>NC_051154.1:42946988-43246988 GCF_013339745.2 Dermacentor silvarum | reverse complement strand
AACAACAGTACGCAACAGTAGCCAAGAGTCGTCAGCAGTGCCTGCTCGGAAGCCTCTTTGGTCACAGATTTCATCACTTGCATGGGTAAGGGCAAACAACCCGATTGGGCCGGTGTTGTCAGTTGTGGAACAGCTGTGCCAAGAGCAGTCCTTTGTGACGTCCTGCTCCAAAATGGCATTGTAGGAAAGCATTGTGCGAAGCCTGCGCCAAAGAAGCATAAGAACGGAAGCTCTGTTTTGTTCATGCTCCCTTACTGATAGAATTGAAACCAAAATCTAAGGTATGCATCGTTATCATCCTGGAGGTCGGCGGAGCGGCCGTAGCCATGGATATCGCCTATACGGTCCGGTCCTCCATTTGCTATTTTCGCTCATTTGTTGCATTTATCTTCGGCGGAGGTTCTAGTGTACGGCCGGTGTGTGGTCTTGTTGTTTGTGCCATTTGGTGCTGCAGTTGCGTATTCCTCGTACTAATGGGGCATGGAGCTTACTCAAGGAGGTTGTCGGATTAAAAAAAAGTATCTGATAATGCCCGGCCGCGCATTGTTGTTTAGCATAGTTGTTCGCGGCGCACTTTAGAAATATCGTGTATCACGGTTAGCCAACCGCTGGCACATAAGTTTGCTATTAGTGGGGATCTTCCTCGCAAACCTGCACGATCGAAAGAGCAAATTGCATGGTTGTGATTAAAGCAGATTTCACATGATGCAGCACAGTTATATGCGGCCGAGATTTTGTCTGCCAGAAGTAAAGAAACCTCTGCATGTCTTCATTGTAACTTAGGTTTAGGCACGCAAGACCTATGGGGCATAGTATTCCTTAGACGCCCTTGTTGCGCGATGTTTTCCTGCTCAATTGAAGCACGAGGAATGTGCAAATGGCTGTTGCAAATCTAAATGTTAGAAGCTGTTTTATACCACGATATATGCAGAGGGAAAGCCATTCTATGAAAAGTTAATGAAAACTAGTCTGATAACTTTGTCCTGAATGCTGCATTGATGCGTATTAAACCGTCTGCCGTATTACAGTGAAGCTGTTTACCTCTAGCCCCTGTATGCATCCCTTGCATGCGTTCCCAGGGGGGTTACCTTGGGCGGCTTACGTCCGTTTCATAGCGTGTGGACAGGAATGGAGACAGGTAGGGGAGAGGGGGAAAGTGTGTGGCGATGGTGCTGCAGCAATGGAGACGGCTAGGGGGAGAGGGGCAAAGAGTGTGGTGATGGCACCTGTGCACGTGGTCTGCGCTTCTGTGGTTATAACGTCACGCGCGTCAGAGGTGCCGGCTCGGTTTCAGCAGCAATTGCGGCAGATACATAGGAGGTATGGTGACCGTGGCGGTGCTTGTGTCAGTGTAGTGGGTTGCCGTATGAAAAAAAAAAATGTATGATTTCATGATGTATGCAGCCCATGTATGCAGCCCATGTATGCAGCCCATGTATTCAGCCAATGTATGCAGCCTAAACAGCTTCGCTGGTAATCCGTCCCCATATGAATGTTGCGACCCAACAATTTTTTTTATTGACTATTTCAACTAACATTGAGACCAATGGTGTATAGATGTACATTCGACACTGTGTCAAAAGTGCTTATTGCTGCGCCAAATTAGCCTTTATTGCCTGTGCCGAGATCTGTGCCAAAAGGTCAAATGGCTGTTCCACCACTGTGTTATTCATAGTCTATTTATGGATCTCACACCTAAGTGAAGTGTTGAGCTGAATACATGGTAAGCAGTCGACCATAATGGGTTATCTTCAGTGACCTGTAGGAATTGGCAGCAAAGGTTTAACGAAGTAGCGAGGATGACATAATGGAACGCTTGGGTGGGTGGGGGTACATCTGCTGCATACAATAGCTTGGCAGGCTATGTGTTTGGGACCAGGGTTAAAAGTCTTAATCAGTCCTTCAAAGAAGCCGAAAACAAAACAAAGTGTTGTATAGTACTGATAAGTGCCATCCAGAAGTTTGTGGGCTTTGAATTGAATTGAAAAAATAAAGTATGTTTGGCAACCGTTGTATGGTGGTGTTCTTTTTGCAGGTTTCCCTTGACCAGTTAGGTGAAGTTGTGTTACAAGATTCCTTCCAAGTTTTTGACTCCAGAGCAATTATCCGCAAGGGCCGGGAGCGCCACATCTTCCTTTTCGAATTATATTTGCTCTTCAGCAAGGAGATGAAAGATTCCAATGGCAAAGTAAAATATGTCTACAAGCAGAAACTCATGGTGAGTGCCTTTTTTTACCCTGGTTGTCTTCTGACTTTGTGCTTGTGTACAGAATGCCTTACTTCCAAGCATTCTTCAAGAACTGAACCTGCTGCATGCATGTTTATTTCCAGACATCCGAAGTTGGCATAACTGAGCACATAGAAGGGGATGAGTGCAAATTTGCCGTGTGGACAGCCGTATGGACAGAGCATGGGCCCACGTCTGAGAACAAGATAATATTGAAGGTAAGCAAAATTTCTATGATATTGAAATGATAAATAAATAAAGTAAACAAAGCATTTATTTTTTTTTTTTCAATTAGCAGGAACTTGTGGGTTTTCTTCTCTGCCTTCTATTTCGATGCTTGGTAATTGTGTCCTTGTATCTGACGTGCTAGGCCACATGAAAGGACGAAAAAAAGTGCAGTTAGTTAAACCACAGTGTCTGTTAATGCATTCTGCAAACACTGGGGCTATAGCATTCGTTTGAGGCCTTGTGGTATCTACTAATTGAACTGCGATGCATAACTGGACAATAACTCAGCTATGGAAATATTAGGCAAGCGTGGTTTGTTCTTGTTAGCACTGTTTCAACTCCCAAGAATATCAAATGATTGCTGGTATAGTTGCTTAATTTAGATATGCACATTCAATGCACATAATTGACTTTTCTTCCACATGTTCTAATATTTTTATGGTGTTGTTAGATGTCAATATGCTTAAAACAAGTAGCACAGCATGTTTTTTTCGCATTTGAATTCCTTGGACACAGGCATCTTCACTTGAAGTAAAGCAGACCTGGGTGAAGAAACTGCGGCAGGTGATCCAGGAAACATGCTTCAACTCAACCTTGTCAACGCTGAACCTGAACAAGAGTACCAAGCTTACTTCCAAGCTTTTCAGCAACCGGTCAAGCAGGTAATGTATCGGGGCTGATGTGAAAGTTTTGTGCTAAAAATAAGTTTTCTGCTCTGAGCCTAATCCAAAATGTCTTGATAGGTTAAAGTCTGTGTGATATTATTCAAGCCAGTGTTATTTGATTCTTGATGGTGTATGTTGTCAGCTTCACCGATTCGGCCTATACAGCTTGGATGGTTATGGTTGCTGAGTTTAGGAGAATGCGGGAAGAGGAAGTATTTTGATTTACTTAGATATTTAATGCCGTTTGTTGTTTGCTGTTGTTATTTAATGCTCTTTGTTACCCATCGAAACTCCATCCTGTCAAAAACTTCCTCAGGGAAGGTACTTTTTAGGCACTGCAATTGAAGAAAAAAATGTTTTTAGCCTAATAGCGGGATTTCCTGACCTTATCAGTATTGTTATACTTGTTATAATACCCTGGAATGGGGGGGGGGGGAGTATTCAACTTATATCAGCGGCGCTTAGCGCTTTATCAAGAAGTTGTGGCTGTCTGTACTGGACGTTTCAAGCACAACTGTCTATAATTTTGAAAAATAGCAGATTCGAGACACATTGATAGTTATTGCTGACTAAGATTCACAGCAGGAGTGCACATAAGGAAACTTCATGATGGATTATGTATTAGTTTAATTAGGGTTTTCAAATGAACATTTTAATTGTCAATGTTAGGCTGCCAATGACCATTGGCTGTTTGTAGATAATGATGAGCGCATAGCAATTAAGCTTTTCAAAATGATAAAAAGCCCTTTTTTTTTTGCACTCAAAATAGGGCAGATCTCTCTGTGCCTATGTATTTTGAATAAGGTCTTTTTATCGCTTTAGCTGATTTGTTACCACCATTAGCTACAAATGACCGATTGGGATTAGTGGCCTAGGTAAAGGTAAAGCATCGATTGTGATAGCAAATTAGTGGACAGCTATACAAAGTAACGATAGTAGTTGTATCGGCCGTATAAACTTGTAAGCATAGGCACACTAAATTAACAAGCATGGTGTCACGCGCACACAAGCAAACATGAACGCATCTCACTCGATGACCGCTGCAACTCGCTGTCATAACGCTGGAGTGAGTCAACGCAGCGGCAGCGGCGAGTGAATTGAGTTGAGCTTCGTGCCGGCGCTCGCATCAATGCGATCTTAGCCACAAATACAAAGAGGGCAGACTCTGCCCTCGCTGCAGATGGTTTTCAAGATACAGCCGCCCAGAGCCTTCTGGCCCGGCGGGAGCGCGCGGGCCCCTCCACCCCCCTACCCTCCCTCCGTAGCATTGTTCACAATTGGAAGACTTCGTGCTTTCTTCCCGCTTCCCGCCCTTGCGTGCGCGAGCCACGATTGGCGGCTCACCGTCGCATGTGTTCACTCGCACATACAACGTGCGGCGCACGGTGGCAATTTTAACGCCCCTGCATGGCGACGGCAGAAATCCGCTTGGAGTGTCCATATAATTGCTATCGCAGTAATAAAACAATAATAAGCAAATATTAGGTAATTTGGCCATTACATCACTCGTTAAGGTAGCTTCCTTTTGTCCTCCTCTGCTGTGAATCTTGACCACCAAAACTTATAACTGTGTCTTGAATTCCCTTTTCTTAATAATAAACCATTTGCAGAATTCTGTGAGCTGCCCTGCAAGGTTGTTTTCCAACCAGAAATTCTTGTCCATGGACTGCATTTCACCTTCTAAGTGCAGCCCTACCAGGGAGGAAGCACAAGCATGAAGGCTTTCCGAGAATTATCTAGAAAATTTCAGGTCCTTCTAGTGCACACACAAATGTTCTCCTGAGCAACAGGAAAGACAAGGCTGTTGAATGCAAACGACAGTAATTTGTTCTGCTAGTCTATGGATGAGAGTTTTGGAGTAGAAAACAGCCTCTCTTGTGCATGGACAGTATATTTTTGTAAGTGGGTTTTTAGAGACGGGCGTCGTTGCAGACACACCCAATATGTTCTACTTTGCCTTATGCTTTCATGGCTGTCCCTTCTAACTTCTTGTAAAGCTCTCTGTATGGCAGTGCAGTTGTGTAGTGTGGTCTATGTTTGGCTTAACTTGTAGTGTTATCTTTTACCTTTTTAGGGACTTTGAGGACTCCTCCCAGGATGAAGGCCTGACTGACATGCAGGAGCGCGTGTCAGTAGCCTCTTTTGGGTCCAGTAACACTACCGACAGTGAAAAGGTGAGTGATGCATGATGTTACCCCGGATTCTCCCTGGATTTGAATCAGTTTCTAGTTAACCTACAAGTTCTGGCATATTGTGACATAATTCTGCCCACACATTGCTGCATGAGGGCAGATCACAGCACCCAAATTTCTGCACTTTCTTTTTACGGAAGACTGGCTCAAATTTTATCTCAATATGTTCTAGAAGCACTACAGAGTGCAAGAGGTCTGTGATCTTAATTTAAGGTTTATCTACAAAATAGTGATATAATCTCGACCGGGTGAGGTGGGTCGTCACCGCAGGAATCAGGAGACGACGATGAAGGCGGGCATCGTGATGATGAAAAATAGAAAAGATTGTATTCACTTCATTGGTACATGGTTTTGACTCTATCCGAGTCTCGAGCGGTTCTAATTAACACGGGGGCCAGGAGGGCCTTAAATCCCCTCGTGGTGGCCGGCGTTTCCTTCGGGGAAGTCCTCTCTCCGGTGGTCAAGTTGACGACCTCCTCGCCCTCGGGTCCTCCTCCTTGGTAGCTCGCCGTTTTCGTCTGCTCCGTAGAGGTGAGACGCTCTCTCGGGGCTGAAGGGGATTACCTCGTCACGGGAAAAGCGCTGGGGCTTGCTTCCCACATTGGAGAGATACAGATTCCAGGCATAACCTGCAGATGACTCCTTCGGGGAAATTGTGCAAGTGTCAGACCTCTGTCGGGCGGTCAAGTTGGCGACCTCCTCTCCCTCGGGTCTTCCTTCTTGGTAGCTCGCTGTTTTCGTCTGCTCCGTAGAGGTCAGACGCTCTCTCGGGGATGAAAGAGGATTATCTCGTCACGGGAAAGGCGCTCGAGCTTGATTCCCACATTTTACAGGTGCAGTTCCAAGCCGATCATAACAGCCCGTCCACCGCCACAGGAGGTCTCGTAGGGGTTGCAACATCCAAGCACCTCGAAGAGACCATAGATCCCGTGCCTCTGCTTTGTTTCGCCGTTCGTTCCAAGGCAGGCCAGGCGACACCCTCTGGAAATAGACCACGCCAAGCCCAAGGCACAACAAACAGAGAGCACCCAACTAACCATGAGAACTGCCAGGTTCACACATTCTTCACACAAAACCTTATCATGATTAAACCTGCAGCCCTCATTCGAGCTTCCCGAAAATAACAAAAGGAAAAAACCAGACTTAAGTGCATATTTCAATTAGCCTAATACCTAACGTTTTTGTTTCTCCTGCCCGGGAAAGCCACATTTATCGAGAGACTGAGAGTGCATTGAAAATGATCAGACGGATAAATGCTGCGCAGTGAGTTAGTTACTCGTTGGGTCAATAGTATCTGCCAGTACCAGCGCTTCTAAAGCAAAATGTACTGCGCTCTGATGACCGCTTGAACTCCTAATTAAGCTGATTTATAAAGTGGCATTTAAAGCCAGAAAACAAAAAGCCATACTCTATCTGCAATGGCAGCCGATAAACGCACCTACCCTGTAAGCATTGAATTACCCAAAATGGTTTGTTTCTACAAACCTCCATATCAATGCCTATCTACAAAACAGCGCGTTCACGAGCCACCACTGTCGCAAAACCTGCTTCGCAGTTTTATTCGCGTAACTGGCGCGCATAACAATCATCACAATGAATCACCGAGATTAACGCGGAACCTTTGAAATTAAAAGAAATAAGGTCTTAATAACTAACAAATGAAAAAAAAAATGCAACGTGCTCTATTTACAAATTTACAAACGGGAACCTTATGGAGGCGCCCAATTCGACAATTACTACCTCCTAATGCGCACTCGACTAGGTCGCAGCCTGAAAGTCATTGGGCCTCGCCATGGGCAATAAAGGGTGCCAGACATACACTGCCCCCTCCCGTCACTTGTCAATTCGTGTGGCCGCGGCTTTCTTTCGCGTCTCAGAGAGGGAGGCCGTAAACGCGAGGAGAATCGCCATTCTTCCTTTGTCCTCGCTCTCGCATCGCATTCCCCCTCATTGACTGTTTGACTGGCCCTGTGCGTGCGCGCATACCTCAGCCAGGTTGCCCCTTTCAGCCGCAGTCCTACTCGCGGAGACGCGCCCTTTTTTGATGTAATCCGCCTTAGACGTCTCCGTTTTCTTAACCACCATAACGAGCCCTTTGACGTTCTGCATGATGGCCTGTTCCCTTTGCTTACGGGCTGCGGTGTGGCGTCTTTCTCGAATTTGCGCTGCTCTAAATACTTCGCTCGTTTGCGCCGTCTGAAAAATTTTTGCATTGCCAGGCGGCCACTGAATGTGTCTCTGCTATCCCCGAGTGTCATGTTCCTGCTCTGCTTGGCCACCATGTTAGTCTCCTCTCCTTTGCGCGGTTCAGGACTGTCGCTCAAATGCGGAAGTACAAGGGAGTTTTTCAGCGCCTCCTTGACCTTTTTAGGGCTGCTGAAACAAGCCTTGTCTCCGCAAGGAACGGCCTCCGGAAGAGCCACTGTTTCCACTTTCGTGGCGCAATCGTTCTCTTCTACCGCGATTTTCTGAGCCGTGTTACGCGGGAGAGCTTGGACCGTAGGGTCGCCAAAACTCAGACCCTTCTTCTTTAACAGCATCTCCGAGCGATTTGAAAATAAGTAGGGGCATTGCTTGGACAGATTTTGTGATACTGCGGCTTCAATCAGCAATATTCCGAATGGCCCCTCGATCTTTACGCTAGCTATGGGCAAACAAACACTATTTTCCTCAACTACCTGCCGGATCCATGCACATTCCCCGGTGAAATCCTCAGGTTTCACATACGCGGGGTGGACAATGTCCATTGTCGCAGCTGAGTCCCTAAGTACCCTACATGGCGTTCCGTTCACTCTGAGGTCGCGAATGTAGGGTTCTAAGAGCGCCAAGTTGTCGCCGTCATTCATGAAAGAAAAAACAATTCTAGGCTTTCTACAGCCGATCGCAAGGTGTCCAGGCTCCTGGCAACGGAAACAGACAACCGGTTTTCTAGCCTCAAACGCCTTTTTTGTTTTTCTTTCGTCTTTCATTGTGGTTTCATTCTGGCCTAAATTATCGGTCGTGCCGACCGGCACGTCTTTGGTCTCACTTCCAGCTTTCTCTTTGTGAAAAGGTCGCCTGTTTTCCTCTTTGCTGAATTTCGTCGATGGCCTGACGCGCATTTTCTCGGATTCGCGACGTGCGGCAAATTCATCTGCTAGTACTGCAGCACGTTCTAAGTCCTTTTCGCCCGACCTATCTTGAATCCACAGGCGCATCTCTTCGCTCAAGGACCCATAGAACTGCTCCATGCAGATTAGCTCAACAACCTTGTCGTGACAACCGAACGCGTCTTCCCCTTTAAGCCACTCGATTAAATTTACTTTCAGTTTATAACTGAAATCTTGAAAAGACTCGGCCGGTGTCCTAACTGCCTCCCGAAAACGGTGGCGGAAAGCCTCCGCTGAGAGCCGATATTTCCTTAGCAACGCAGCTTTTACTTTCTGATAATCCTCTGACTCGTCCTTCGTTAGCCTTGCAATTATTTCGGTTGCTTCGCCAGGAAGAACGGTCAGAATCTGTTGCGGCCAACTCTCTAGTGCTAACCCGTTTCTCTCGCAGGTTCGTTCAAAAATAACTAGAAACAATCCCAATCCCATGTCATCGTTAACCTTGTACGACGGCATGAGATCCCTTATTTTCATTCTTGCTTCACCTGAATGGCTTTCATATATTGAGAGGTTATTTGCTGATTGCCTGGCCAGGTCCCGCTGCACGTCTAGTTCTTTTAGCTTTAGTTCGTGAGCTCTCTGTTCCTCTCGTTCCTTTATTTCTGCAGCTCTCTGTTCCCTCTCTTCTGCAGCGTTTTGCTCAGCTTTCTCAGCTTGTTTCTCTATCTCTTCCCATGCTTCTGAAATTTCGTCCTCAAGAGCCCCGCACTTCTCAATCGCCTCAACAAGCTGCGGCTTTCTCTGACTTTTCCCGACCTCAATTCCCAGCTCTTCACAAAGTAGTAACAACTCTGGCTTTTTCCGTTTGCCCAAATCCATGGTCAATCCCGAACGAGGACTTTCTTACTCTGCTGTGACGTGAGGAAGCTTTCAACAGGAGCCTGCACGTACAGAAACTAATTCGCCGTTTTAGAAAACACACAAGCTAAAACCTGGCAAATTCTCAAAGAAAGTCAAGCGCTCACCATTCTGCTGAAGCCAGGACGAAGGGTGGAGTATCCCATTGCTGCCAACCAGCTGATATAATCTCGACCGGGTGAGGTGGGTCGTCACCGCAGGAATCAGGAGACGACGATGAAGGCGGGCATCGTGATGATGAAAAATAGAAAAGATTGTATTCACTTCATTGGTACATGGTTTTGACTCTATACGAGTCTCGAGCGGTTCTAATTAACACGGGGGCCAGGACGGCCTTAAATCCCCTCGTGGTGGCCGGCGTTTTCTTCGGGGAAGTCCTCTCTCCGGTGGTCAAGTTGACGACCTCCTCGCCCTCGGGTCCTCCTTCTTGGTAGCTCGCCGTTTTCGTCTGCTCCGTGGAGGTGAGACGCTCTCTCGGGGCTGAAGGGGATTACCTCGTCACGGGAAAAGCGCTGGGGCTTGCTTCCCACATTGGAGAGATACAGATTCCAGGCATAACCTGCAGATGACTCCTTCGGGGAACTTGTGGAAGTGTCAGACCTCTGTCGGGCGGTCAAGTTGGCGACCTCCTCTTCCTCGGGTCTTCCTTCTTGGTAGCTCGCTGTTTTCGTCTGCTCCGTAGAGGTCAGACGCTCTCTCGGGGATGAAAGAGGATTATCTCGTCACGGGAAAGGCGCTCGAGCTTGATTCCCACATTTTACAGGTGCAGTTCCAAGCCGATCATAACAATAGGTACAGCCATGCAAAGTATGTGTGCAATAAAAGATGTGAAATTGCTCACAAACATCATTACTAATTATAGTTTTAATTAGAAATATATATGATATTAGTCTTACTGCACCAGGCAGTTCTTCAGCTTTTAAATGCAGTGAGAATTTGGGTCTGGCTGTTCCATAAAAAAATTCTGCAGGAAACAGTAAAGGGACACTTACAAGGAATGTTAAGTTAGACTCGTAAATTGCCCCTTAAGGAGACCAAAAATGTCAGTCTTGTCACGTGTGGAGACTTAGTAAGAAAAAAATGCACAAGAGCAATATGTGTGTGGCGATTCTGCGTTGAAGTTCTTGCTAGAGCATTTCGTGCCGTCATGGACAGGGTTGGGACTCCTGCGCCAATTGCGCATTTTTGATACAGACACAAATTCCTGCGCCAAACTGCCCCAAGCACAGAAAATTGATCGAAATTGCACTACGCTGCGCCTGCATGGCTTTGCCAGTGGCCGCCAACAGCTAGCGGATTCGTTCTCTAACAAAGAGTACAGTGTAGACCGCTTATAACATAAGTCGCTGGAGTCGTGAATATCCGCACTATAAGCGGTATCACACTATAACCAAAGCAACAATTTTCAAGGCCCGCACATATGCAAAACATGTGCACTGAGCCGCCACGCGTATGCGACAGTCGAGGAATGCGGCTAGAACGTTTGCATTAAATTTACAGTCGAATCTCGTTAATTCGAACCAAATCACGCGGTGCGCCTCCGACCGGCATTGCTCCGGCACCACCATAGAGCAAAAGCTTAAGAGAGACCCCTGAATGACGCGCGCAAAAAAAAAAAAAAAAAAAATGCGCCAGAAATTTCACCCTCTCTCAAATGGCAAGGTCGCCGATTCTCCGTTGCGCCGGAACATGCGTGTACGTGCCGACGTCTCAGCCACGCTACCGTAGCCACGCGTAGAAAATGGCAGTGAACCCTTCTTTCTCCTTTATGCTTCCTCTACTTTCTAGTCACGTGTTGACCTTGCAAGCTGCGGCTACGGCGCAGAGGGAAGCAGTTGCACTGTCCCAGGCCGGCCAACGAAACTGCCCACACTGGCAAACGCCCGCTTCCCGATAACGGCAGAAAACGAAACTTCGGGGAGCTGGCGCAGGGCCGGCTGGAGCGGCGGCGCCTGTACGGCGGCGGGCGCGCACGGTGACAGTCAAAAGTGAGGGAGCTACGAGGGAGGGCGAGGGGAGCCACCGAAGTTGCGGAGTTGCCGAGACGAAATCCGCTTCCCTGCCGCCCTCCTCCCTCACATTCCACGGTCTCCACGTGCGCCCTTCGTCGTGCTGTGCCGGCGCTGCCCGCTCCCTGAAGTTTCATTTACTGCCGTTATCGTGAAGCGAGCGTTGGATGGCGTTGGCAGTTTCGCGGCCCTTGCTCGCTCGCTATGCGCGCCGTGATATTTCACAACTCGCACTCAAGATTCTGGTTTCAGCCTCACTGGCTGTTCATTCGCACCACGTGCCCTTCTCCTCCACTTCGTCTCTCTTTCTTCCTCGAGCACTCCTCGTAGTGCCCATTGGAGACGGCGTTGGAGGGGAGCGTTCGCAGTCTCCGCTGACTTCCGCACACCCTGGCAGCCGCACTGTAACCGGTGTTTAGTTTCCCGCAACTGCACTATAAGCGATACGTGTATACATGGAGTGCTGTGGGAAAATTAACGGGAGTCTGAAAAGACCGATCCGGTCCTGCACTATAAGCGGTTACGTTATAAGTGGTCTAAACTGTACAACCATTCACATTACTCACACCTGCGAGACAGCACCTTCCGCAGAGTTTCTCCTAATTTTCATGTTCATAACACTGGACTTTTCAGCGCTTCCAGCAAGTGGCGGCGTGCTTGCAGCCACTGCCAACTGTTGTTGCTGCTGTTGGAATGGCTAAGGCGGCTATGTTTAGAGTGTACCAGAATACGGTTGAGTGGGCCGAGCGGCGCAGCGCTCCCTAGCTGAGGTGTAAAACAAAGAGTAGGCTGAGAGCGCTTTCAAGATAAGGCCCGCGCGGCTGCGCGATACATAGTAGCCGCTGGAGTAGAACGACCGCTCCCCCCGTTGCCTTGCGTGCATTGGAAGACGGCGCTCTTCGTCTCCGCTTTCCTCCCTTGCGCGCGCGAGAGATTGAGCCGCCATCGTCGGCTCACCATCGTCGGCTCACCATCGTCGGCTCACCATCGTCGGCTCACCATCGTCGGCTCACCATCGTCGGCTCACCATCGTCGGCTCACCATCGTCGGCTCACCATCGTCGGCTCACCATCGTCGGCTCACCATCGTCGGCTCACCATCGTCGGCTCACCATCGTCGGCTCACCATCGTCGGCTCACCATCGTTGGCTCACCATCGTTGGCTCACCATCGTCGGCTCACCATCGTCGGCTCACCATCGTCGGCTCACCATCGTCGGCTCACCATCGTCGGCTCATCCTCACGCTTTCACTCACACATACAGTATACGGCTCGCGGTGATGATGTTATCGCCCCTGGACTTTGTAGGGAACATAACGGCAACGGTGACGCCAGAAATGTGCCTGGAGTGTCGATATAATTGCTATTGCAACAAAAATGGTTGTCGCAGTTTCACCTGAAAGGCGAAGCATCAATTGCGATAGCAAATTTGAAGAGAGCTATACGGAGTAATGATAGCAGCTTTATCAGCTGTATAAACTTGGACATGCAGCAGCACCGGCAACACGCAGAACTGTTGTCGACGCCGTCGGCGTTTTGCCCGCGTTCGCTCAAAATGCGTGCGGCGTTGGTGACTGTTGCCGGAGCCTCTGATATAAATAGGCACTTGGTGCCGCAGCTAAACGTCGCCTCCCTTCCCTCCCCCCCCCCCCCTTCCCCACGGCCTTTCGCGCGTCGGAAGAAGGCACGTTTGCTCTACATATATGGTGATTGTAGAGGAGGAAAGAGACGCCTACTTCTGCAGCCCTTAAGGGAGCACAGCGCAGAACGCGCGATTGTTCTCCGCCGTGCGTTCACTCCCCGTGAAAGCGCGCGTCCCTCGCGCCCTTTCACTCGCACATACAGCGTTCGGCGCGCGGCGACGATTTCATCTCTATTGACGTCATACGGAACCTCACGGCGACGACGACGGCGACGCGGACGGCAGAAATCTGCTTTTGAGTGTCCATATAATTGCTATCGCAATAATATATTGGAATAGTTTTACATTATACCAGTCCAGGGTTGATTGCGGCTCTCTTGGTCTGCGGTGACATATGGTGACACAGAAATTGTTACAGCGTCGATACGACTGCATAATTAGAGAACATTTTCCGCTATCGTCATGAGCGTAGGCGCGTAAATATATAGTTTGATCATTGTGCAACCGATGTTTCCGGCTTTACAAGAAAGCATGCGCCGATCCGCCGCTCCACCCACTCTTCCATATTCTAGTACGCTATAACTACAAAGTGCGCTTCTACTACGAGCTTCAGATTGGTTTATTCTGTGTTTAGTCGTGGTTGCAAAGTGCACTGCCATATTCGATTATTCCACCAAAATTCAGATTGGCGTGCTCCAAATTGCTCCAAAATGAAATTTAGTCTGCTCCGAGCTGCTCCAAGCTGCTCCCCCCCCCGCCTTTCGTCACATGTCCGAGGTCACCACTGGTCCGGCCCCGCGAGCAGCTTGTGTTATCTCCTTGCTGTCTGCGGTGTTCGCAGTCCACGCTACAGCCTGATATGACGTCGTGCCCGCAGTATCTAAAAGCCCAAGGAGCGGGGCTGGTGCTACAACGCAACGTGGTGCCCGACGGAATGACGAAGTAAATTTGGTGGCCCGCTGGCATTGAAGTGCTAGGCCAACCCGCCGCGGTAGCTCAGTCAGCTAAGGCGTTGCGCTGCTGAGCTCGAGATCCACCGCAGGCAGCAAGGAGATAACGCAAGCTGCTCGCGCGGCCGGACCAGCGGTGACCTGGGAGACGTGACGAAAGGCGAGGGGGAGGGGGGGGGTGGCGACATCCACGACACAGACGCTCTTTTTGCGGCCAGTTTCGGTTTCAAGGAGCCTGCCAAGGGGAACTAATTGTTCGTGTAGCTCCCACGTAAGCTCCGCTATTCAGAATTTGATGGTTGGGATAGTGTCGAAGACGGGCTCCAAAGTTCTCATTTGCTGTGGCCACCTATTTTTGATAATTAGAAAGTTAATTAGCGTAACTTCGCTAATTACACACATAAGTGCGGAAATTGCTCTGTATCTAGAGGCCGCCAATCCGTACACTCGAATGGTAAACATGACGTGACCAAGATTTATATTTTTCTAATTTTAAAAATTTGGTGATCATACACTGTGGCTGGTGATGTACGTCACATATTTGCGCAGCCAAGAGCTCCCCGCTTTCTGTAGTTATTACTGCAGCCGAAGACTTCAATGGGGTTCCCCGGACGTCCTTGTATGAGTTGACATCACAGAAATGTTTTACAGAACGAGCTAAAGCTTCTCCAAATCGCTCCACACCACGGGATGGCAACACATTCAAGCAGCACCGTGCCCGTTCGCACAAGCCAGAATGGAGGAGGGCTGATTGCCAGACCTTTCCTCCTCGTCCGATGAAAGTGACTTGAAATGATGCGATCGCTACACGTATCTTTTCGGAACGACGAAACATCAGCAGAGGCCGCTGCAGTATCGGAGCAGACGACGCATTTATGTCCTAACCAATTGTAGCGCTCGTTCAGGTGATGTGGCACCGGCCGCCTCAACAGAAGGGATCACGGTGTTGTGCAAGTAGAGTGTAATAGACCATATTCTAGTACACTTTAGTGCCAGGTTTTGCGTTTTCCCCATGGCTTTTCGTTATGTTGCCGCCCCAGAAACACGGCATTCCCTTGCACCCTAAAAAAGTTTATAGCCTTTGGGGACTATCTTGTCCCCAAACAATAATCACCTGTCTTGCTTGCGTTTCTATTCTTCAGAACTCTGCACTCACTGCGTTCAAGAATGTTATTTTACACTGATAACGCGCTTGTTTTGTCAGGTGTCCACTGTGCGCATATTTCTGGGAGCCTATGCATTTAGTGATTAAATTAGGTATAGGTAGGTTTATGTACATTGTGGCACTTATGGCAAGTGTTCGCTGAAAAGCAGCATAAACTGCGTTACGTATGGCCAGCCTTGTAAATTCGGGTTCGTCATTTCACTTTGTCGCTGGCGTTGGGCGACACGAAACGTCTGCAACACTTCAGTCGGGGTTGGAGTAATTCCACTTGGAGAGAAAGAGGGCGATGGGTGCGCGTGACATTGTGAGGAAAGCGCAGGATGCGGGCTCATGCCGTTTTGGCGACTGCAGGCGAAATCGCTCTTTGGGGCTACTTCCGCAGCCACACCGAAAAAGACACTTATGGCTGCGGCAGAGGATCGACGTCAAGTGGACTTTACAGGCGGCACCAGTAGCTAAAGAGCGCTTTCATCTATTCGAGCCGATGCTCCTTGCGGCGCGTTCCTTGTTGATGTGTATGTGCTTGCTGCTCTACTCGTGAAGGCGGCTTAGGCTGCGGTGTCATTCAGTGGCCCGTCGGCAGAGTGGAAGCGCGCGCATCCCGGCGCGCGATGCGGCAGCCGGGGTGTGGGCTTTTGTCTCGCTCGCACTTGTGTGGCCACTGCAGAAGATCGAGACAACGTGAAACGGAAGCACATCCATTTCTGCTGCAGGCCTCACTGGTAGCTGCCTCTCCGCAGTCACGTTCCCGGTGATCTGAGCGGTCGGCTGCCGGCACTATGCAGTTGCGTGTTTGGAGCTTCCGTGTATTCAGATACCAATCAGCACTTATCGCCTCGGCGGACTCCGGGCTGCTCTAGACATGCTGTGTCTTGTTCTCGAGTGGCAAAATGATTTCCAGAATGACTGAACACCAGGACAGAACACACACGACACATCGATCACTTTTAAAAATTTATTTATTTATATTTTTTGTTTATGTGTATCAGGGGTGTCTCGTGTGGCTTCTTTCCTGGTGCACATTTTTCTTTTCTAGCTGCCGCGTTAGCCCAGCGACTATGGCGTAGCTGAGCTCGAAGTCGTGGGTTCGATCCTTTTTCGACGTGGTCGAAATGCGCAAATGCTCGTGTACTTAGATTTAGGGGCACATTTACAGACCTCCAGGTAGCCCGAATTAATCCGGTGCCCCCATTACAGCGTGCCTCATAACCAGATCCGGGTTTTGGCACCGGAAACCCCAGAATTTAATTTAGTTAAGGTTATTTTCTGCTGTGTGCAACCAATCAGTTCAGGCACAATCCATTTTCATGAGAGAAGTGGCGCGCACATGTGCAAGCTCCCCAAAATATTTCGTAGGAAGGCATCGGTCTTCGAAAAACACATCGACCACTGCGATTCGCGCAGCGACTCTGTGGTTATGGCGTTCTACTCCTGGGAACGAAGTCGCAGGTTCGATTCCCGACAGCGGCGGCCGCATTCCGATGGGGCTAAAGTGCAAGAAAGCGCGCGTACCGAGAATCCGAGATTCGGGTGAACGTTAAAAGCGACACTAAACAAGCACTAAATCAGTTCAGACTGATAAAGTGTTCTTTCAGAACTCTTTATTTTCTTTAATTTCACTGTGATAGGTTGATTAGAAAAGAAAACGAAGGGCAACGCTCCATTTTTTTCGAATTCTGCGCTGAAACTCCAGTGCCGATGCGTCAGTGATATCACGGATAATTTCAAACATTTTTTTTTTTCGTATTTGGGTCGTTGTGGCTAAGTTCCTAAAACTTGCCAATTTCAGTATTTGTGGTTCCTTTAGAATGCAATGCAGTCCATCTTTACCGATAAAAAAATCAACTAGGTCCGAGTAGACCATGACGTCACAAATAGGTGGTGCGGGTACTTTAAGGCGGCGTCGGTACCCGTCTTGTTTTTAACCTTTTCTGGCTTGCCGAGCTCCTCTCACTCTTAGAGGGGCTCCTTTAATGTCACTTTAAAGAACCTTAGGTGATCGTAATTCTTGAGAGTACGGCGTCTGTCATGTGTTTACTTGGGCCGTTAAAATGTTTTAATGTAAACAGGGCTTTCCGACCACGCTTATCTACGATCACCATATAGAGATCAGCCAGAGTCAGTGCTTGTTTATCCGTTGCTTAAGCTTGGTGTCATGCAGTACTTGGTAAGCCTTGGCATTTGATTCAAAACACGCAGTAACTTTTGTCGGTATGTGCGCCATCGGGCTACTGTGGAAAGATCACGCGTTGTCAATCGCCTCACTACCGCCAATCACCTAGTGCCGCCAATTGCCCTTGGCGCCTCGTCTTGTGAGTATTTCTTCGCCGGGAGGGGGTCACCGTTAATTGACTGCAGCCGTGCACCGCCTCGCTGCCATATTGGATCAAATAAGTGTACAGTTGATGTTACCTGGCCCTGGATGAGGGATGAAACCTCATAAAGAATACAAACTGGACTGCGATTTTGTAGCGATGCCTTCTGCTGAATTCTATGCCAATCATACACCGTTGACGGCCGGCTAATCGCATTGATACTGTGGACGGACCGTCGCTCTGACCTTTGATGAAGCGCGAAAAGGAATAGCATCCAAAAAGGCATCGCTACGGAATCTTGGCCCTGCACTTGTAAAACCTTGTAGTTTGGTGATGTAAGCGTGGCTTTGCGATAATTCTGACCTCTCGCAACTGCGACCCTATGGGCGCCCCGCCATGTCGGTCAGTTTAGCCTGGTACGTGTAGCGCCTCTCTAGGAGAGGCGGTATCGAGGCACGCTATACACGCCGTATTCGCAGCATTTGTCGCTGCCTAGAAGGCATTCGAAACATTCTGAAAACATGACAAAGCGTTTTGTTCAGTGCTTGAATTAAAATATCAGCAGTGATCATATCATTTATGTTCCGATCTCTTTTAAGCGGGTTCCGCCTAAACACTTTTTGTGGTGGCTCAGCGACTGCCGCTGAGCGCAAAGTCGTGGGTTTGAGTTCCGGTCGTGGCGTTCCGCAAGAACGTCCATGTAGCGAGACGTCGTTGCAATCCTACAAATCCTTATTGGATCCAGAACAATTCACTGTGGCGTGTTTCATCACGCCAAGTGCACCCATTGCGAAGTACAACCCCAATCAGTTACCGTAATCGAATAAGCTCATACCCCCAGTTCACAGGCGCCGCCACCCTGTATGCGTGGCTGGTAGCTAGGCCAAGGCCGATCGAAATCGAAATAGGTCTCGAAGCTTCGGGCGAAAAGCGGTTCAGAACAAAGTATCACCGACATCAGCATGTAGGAGCAGCGATTGAAGCGCGGTACTAGAATTCTAGTACACTCTAGCGCGACTATGTGAGGAGGGAACAAACACTGGAAAAGAAAAAAAAGTGCGTTTTTTAAATAAAACGAGACAGTTTGATGCATTGAACCACAATAAAATTCCTAATCAATTTTATATACGCGTGGCGGGAAAAGAAAAGACAACTCTACTTTACTTTATCATTATCAATAAATACCTTTTTTCAGCGCCCACCATAAGAGGGGGCGTTTACGCCACTATGACTTTGCAATGCAATGCAGGTCATAAGGTTTGCACAAAAGCGCGCTCGTAAAGTTCACGTAATACAATACGCCCCCCTCACACGTTGTGCTGTTTTGCTTATGACGTTTGTCTGAATTTGGTAGCGCGGGATGTTTTATCGTCTCTTAACCTGTTTAGTCAAAAGTAGAGAGTCACGACCGCCAGGTAATTGTTTACTTTAGCTATTTTCTTGGGGCTGCGCTGTCCGACGGGTTGGGCTAGGGTGGCTAGAATGAGGAGGTGTGAATACTGGTGGCGCAAACGTGACCCCCCAGCGCGCTGATGTCGCGGGGTGGCGCTGTTGTCCGAGGCGCGCAGCCGAAATGAGCTCATCGCCAGCCTCGGGTATCGCACGCTTTTTGCGAGCGTCAAGGAATACGTCTTTCTCATGAAAGCAACGTTTTATCAGCCCACATCATTACTCCTGTGAGATTTTACGGGCCCAGTTCGCATGGTGTCGATAGATTCAAACGCGTTTTTTTTCCCCTCAGGATCAGGATCATAGGGGCGGGGAGGGGCTTTGGAATAATTTTGACCACTTCGGGTTCTTTAACGCGCACTGACATCTTACAGCACATGGGTGCCTTGCATTTCGACTCCCTCAAAATGCGACCGTTGTCCTCGAGGTCAGTAGTAATCACCCTATGTATGCCGTACGTACGACCTGTAAACTGCAGTCATTGCCTGATTACTTCTCGACGTACAAACCACTTTTTGCCTGCGCTTGCAGACCTGTAGCATGTCCTTTCGACGCTCAAATAAGCAATTTCCTATGATTGCAGACAGCAACAGATCTGGTCATAAAAACGTTTATGAGGAAAACAACTATGGGAAAATTTGATCGACAACACGCAAGATTTCAGTGTTTTTAGTTTATTCTCAATGCCCTGCTGATTGACACCTTTAAGCAAAAAATGAATCCTTGTGACGCAATAAAAGCGTACAACTGATGCTGTCAGGGCAGCAGAATTTTTGGCACATCACCAATTGATTGATCGACTGCATAAACTCTGCCACAGCTTTGGTATGCAAACGTGATAGACTGAATGCACGAGTGAGTTTGTTTTCAAGGGCATGAACCAGCTTGTGGAATGATTTTGATGGATATAAAAGACCCCCAAGGCCCCTTCTGTTTCTTTAGATTCCACAACGGTTTCCTTGTGAAGCTGCCCAGCCAAGTAGATGCTACAGCTGCCAAGTCCTTCTCCAATGAAGAACACTACCATTTTGGTTAACACAACAGCCGCGGCATTTCGTTCATTGCAAACTCTGCAGTCTGGTAACGAGCAATGTTGTTTTGTTTAAACTTCTGCAGTGACCACAGTTCCGAAGGTCGCTTAAGCTCGGGCAGTTTGCAAAAATCTGTAAGTTGGCTTTCCTGCAAGGGCTTATTCCGACCGAACACTCTCGTTCGCAGACTGCGTTTCTAGCTCTAAGTGCATTCACCCCTGCACATTCCAGCGAAGGCGCACGAGCACAAAAAAGGCATTTCAAAAACTTTCTGCGTAATGCCCCTCGTCATTGTAAGCTCCGTGGTGTACAGAGAGAAAGGGGGAAACGAAGTAAAGGAAAGGCAGGGACGAGCGTTGAATGCAGAATGATCATTTCTTTCCATTCAACGCGTGTCCCTGCCTTTCCTTTATTTCTTTCCATCCGACGCTCGTCCCTGACTCCGGGCGGCCCGAGCGGCTGCCGGCGCCGCAAGCCTCCGCAAGGCTCCAGGAGGAGGGTCAGGGGGGGGGGGGGGGGGGGGTCGCTCTATGTCGCGCGCGCCCGCCGCCCGCCCGGGCTGCTGTAACTTGAAAGCCACTTGAAAGCCATCTGCGGTGGGCAGAGTCCACCCTGCGCTGTGGTTTCGTGGATTAGTTCGCGTTGATGGGAGCGGCAGCCCGAAGGTCAATTCGCTCGCTGCTGCTGCCGCGCTTACTCCAGCGTTCTGACAGCGAGTTTCCGCGGTCATCGAGTGAGATGCGTTCATGTTTGCTTGTGCGCGTGTGACGCCATGCTTGTTAATTTAGTTCGTATTCCTATGCTTACAAGTTCATACGGCCGATAAAACTACTATCCTTCGTATAGCTGTCCACTAATTTGCTATGCATTCGATGCTTCGCCTTTCGGGCGAAACTGCGACTTTTTAAAGGTTGCCTGTGGCACATAGCACAGGTATAGTTCATGAGCTATAGTCTAATCGAAGAGGCGGACATTAGTTGCGCAAAAAATTGAAATGCATAATAGACTAATTAACAAACATGCACTAATTAAAATTTTAACTAATTACCTTGTGGCCCATATTGCAATTTACAAATTGTAGCCGTGGAGTTCGCAAGGCGGATCCACTTGGAACGAATTCTCGAGATGACACCAGTTTCGAGATATTAATTCCCGAACTTTGCGGAGAAATGCATTGACATTCCAGTTACTTTTGTGTTTCTATGCATAAAACGGTTACTATGCAAATGCACCGGTTACTAACGAGTGCGGATGAAAGAGACGAGCGCCGTCTGTGCGTCGGAATTCCGCACGGCCCGCCCGTTTGAGCCGCACAGGACGCCACTTGGTGTGGGCGGCTTCCGTTGCCAGAGGCGTGACAGGGCTGACGCGTTGACAGACGCGTTGGCAGCGGAGCCGCGGTTTAATCGGGGAGCCCGTTTCGGGGAGCCCTCCGAGGCCGCGCCCTGGCTTTTAACGAGCCTCGACGCAGGCAGTGGTGCCGCGAAACAGAGAGGTCGGAGAGCGCGCGCGCTATATACTTTTTGGTGTGAACGCGGTTGCCAAGTTGCAGCGTTTGGATGGCTGGCGAACGCTTTCGATTAGGGATTACGAGAAAAGCGCTCGAGATTCGGCCATTTCGCCCCTACTCTTTGAAGAAGCGAAAACTCGTTGTATTCCTGCGAACGGGGACGGTACGTGGCGCTTTGTAGCATCGACGACATTCTACCAGGTGTTTTTCCTGCTGACAGGAGTACTTGTACTATAACTGACTTCTGATCATTTAGTACTGCTCTGTTTTTTTTTTTTTTTTTTTTTTTTTTTTTTTTGTACGTGGAAATACTTGCAGCCACAGTAAGGCGACTTGAGGCGGTCGGTTCTTGAGATGCATTTCTTTATGCTTACGCTTCTTGCCACACTAAAAATCACTTTCTGAATACTGTATGATATCTGTCAGAAACCCTCCCCGGTGACTCGGTGGTGTTCTGCTGCTGAGCACAAGGTCGCTGGTTCGATTCCCGGTCGCGGCGGCCGTATTTCGATAATGGAAGAAAAAAAAAAATAAGAAACGCTTGTGTTTCAGAACGCTAAGTAGTATATAAATTCATTCGGAGCTCTTCACTATGGCGTCCCTCATAACTCGCTATGCATTGTAAACATCACAATTTTAATTTTTAACTATGATAAACATTATTTTTTTTTCGAATTAGCGAGAATGTGCGGGCACGAAGTTGCGGAGTGACTGTATACCAATTAAAGTGTAATGACGGGTAAAACACGAAAAACTGTTTGTGGTGCTCATGTGCATTGACAAGCATATTCCAGCTGGAAACAACTTGGCCATTTATTGGACGGTCAAAATCCAATCATTGTTTTATCGCTCACATCCAGTTTACCCCGCCGCTATTTCTTCTTGTGATACGTGTGAGGCGTGCCTTTGGAGGGGCATACTTCGTTGCGACGGTCGATTTAATGAAACAGCGAACTGTTTTTCAATGTGAATGCGTGAGGTGAGTCGGTATTTGCTTAGAAGAATGGAGTTATCAGCATCCGCTGCCGATGCAAGGTGAAAAAAAAAAAGTAGACAGTTTTAGCCTATAACGGTATATGTTTTCCCGTTTGCGAAATACCGGTACACCGGGTAGCAGCGTTGGTAGCCGCAACTCGTGACGCTTTATAACCAGAACGTGTTATGGATGTCCTAGCCGAAAGAAAAAAAAAAAGTCGCTATATGTTTAATAATTGTTACTGCCGATGCTTTCACGCCTTGACCGCGATGTTGTAACGATGCCTTTTCCCGATGCCAATGCTTTTCGGCTCTTTTCGCGTTCGTGAGTGGTCAAGCGACGCTCTGCTCCGGGCGCCGCGGAACGCCGAAGGCTTCTACTCACGAACGTGAAAAGCGCCGAAAAGCATTGACATCGGGAAGAGGCATCGCTACACAATAGACAGTTTTAGTTTAGCGTGGTTACCGGAATAGCGGGCGTACCGGAATAGCGGGATCGAAATGCGCATGCGCAGAACGCTAAACGAGCCATACCGTTTACCGTGCGCACGCTATTTCTCAGAGTTAACGTTACCGTGTTAGCGTGGTGTACGTAGTGTACGTAAAACATGGCGGCGGTCCCGGTCGCCCGCTTCGAACTGAATTTGGCGTTGCTGTTGAATAATTCACTTCGTTGGTAGGAAATGATTGCGTAAATGGCTTTCGCTTACCTTCAGGCAGGATCGACAATATGTTTTATGGATAATTTAGCGGAGTTTTCGAGATCGCTTCTCGTTTAGAACGCGCCTAAGCCTAACGAAAGAAATTTTTTCCGAGATGTGAGCGCCACCTGTCGATAAAGTCGAGAGATAGGCGCGACGACGGCATATGGCCTCTGAGATGGGAGGATTTCGGAGGCTATGGTAGACAGCTTGTACTGCTTGTCTGTTTCGTTGCAGATCGACGGACATGGGAAGTAAAAATACAACGCGCTCCTGGCTTCCATTGCACTGCTTATCGCACTTTCCGGACGCACACACACATATCTTAGGTGCCCTAGGTATGCGAAATTCAAAGCCTAATGGAATAGCGTCCCGCACGTAAACTACGCTATCACGCTATACTAAAACTCTCTTTCTGCAAAGTTCGTTTGCGGAACGGTAACGCTATTTCCCGTAACCCCGCTATTACGCTAACGCTAAACTAAAACTGTCTAATACCGGCCGGGAAGCTAAGTACGTGGCCGTCGCAATTTTAATTCGTGTGCTCTAGTTGAACTCGCCATTACAAGATCGCGCCGCCAGCTCTCCGCATGTCCAGTATTTTGTTCACGGCAATAGCTCACGGACAGGTTAGAATGAGTTATACCTGTCCGCCAACGCATTGCAGTTCGCGGTATACCGGGTTACCGGAGACATAGATGCCAACGGTCGCGTTTGTGGCGCCATCTTGTGGAGCAAAGTAAAGCGACACATGTTTTCGGATGAAAGTCGGACGTCCGGGCAAATTTTATAGAAAAGTACGGCATCAATATGTACTGAAAAAAGATATCAAAGAGTACTGGCGTGCCCGGTGTTGCAGTATGCGCAAGGGCATTTACGTAATACTGGCTTACCGGACGCTGCTAGCGACATATATATTAGCCCTGTATACTGCAAAAATACGGGCTGATCCCTAAGCTAGCGCAGTCTAAACAAACCACATGGTACACTAATGGTCCCCAGAAGACCTTGCATTTTTGCGATGTCAACCGCTGACGAGTCGGTTTTTCTTTTCTTTTTTTCTTCTTTCTTTTTTTTTTTTTTTTTTTTTTTGTGAGCGTACTAGGGGAGAGCCGCCCTCCGCCGCATAGCACTGCTAGAGAACATGACTCGCGCCGAAGCGGGTACCTCTCACTTCACAGCGATTTCGCTGATATCTTCTCGGTAAAATTGCACGCACGCACGCACGCACGCACACACGCGCACGCACGCGCGTTTTCTTTGGCCGCGTTATGCGGCGAAGCGCCGCGGCTCTCGTTCCACCGTACGCTCATAAATAAGCATACCGCGCACTCGCATTTGCGTGGCTGCTCGCTAAGTGAACGGAGTGGCCTGCTTTACGCTCTCAGCTACACCTGTATAACAACATACTATTACCTATGTCATGCTTTATTATACATATACGGGTGTGTGTGAAAGATGAAGCGAAGCCTCCATTTCACTCATAATTATCTTTAGATAAATATTGATGTAGTTTTCTGTAAAATTTGCCTAAATGTCCGAGTTTCATCCGAAAACATGTGAAACTCATAAGCCGAGCAAGATCTATACGTAGCGAAAATGTGCTAATTCATAGCCGCCGGAAGCGAGAAGAAAGCGCTTCCTTTTCTGCGCTACATGTTGGCGTTTCTTTGCGCCCGTGGTTCACAGGTGAGGAATGGTTTCGAGAGAGGGAACTGGACAGCGCACTGTGCGGTCTCATATTACTCTCTTTGCCAATAACTTTCGAAACTGTCGTGTATAGGCAACTATCTAAAGACTGCTCCGCATAGAGAAAAAAAACTGTCAGGTGGAAGAGCAGCGAAGCTGTACTATGGTGGGAATTATGTATTTCCAATTATGACTATGAAGATGTGATGGTGTAATTGGTTATTTGAACTAATAAAGAATGAGAAATATATATGATCCGGTGGTTTTAATTCATTTAGTGACCACAGGGACCATGGCCTTATGGCCGCTACGGTACACCTCCATAGGGTGTACGGCAAAGGTTGCCACGTTCTTCATAAACACGTCACCAACGCCGCGCGCGTTCGGTGCGAACGCGGGCAAAACGCCGCCGCCGTCGACAACAGTTCTGCGCGTTGCTGGCGCTGCCTGCTACATGTCCAAGTTTATACAGCTCCTCAGAATTTTGAGAATGACAGCCCATAAACAACTGTCATGAAACGAAACACCGGCAGCGCATGCCTTTTATGTTAAATCTTCTCAGACTGAAATATTAAAAGGGCGAAACAAAACGCCAGGTCGCAAGATACGCATTTGGTGCCGCAGCTAAACGTCGCCTCCCCTCCCTTCCCTCCCGTACCCCACGGCCTTTCGCGCGACGGAAGTCGCGTTTGCCCTCCGCCATGCGTTCCCTCCCCGTGAAAGCGCGCGTCCCTCGCGCGCTTTCACTCGCACGTACAGCATACGGCCAATAAAGAGTTTTTTTATTGCGATAGCAATTATATGGACACTTCCACCGGATTACTGCCGTCGTCGTCACCGTCGCCGTGAGGTTCCGTATAGATAAAATCTTCGCCGCGCGCCGTATGCCCGAGAGGAAGCGTGCGGAGACGCACGCTGTCACGGAGAGCGAACGCACTCAATCTTCCACGCGCAAGCAAGGAAGCGGGAAGCGAGCGCCGGAGGGGGGGGGGGGGCGCATTTCTACTCTGCCAACAACCGCGCTCGTCGCTCGCTCGCACCGTCTCTTATCTCCACACGGCTCTGACCTTTATGCGTTGTGCATTCGCCGCTCAGTTTCCGTTGAAGCGATAGACCGCACGTACCTTCGCCCCGTTGCGGCGTATGTGCGCTTGCTGCCAGCGTTCTGACAGTCGTTGTCTGCAGTCATTCAGTGCGATCTATTCATGTTTGTTTGTGCGCGCTCACACCACAGTTAGTAATAGTCGGGCCACATTTTCCAACGCACGCTACACATGCAATGCTGCCCGGATCGGCAGTGCAGCGCTACAGGTGTGTCCCTTCGCACGCGCTGCCCACGGGCAGCGCTTCTCATCAACACCACCGTTTCACACGCGCCTTCTCGTGGTCATCGAGTCTCTCTTCATGTCGGTCTACTTACGCCGCAGCACACCTGCTTACTTAATCAGCTCATGTTTACTACAATTCATATTGCTACCAAAGCCGCTCACCTTACTTCGTATGACATTGCTGTGTTGCTATCGCATTCATTGCTTCGCCCTTAGGGCGAAACTGTGACATTTTTTTTTTCTACACGCGGACACGACTATCGGAGACTGAGCCCTTAACAGCTTCGCTCTAAAAACGGTGTAGCATCAAAGAGTTGCCTATCTGGGCCGCAGAACTCTGAAACTGTAGTCCGATTTTCGCTTCGAACGGTATACTGACGGATGGGGAATGCTTGAATTAAAAAAAAAAATGCTCGGAGCCCAAACGCGTCATTTATGAGCCGTGTACTGCAGCCGGGCACCTCTCTCGCGCTTAATTACCTCTGGACACGCTGAGCCATCTAGCGAAGCGCCCGCGAAGTCCGGGCGTGGCCTCCCGAGATGCGTGGTGCGCGCACTGAGAATTAATCCCTACATCCCAGCGGGCGTTCGTGAGGCAGCGCGCTGAAGCGTCAAGTTGCTGGGCTTGAGGAACCAGTGTGACGCGGGTTTGATTCTGTACAGCACCGGATACATTTTAAAGGATATATATATATATATATATATATATATTCATCGAAGAGCGCAGTGAACGAAGTTAGGCCCACATTGTTAGACTGCGCTATCTTCGGGATCGGGCCATATTTTTTGTTTATAAAATAGCCGGGAAAAAAAAAAACTAGTCTGACAATGCCAAGAATGCTGTTCGCATTAGAAGAAAAAATAACCACAAATGAAGCGCGCACGTGAATATTCGGGAGAGCTCGTCGCTCGCCGCCCGATGTGTTGCTCTGGCTCGTTAAACACGCGCGATTTATGTGCAGCAGCACGTGAAACGAGGCTTCGCAGACCGAGCCGCTGATTGAAAGCTACCAGCAGTAGCTGCATTGGAGCAGCTCCTTCTGCCGTGGACGAGTGCGAATGAATGCGACCAGATGGCAGTCGGCTGCCTGCTCTGTTGTGTGCTTCATGCCTGTCGATCACTTTCGCCCTTGGTTGAGTTAATCTTTGTGTTTCCAAACAGAGTGTTTATTTGGGTTGGACTGCTCAAACAAAGTGCTGGTTGCGTTCGAGTTTGACTAAGGATAGCGTACGGTCATAGGAGGTGGGGTTGAGGAATGAGTGGTTCTTATCGTCCTGCATTGTGCGCTATTTGCTGCGAAGTGGTGCACTTACCCGAGATCAGTTGCACTCCTCTTGCTGATGTTGAATCAAACTTGCGACAGTGGAGCGGGATAGTTTGGTGAGGTCTATGTATACATATACGTTGTCGATGGAGGGCCACACAACCGCGTTTCTCAATCACTTTGGGAATTTGTCGATGAAAAAAAGAAGAAAACGGAAGCGGCGGCGAGGGGGGGGGGGGGGGGGGGCGTTGCTCTTTCGGTGAGGAACAGTCCGGACGAAGTTTCATGCGCCCACGCGATATGCAGAGCTCTCCGCAGGTATCGAGAAGGCCTAATAATTAGTGTTCATGCCAGCATATATACATATATTCAGCATTAGCATCTAGCGTGTTGGATATACGCGCTAGGGAGGCGGCTACTTAAATATGTAGCCTGTTAGTCCTCTAAAAGAATCTGAGCCGTAAACTTTGCTTGAGAGTAGAAAGCTCTAGTCTATGGAGTAGCTATAGCTTGTACATAAACGTATTTTAGTTTACGAATGTGCTGGAACACCGGAGACGTCATCTACAACGTTGCGAGACGGTGACAGGCAGCAGCAGCGCTGGTGGCGCTGCTGTGGCACTTAGTACAATTTTAACGATTGTGTTGCATGCTGTTCTCGTTGAGGAAAAAGAGAGGCTGCCGACGCTTTAAACCATTAGATAAGTGTCACATGGCCCATCATTGCGAGTACTTTTCTCTTTTTGGTTTTCGGTCTCCGCGTCACAAGATGGTGCCACTAGTGTTGTCAGCCAATCAGAAACGAGAAGCGGCTGCGTGTCTCAGGGAAGAAGCAGGGATGTTGCCAAGTGGGCTCCGCTAATCGTTAAATGAACCTTTAACCGGCGTCGTGTTCAAGCTGGGTAACGGCCCATGTTCTCGTACCTTGGTTGGCTGACGCAGCCCGTAGCATTTGCCGCACTGCGTTGAGTTGCTGAGACGGGCATTGTAGTTAGCTGTTCCCATTAATTGTAAGCTGTTGGTGCCTATAGTATATGGGGCCGCTAACAGTAACCATAAGCGGTAACCTTAACTTTTCGGCCAGGCACTGGATTTTATTTTTTTCTAACTGCGCCCACTCAGGTTTGTGCCACTGTTCCTGCCATATCGAAGGGGAAGCGGGTTGATTTATCGCGCATTGCCGTCTCCTAGGGGCGGGTGGACCGACGCGGGAGTCCGTCTCGGCCGGACAGCCCGGAAGAGGCAATTTGACGCCAGGCTGGCGGCCGCGTTCCCTGGCTCATTAATCCGCAGTTGAGCTCGAGCACTCAAGTAAACGATTGGCCCGCTGGACGCACTGCGCCTGTATATACGCGCGCCGTGTACCGGCGGCGGCCAAAGGGTTATTGCGTTCTTTCGGTGCACCCGCCGAGCGCGCGCTCGTTGGCGAAGATGACGGCCTCCGTCCAGCTCCTGCGAGGAGCTCATATTGCCGGCGACCCTTCGGCCGCGCGATCGAATATCGTCGTGGGCGCATCAACGCGCGCCCGAGCCTTTCTTGCGCGTTTTGTCTCTGTTTTAGTGCGGCCCATTTTATAGATGGTATCAAATTTCCGGACTCGAGCTGCTTGTTTTTGTTTCGGCGTGTTCCGTGAAGGCCGCGCCCTCGGAAGGCCGCGGTGCTCGGGCTTTTTCGTGCTGCCTTGATATCCGCTCGCTGTTTCCTTGCTGGAAGCGATCGTTCATCCGGAACGCGGCTCCCGGCCGCCTTCCTCCGTCCCAGCGGGGTGGGGGGGCGCCGGCGGCGGCGCGCACACCACGTCGCCTCCTAGACTGCGCCGGCAGGTACTGCGCGCACCCAGAGCTGGCTACCGAACAGGCTGCACGGGTAACGTGGCTCTTCTCCTCCACGCAGTCTCTACATGGGCGCGCCTTTTTTTTGTTTCTCTCTTCATCCTCGGCCAAGCGTCTCGGTGCTCGCGCTTCTTCGAGTGCCGGCCTCAATCTCGATGCAAATTTGCACTCGGAAGCGAAACTACTGTGCGACTTGGTCTTGGGACGTTGTGCGCGGGTGTCGGGTCTTGCTTATTGAATCATTCCGCGCATATGTAACTGTGTGTTCTTGTTCTCTCGTCGTGCCCCGTAGCTGGCATGCGCTACGACCTATTCACGGCGCTTTCTCTTCGGGTCCGTGTTGAGCGTCGGCCGTATGGAAACGAGCTGAACGTGCCGGCTTCTTTGAATTCGAAACGGGAGTGGGGGTGCTCGTGCGGCGACTAGCGGCGCGTACGCTCTCGTCTGCGCGCCGTCGTCGCGCGCTTTGGGGCCAGCGGGGCGCCTTCCCCCGGTGGTTGCGCAATCGCCTTGCACACACGCACCTGGGCGGCACGTGCCCGGCCGGCGCGCGTTCTGGCCGCGGGGAACTCACTAGGTAGCGGTGGTGAAGCGCCAGTGCCGTGCCCCGTCCCACGCTCGGACCGGCATGTCGCTAGTGTCGCGCCGCCTCCCGTCGGGCGCGGGCCATGAAGAGGGTCGGCTGGTTCCGAAGCTTCTCGTACAGCCCCGGCGTCGTGCCGGCCCCAGCGGCGCCCACCAAGGTACTCGGCGCCTGGCCGCGGCTATTTTTGCGCGCGCTCTGGGCTTCCGGCCGGCGAGCACGGTCTCTCCGAGTCACGACATCGCCGCTTGCATGCGTGCTACTTAGCGAGAGACGTGTGGCCGTCGCTTGCCGGCAGCCCTTGTGTGGTTTACCCATTGACCCGGAGTCGAGCCGCGGTCCACATTTTGAAGCACGCGCGTGACCGCGTCCGCCGCACTGCTGCCGCCGTTGCGGCAAAGTCGATGATTGTCCGTGCCCGGCGAGCTTGCCTTCCTTGCCCCTCGCCGATGGGTCTGTCGCGGCGACCGCTATACAATACGCCGGAATCGCGTGCGCCGTGTTCTTTTGTTTTTTAGCCCGCTGCTATAATACTGCGTGCTTCGTCATCCAGGGGCATGTCTTTCGATAGTTCGCCCTTGTGCGGCGAGAGCGCCGCCAACGTTCGTGGGAGTCTAATTTTGACAGCAGCTTGTCCCCTCCCCCTCGGTGCTGCTGCACATCCGAGCGATTACGACCTGCACCTCCTTCACTTTGTCGTCGTTTAAATAAGCTCCCGCGGGGCCGCTTGCACGAAGCATTTTGCCCGTGGGTAAATTTACGCGCGTGACAGAAAGTTGTGCGTGACAGTTTCGCGCTAGTGTCACTCGACAACTCACCGTATACGACAACTCAGTGCCACTTGCGCGAAGCTTTTTGCGCCTTTACCCACGGGTAGTATGAGTCGTGCAAACATTTTTTTTCTTTTTTTTCCTTTTTTTAATTTATTACCGTGATCCTACTTCGATCGTGCTCACGGGAATTTCGTTTTTCGGGGTGGGTTCTCGGGGGGAGGAGGGCAAAATTGTGCTCGTGCTTTTGTCATTGCATAACTATAAGCACGGCAGAGCATCGTTACGCATTTGTACCGTTTGACGCCTCATTTAAGGTATCCGTACCTGCGACGATTCACTTGCGCGTGCACCCCCTTTTTCTTCTCGTTTGGACATATTAAATACTTACGCATCTTTAGTGCGTCGTTATTCTGTGCAGAAGAAACGTTTTGTTCCTCATGGAAAGCTTATCGTGTTTCTGAGAATACAGCCAGCAACATTTCCGCCTTGTGTCTGCTGCGTTATATCTTAATCTTTCCAATGCACACGTATTCACACCACGAGCGGCTACTTCGGCAGTCGAAGTTATAAGTGCGCGTGTGCGTTGCGTCGTGTGCTACGTACCTAAACCGATAATAGACAGTTTTAGTTTCATGTACGCAGAAGCGCTGCGGACGCAAACATGTAGAACTCTCATGTTCGTAGAACTCTTATGTTTGCGTGCGCAAAGCTTCTGCGTACGTGAAACTAAACCTCTACGCCCTTCGTGTATGCGCCACCTTTGCGGCAAAGCGCTAAAAACATGCCGAGAGGTGAATGTTTTAGCATCATCATCGTGTACCGATCAAGAGCGTAGAACTTATTTAATGATGCATTGAAGAATTACGCTTTCGGAGCGTTCCGCATGCACGGCCAACGCATCACCAATGCTGATGTTGTGGCGCGATGCACCTTCCAGGTCGAAATGAACGCTGTCCCGGCTCGGTGCCGTCTCTGTGAAAAGTTCGCGTGCACTTCCGGAAAATGCTGGGCTACGATTGCCCAGCTCCGCTGTTTCAAGCGTTGAGCGGCCGAGTGCAAGTAGGCCTGCCGTGCCAAAACAAACAGCTGATCTCGGCAATAGCGACAGAACATCGCTAATAATTCGTCCTCAGCGTCAGACGGGACTAAATGATGGCTGATTTTATCATTTTATTCTTGCTGTCACAACGAAGATCATATAGCAATGGCGAATTATTATTAAAGCGGGCGGTCTGGCCGGGTGATACCATATTGTTATGCATTTACGATGCGCCCTGGACCTAACGGATCACGTATCATGGTAACGCACCGCGCAAAGCCAAAACACTGTTGTGTGCTGTATTGTAAACGAGGAACCCGTAAGGGTTGCAATACATGAATTAACTTGGTCACTGGCCGCTGATTAGGTTTTCTCTCTGACGTTCTACCTGACCAGCGAATGTTTGTCAAACTCTTGACGATGTTCCGAGCGTCGTGGTCCAAAAACACGCATCACGTTTTGCGAGACATCTAATAGCCTGCATATTGATGACAGTCGTGTAAACGTTGCACAGCGTCCCCACATCATTAGCGCCTGTGCACGCGTGCAGGTTTTCCTGCGGTGCCAGTGTTGCTTGCCAGAGTGCGTTTCAATACCTGGAGGTTGCTTTGGGGAGCTGATATCATACGAGTATGTAGATGTGCTTGAATGAAGATAGTGATGACATTCGCGTCTTCCATCTTGAACAGCTTTAGGGAGCCGTGATTATCGTGGTCTCTTAATGAATATTTTCCTGTTTAGGAGGAGCGGATCATTTGAAACTAGAAGAGGTATAATTTATCGCCGGCGTTTGGAATAGATGGCACCATGCGCAGAAACAAGCGTGCTTGACAAGATGGCAGAGGCTATCTCGGAGCGGATGAAGCACTGTTGATGCTCTCTCGAGCCACTTTGGTTTCTGGAGCACCTTGAAGCCCAAAGAAATCATTTTCGAAACGTTAGTCTCTCAGGGGCGCCCACTTGGATGCTGTAAACATATTTTATTGCTCGTTTTTTTTCTATTGAACTTCGATGAAATACTTAATCTACGCACAAACGATCAAGTGAACAATTACTAGCGTTGCGTCCTCATTTTGTTGCCTGACCAATTTTCAGTCGGTGCTCGCGTGCCGAGGGATGCTTCTTCCGGTACCGTGATAGCCAATGTGCCTACGAAAAAAAAAAAAAAGTGCCGCTGTTTTTGTTTTTCTGTAGAAAGGAACGTGTGCTATCGCGCTCAGTATGATCTACAACCTGCGAGCGCTTTGCCACGCCCTTTCACATTGTAGCTCATACTGAGCGCGGTAGTATAACTTTGAGTAAGGGGTAAGTTTGCGAGGTATATGGTTGGGGGTCTCAATTCTTGCGACGCGTACCTCAGGTGAGGGATAGTACGTCTATATTGTGTGTATTGGTTACTCTTCGTGGCCGTTTCTGCTTCGATCCGGGCTCCTAATTGCCGTCGTCCGCGTCATTTACCTTGCGTAATAAACGCTTGCCTTGCGTCTCCTTCGCGCAGGCAGTGCGCGATCGGTTGATGACGATTTCTATTTGCCGCGTTCCTGAAATACCCGGACAGTAGTTCTTGATTGCTTTGAGCAGAAGGCTTGTGCTGTAGCCACTTACGAGCGAAGTATTCGCGGGAAGCCCCTCTCACAAAAGCGTGTCACCTGTCTTATACGTATACCTCCGCGCTCCAAAAAGGCAGTTGCGTAACGGCTCGCACGGACACGCAGTGGTTCGGGAGTAAACAACAAAACACACCGCGTTAGCGCTCGCAGAGCAAACAGCAATAAGTTAGACGTAGTGTGCAGTAAGTTTTTTGTTTTGTACGGAATGTTGTCGGGGAAGATTCGTATCTTTCTGGAGGGAACTTCGCAGCTCGGGAACACGTTCTAAGAACTGTTTGCATGTTTGCCTGCAAGTTTTTTTCTTGTATTTTCTTTTATTTATGTGGCGCAAGGCCATCTTATGTTCGCCTTGACTTCGTACCCTTGCTTGTGTGGGCGGCGATCAGCTGGGCCCTTCTGGGCAGGGAGCTGGGCAGGGAGCCTATGGCGGTAATGCTTTTTTTTTTCACCTGTGTGAGCTCTCGCGTACAGTACCTGCAGAGTATTTAAAATTTAGACTTCTCCGTACCGAGTGCGGCCTATTCTATTTGTTTCTGCATTCTTTACACTTGCACCACGAGCATAAATTTAAATGGGAACGAATAAGAACCATCGCATAAAACAGGAACATTTTTGTTTCCGCTTTGAGGTTTACTGTGGTCGTATTTTGTAAACGTCCTTTTCGTTCGATTTTATTCTTTTTTTTAATTTTTACTTATTGGCCTCCCCTTTGAAACGGGGCGGTGACAAATAGTCACCTAGCCTGCTTGAGTTACTCAGTTATACTGTACATGCTTTTCATTCTAGCATTTTTGTATACATCTCTTTAATCTTTTTTCTCTTCATCAGAACTTCTCTATCTACCTTGCACCGCTACCTGTTCCTGTAAGGGATCCGGTCGTATCAACCCTTCTTTTTTTCCACCAATCCTCTAAACGTCTCTTGTTTATCTCGACTACTTACCGGTTGATGCTTCCACCCACTTTAAATCCAAACGCGTCTGGAAAGTGTACGTTACGTACGGATTTCACTGGGTAAATCCCTTCGCATTCCATTAGGATTTGCTGAGTGGTCTCCGGATTTTCGCTGCAACATAACATTGCCTCAACCAATTGAGAATATTTGCTCCGGTATGTTTTTGTCCTTAGGCAACCGGCTCGGGCCTCAAATAGCAAGGCACTGCCCTTTGTGTTATCGTACACACTTTCTTTCTTCTCAATTTCTTTCTTCAATTTCTTTCTTCTTATTCTTGTAAATCTCCATGGTCCTTTTCGTTTACATAATTTGCATCCAATTCACTGTCTCTATTTCTCTCAATTTCTTTCTGATGACTCCTGGTTGTTTATTTACAGTTTGAATTATCCTGTACTTGGTTGCAAACTTTCTTGACCTTTTCTTCCATTCTGTGTCCACGCTTTCCAGGTACAGATACTTGTGCACTTTAGCCGCCCATTTATTTTGATGCATGTTCCTCAGTCTTTCTTTAAAACTAATTTCGCTCTGCGCTTCTCTGACTTCAAACGAGGCCTGACCCATGTCGCCCTGCACTGCCTCATTTGTGGTTTTGCCGTGCGTGGGCTCCCAAAGCCAACCGGCCTCCCGATCTTTGGTTAACTTCCAACCCCGCCCAGATATCTGATTTTAAGCACAGAAGGGCATTTGCGAACGTTAGCGCTGGCACTATTACTCCTTTCCAGATTCCACCTACCACCTCATACTTATTGTGTCCCCACAGTGCTCTGTGTTTCATTATTGCTGCATTCCGCTTCACCTTTATTTTAAGATTATCTTGGTGGGTGTTTGAGTAAGTCTCTCCTTCGTTTATGTATACGCCGAGGTTCTTATATTGCTTGACCATGGGTATGACTTGTTGTTGAATTGACACCACATAATTACTGGTCTCTTCATTAAACATAATTCCCGATTTCTCTGTGCTAAACTTAAGGCCTAGTGTTAAGGCCTGGTGCACCATTTCTCCATTACGCATGTTCTTGGAACACCTGTTCTTGGAACCTGACCAACATGCTGGAATGAGTGCGATGCCTTTCAATGAATATATTCCAGAAGAAATTTTCGGAGGCTACCTAATAATAGAATGACGTATAATCAATGCTGTGTTCCTCAACTAATTCGAGTTCCTCTCAGCTGAGGTGGCCTCGAGAGCGCGGTGCCCTGTCTACGGTTATTTTACTTTCTTTGGTTCCCGCGGTGCGCTTATGATTACGCATCGACGTTGGCGTCTCGCGAAGGTGCACGAGAGCGACGAAGCAGCGCGATGTCAGGACAAGCAGGATGCGTTATCAAAAAAAAAAAAAAAAAAAAGTGGTCTCGAAAGCCGCAGGAGAGAGCAGGCAATTTATTGTTGAGGTTGTAGGCCTCCTGCTGCATTCAGCGCAATAATATTCGTCTCAAATGTCCACGGCAGCATTGTGTACAGATCAGGAACGTTTTACCATATTCAAAATGTGCTTCAGTGCACATTTAACGCCTTTGTTGCACGGCGTATGATTGATCGATCGTGTGAGTGAGAGTGATTGGGTTTAGCGTCTCGATGCAGCAGCACACACGCTTTAACAGACACCGTGGAGTAATTTTGACTGTCCGGGATCCTTAAACATCCACAATCACGAAGCCGCGACCTTACACCCGACAGGTATGGACGCACAAAACGAAACGATCCACAAACGATGACATAACACCACGCTGTATACTTTCTCTCATATATCAGTGTATATTGTGGCTGGGCATCGATTAAAAATTTTAACCTTATTAAATAGGAAGATAGTAATTGAGTAATTAGTTGTTTAATCGGGTTTATGGATTTACGTACCTGAGCATAAATAGAATAGAAACTGGATTTTCGTACATAGAACTCAAAGAATAAACAAACCGTACGTGCTATTTGAATGGGCGGGCTACACATCGCTCGAGTGTACGCTTGTGTATAGAGCATATTAGCTCACTCAGTCGAAACCACAAGTCCAACTTGCAGTTAGCGTATTCGCTTGACGACTTGTTCCGCTGGATTAGAAGTGTAGCGCGCGTGGGTGGTTTTTGTCTAATGCACTCAGGTGCCTTCCAATAGTCTGTACATTCTAGTTGAACTTGTCAATCGTTTGCAAAGTGGTTCATGAATGGGGCATCGTCATGCTGCCAGAGCTTCAGTGCCAGCATAGAGACACTCTCCCTCATTGCTTCAACTATATTAGGGTGGCTAGAAAACTTATATGCCTCGACTAATGTCGATCCGCGAGTGACATTCCTTCCCTGCCTCCTCCCATTGGCCGCAAGACCGAACTATTGGGGGCGAGCTCGACCCACTGACCTCGACCCACGAACCCGTGCGATCGCTGCATTGAGGCTTCATTATTTTATGCTCATTCTGTTATGCTCCATTTGGTTATACAGACAGAGCACTATAAGGACATATTTCACAAAGTCTGCTCTGAGCGATTGCCTGCCTTTCACGCAAGAAGCTGGTTCTGGGGACTCCTTCACGGCGACCGCGCGCAATGGACGTTCATTGTACGTATTCGGTAAAGAGAGAGCGCCTGTAAACTATTCTGCGCTTTCTGTTTTCCCAAGATGATTAATTTTACAGTAACAAACGTCCCTCGTTTGGAGAATACTTACAGAAATGGCCAGGAGCGCTCCCGCGTGTTTTTTTTTTTTTTTTTTTTTTTTTTATTGCGCGCCGGGACAGCCAAACCTATGAGGAGCGCGCCGCGTTACCCCTCATACTACGCAAGCTTCCGACAGATGGCGACTCCGTATGCCCTCGCCTCCAATAGGTGGCAGCACAGCCGCCGCACGCATTGAAATGTTCTTTATAAAACCTTCCTATTACGCGTGAAATAATTCAACGGGAGATTGGAAATCTGCCGCACAATGTGTTTTGGTATTTCCTCGGTGTTTTTTGTGCGTGTTCGGCTTGCGTTCCGCTCGTATGTCGGTATTGCTGTTGCTAATCTTTGCACTATTTATATTAAAAAGTCCGTGCGTCTCATTTGTGCGTGCGACCTTGACTCTGGTTGACTCCACTGCGGGATCTACGCGCCGCGCTTGCCTGTTTTCAATGCCCAAACCTGGTAGGGGACCCTTTATGCAAGCGAAGTGGGTGCGTCGGCGCCGATGCTTGCCCGATTTTATTTTGTGTGACCTCACCCGTTTAATCGCGATAAATAAGAATGACCGTAAAGTATTAATCGATTAATAGGAATGATAATCGTCCAGCTCTGGTATATAGTATAGGCATGTCTATCTACTATACATATATACATACAACACGGCAAGTGAGTTCCATAATATCCGGGCAATATGCCTCATATTCCCCGGATTTTATGGAACTCTAAACTTGCCGGGTTTTGTCATTGCATTTCGGTAATATGTGCGGAACTTTGTGCATTGGGTGACGTGATTAGAATGTCACAAATTTTGTGTTACATATTGCTTCGCACTACAGAACGTCGTGAAATGTCACCGGGTTTCAGTCGTTTTTCCTGTCGTCATATTGCGCCTGAAGCGACGAATCCTTTCCCTTACGAATTTTTCAATCCGTATGCCTGAAGATTGAACGGACGACCTTGTCCCCAAAACAAAGATTTCAGTTCTTTGCAGCATGAAACTGTTAATTTTGTTGCATATATGCGACTTTTATGTGATGCTGGATCAAAATGAGGTTTAATGTGTTTTTCTTTTGGGTTTATAGTTTTCGGCTGGGCGTATGTTTTCGTCTTTTCTCGAATACATGCAGGACCCGCCGTAGTGGCTTAGTTGGTATGGCGTTGCACTGCTAAGCACAAGGTCGCTCGATGAAATTCCGGCCGCATTTCGATGGGGGCGAAATTTAGAAACGCCTGTGTACCGTGCGTTGGGTGCACGTCAACAAACACCAGGTGGTCATAATTAATCCGGAGTCCCCCACTACGGCGTGCCTCCTATAATCAAATCGTGGTTTTGGTACGAAAACCCCGTAGAATTGATATCTACTTATACCCCCCCCCCCCCCCTTCCACACACATAAACATTTTTTTTTTTTTTCAGAGTGTCGGTTTTCTTTTTCTATTGGTTTACATGACGTTTTACATGCCTGATTTGTGCATTGTGCTCGCCTGCATTTCCTTTAGCTTGATTTCGCCTCGTGTCTGTCAAACTCTAGTTTCAGCCGGAAGCAGTCTTTCCGCCTTGTTCCCTGGCGGATAAAATGGCCTGAATTGGATGCAAAGTTTAGGCCGAAGTGGAACGGAGTGAAGGTCACCTTCCTTACGGTAGTTAATATTTAAATACTCTCTGGAAGTGGGCCGCTGTTTGCTCTGTCGCGAAGGGAGCTTTTGTCCGGGGCTCCTTTGTCCTGCGTTCGCTGCCTTGTTTACTTATCGCCTTCTGAAAACGAGATAGCGTTGGCGACCGAAGCAGGCGCGTTTCCGTTCGGAGTATTTGGACCTCGGCCGTCGTCGCCGAGTCGTTCTCGCGACGACATTTGTCATTTAGCGCCGCCCAAGTTGTCGCCAAGCGGACGCTCCTTCCCTTTATTCCCGGACTTAAAATGTTGCCCAGACGACATTTCTACAGCTGTCAAACACGCGCGTCGTCTGCGGTGTGTTCGCTTATACCGCGCTATCAAAACTTTTGCTAAATATATATCCTACTAAGCTTCGTTTCATCATTCCCATGCGTAGCCATAAGTTCGGGTCGCATAGTATTGTGGTTCAAATAATACAAGCGATCATTTGATTGCACGCTTGTATGCTTGGCGTCGCGTAAACTCGCGCCTGCCTCGCTCGTGAAGGGGGCTGGTGGTAGCAGCGCGTCATGCGAGTTGCACTATACTATATAGGAAGCCTTCATACGCACATATGATATGTGGTTTACACGACTGGTAAATCACACTATCAGAGCTCCCTTGTAGGAGCACTGTATCTGCGCTGTGCGAAATTTCTGACGTCACAAGAAGTTCGCTCTGCGTCGAACCTTGTCATGGCTGCCATCGTAAGGCTTCACAGCAGCGGTAGCACATGGCGCACCAGAGCAGGTCGCATTTTACGGCGAGCTCACGTGACGCACCCAACTGTGACGACTCGGTGCTTTCCGAACGCCTCCGCATGTCTGTGGTGGTTCTCGCTTCCGTAGGACAAAGAACAGGCGGATGCTTAGAGAAAAGGAGTATACTCTGTTGTGGACATCTGGACCGTTGAAAGACGGCTGCTGCTCGGTTTCTTTAGCGGAACCCGCCTGAACGCCACTTGCATCCGCGAGAGACAGTTGGGGTTCGATTCTTTTCCTCCGATTCTATCCATTTCTCGTCATCAGTCTTGCTGTGTGGCCGACTCCGTCGGTAGCGGACGCTCGGTTTTGTATACGCCAATGACGAAGGCCAGGAACTATGTAATGTATGGGAAATGAAACGAATCGTTACATATGATATACGGCCCCCGTAACTGGCGTTTGTGGATAACCAATTATATAACTGCTACTGCATTTGCGTCACATTTATAGTGGTGGCCTTCCAGCGGCCACCCTGTGCTCGAGTGTGCTAATGTACTATCGCGATGGAAAGAAACGCGAACAGCGGAGCGCGTGGCCGAAGCATAACTGAAGATATAGTGCGCGCCGTCAAGTCATCACAATTGACAGGCGCGCATGTCCGGTTTGATTGCGCTGTGCGATGATGCACCCCCTACACTGCGATATTTTTGTTTCTGTTAATACAGTTTGAGCTGTCATCATTACTGCGCCGTCACCTTTTATCGTTTTCAAATTAAAGAGAAGTAAAATAGAAACAAAAATATCTCAGTACAGGGGGTGCATCATCCCACAGCGCAATCAAACCGGACATGCGCGTCTGTCAATGGTGGTGACTGGACGGCGCGCACTATACCTTCAGTTATGCTTCGGCCATGCGCTCCGCTGTTCGCGTTTCTTTCCATCGCGATAGTACCACCGTATGGACACTCGATCTCACCCCCGCCTCAAGCCAACGCTACGCGGGTCCTGCAGTCACTGTTGGATTTCGCCCGTACAGCAAGAATCCTCGCAAGGATATAATTATACTTTTTTTTTTCTGTTCCCTCTTTCCCATAACATAGGCTAGCGTTCCATCAAGTTGCATTCCTTTCCATTTCGAACGATGCAGTACGATAAAGGGCGGGGGGGGGGGGGGGGGTGTAGGGGAGACGTGGTATGAAGTCTTGCGAATATACAGTGAGCGCACTACTCGGTGTTATGGTTCGTGATGAACCAGCGCTAAGTTTAAATTAGGGCAATGCAAAAGGGATAAAGCTGCTTTCGTTTATTTTCTGACGAGGGGGAGGGCACATTTGAGCGGCTTAAGCGTCAGGATGTGTGAGTGACACAGGATGGTTAAAACTGACCTTATTGAGATAACTGAAACTGACCTTATTTGATAACAGAAAACTGACCTTATTTAATTAATATGTATTGCGTATTTTCAGATAACTCCCACCAAAAATAGCCTGCTTCTGTAAGGATAGCTTGTCGGCCTTATTTCGCCCTGAAACGCGCTGCGAGACATAAGCGAGCGAATTCGGCGCGCGCGGGTGGGACGGTCTCGTATAGTTGTGTGCAGCAGCATCAGCGGCGGCGTCTTTCTTCTGCGCAGGGTGGCACGGACCCGGATGACCAGACCCCGAGCGGCAGCCAGGGCGAGCCGTCGGCATTCACAGAGTGGCACGTCCCGCTGGCATCGCGCGACGGGCCCGGTGGTGGCGGCAGCGGCGGCGGCGGTCGCCGCCAGGAGCTGCTGCCACCGGCCGACCTGAGTCCCGGCGGCGGAGCGTCATCCGTGCCACCGTTACCTTCGCCGGGCAACAAGCGCCGGGGCACTTTCCGGTGAGCTGATCCAGCAACTCCCTCCTCCTCACCGCACTTTGAAACGCCAGCGCGGTCCCAACTACGTTCCTTACTCTGTATCAATCTGGTACGTGCTGCACGCGCTTGTAGTGTCGCACAAGCTAGCCCAAAGAAACGTGTTAGCTCTCTAAGTCGTTCGCCAGAAGGGGAGATAGTTTCCTGAGATCAAGGTCAATAAGTGGGGGAAAGGGAGTGAGCACTCAGGTGGGCCAAAGATATGTGGACAGCTTTAGCTGAGTGTTGTATACTATCCGTAACTATGCGTAATTCACTATTCACGCTCTCTCAGGCAATGCAGAGAAACACGTTGATTTCGCATTTTTCGTGAGCGCGTCTCCCAGAGACACTGAGCGACGGGAAGTCAGCTTGACTGCAAAACGACAGCTAAGCCAAGTGGACGCACCGTCATGCTCCTCTCGCTTGTCTCGGCAGCCAGAGCGAGGCCAGCATTCTATCTTCCACTGCCGGCATCGGCGTTTTGCGCACGCACAGGGGTGTTCCCGTTGTGTGGCTGTGTGCATTTATTATTATTATTTTTTTAAGGATGCAATGCTCTGAGAGGAGTGGGCCCTTAAACACTTAGCGAGAACTCTCTGTTGGAGTATTTTATTGTTGCGGTATCATTCTACCGTGGCCGAAGCCGCCTTCCGCCGACCACGTATGCATTCTTGGGAGGAAAGCGGTGTCGCAACAATTACGCTATGCTGAAACACTCTATAGAAGCCCAGTGGGTCGTGTATTTGATACGCTTGTTCTAGATCGTCAGATTTCGCACAATATTATTTGCGCGTGCGCACTCTTAAGAAAAAAAAAATTGTGATCTAAGGGCTTTCTGGGGGTAAACTGTTTCTGGTATGGTTTGTCTGTTTCCTGGTATATCACAATGCGCTCGCCTTCCCACTCCCCACCGTGAGGACAGCAGGCCAATGACAAATATGGCGGACGTTGCTGAAGATTTCCAAGCCGGCAGAAAGTTACATAGTGATGTGTTTTCGATGGTTAATGACCAGACGCAGATGCTGTCATTCAGTTCAATAACTTATCAAGCGTGCAAGATGACTGTTTGCTTTTTGTCCCTGATTTAGTTGTATTTTTCGAATGGCTGTGTTTGTGAGACTTCATTCATTCAATTTTTTTTTGCCCTCTCCTTGTGAGACTGCATTGGCAGACAATAAGGTGGTTACTATACGGACAATGAATCACTATACAACAAATAACAAAATACACGTAATAACATAGCATGTGTGAAGAACTGTTGGACTATGTAATATGCTAATTATTCATATCGGTGAGCCCAGGTTATTCTGGAGTACCACTGCCCTAATAAAATTAATAAAAATTGAACAGTCCAAGCATAGACTGAATGGAGCAATGTTAAGGTGGTGAATATGACTGGTTCTACAAGCATAGCGGACTGCATGAAACCAATTAGCTAACTTTGTGCGAGCAGAGGCTTTATGGTGGTATGAATCAGACTCGACATGCAGCAGACTGACAAATTAACAGGCACAAACCCGCAAGCACGTCGAGAAAACTGTCAGTGCTTGCTTTTATTTCCACCTTTTGAACTTCTATAAGCACCATTGTCCCCAAAAGCCTCTCTTGTACTGTGTTTTCTTTTTTCATAGTCTGTTTTCACAGTCTACATGATTTCCTCAGGCCTTTTGGGAGTTTTAATCTTTTTTATATACTTTCAAGTTGTTCAGCTGTTCCTTTTCCATGTCGGTGCAAGGACACACACCTGGAAAGTCAATTTTTCAATGACAATCAGTATCATCAATAATGTTTGATAACCTTTAAAATTATATGTTGCATAAAAACTAAATAAAAGGTGAGTGCATGCCATATAAGTCGTTACCTGTAGGCATTTCTGTTTATTTTTGCTGATTTGGTCCGCCGTGTTGGATAACCGTCAAAAAACGACGAGCGGGCGAGCTGCTCAGAAATTTTTGCAACCATGAGCATGACAATCCCCAGTGCAAGTGATAGATTTAACTTGGTATTCGGTCGCGTATACAATTATAAAGCGTTTCTTGTTTTTGTTAATGTCGGGGCTTTTGCGCACAAGCAGGCAAGTTTACATGGTTGCGTGTTTTCTCGATTACTGTACTGCAAAAGCGGCCAGTGCAGAAGTTTTTGCGTCAGCAGTCGTGTGGAGGTAGTTTCCAATGTTTAGTAATTGCTGCTCGTAGTTTTCGCTATATGTCAACGGCCGTTACACTACGAACGCTTCTGCAAAATCACCTCCGCTCTCGCTACTCGTGTACACGGATCGAGATCCTGTTTGGGAACGTGTGGCGTAGTTAGGAATGGCTAAGGGGTTAGAAAAGGTATCACCAATGACGTTTAGTAAAACAATGAAGGGGGCTAGTTGGTGGAGATTCATGAGCACGGATGGACTGACTCGCTCTTTACCGTCTTTTCGCGGCTGTGAAGTTACGCCGTGATGACATTTTGAAGCTGACGTTTTAGAGCGAAAGCTCCACTACGCCATTTCTCGCAAGGTCATTGATCGTGTCGCAATGACCTTGAGCGGCCGGAGCTCAATTGTGGCAGGTGTGACGTCACGCCACGTGATCCGCTGCGGAGAGGCGTCGCAGCTGCGCTCGCCCGGTGGCGTATTACTATTTGCGCACCCGTACAGCGCTCGACCGCTGGCGCCACGCTGCGCCGCTCGCGCCACGCTGCGCCGCTCGCGCGTACCGCGTTTTTAGGTGGTTGCTTTCGCCGAGGGCGCTCGAACGCAATCATATGATTCGCATGCTTGCCGTCTTTGCAAATGTGGCTGTATGGCCGAGTGGTTACGGCGCTCGCTTCGGGATTATGTGTACGCGGGTTCGAATCCTGCCTTGGCTCGGTTTTTTTTTTTTAAATCTTAATATCACGCTTTTTCTTTTGTTTTCCTCTCTGTTTGCCAGCGCGGTCGTTTGAACCCCGGCACCACGGCGGAAGCCGTGGTGCCGGGCGCCGACGCGAAGCGGCGGTCGTTGGGGTGTTGCGGAGCGCAGCGTAGCAACACCCCAAATAAATAAAAAAATACTGCTCCAGTCAGGTAGACTGCTCCCTCCCTGATAGTGAGATTATATTTGGATCATCAAAACAGTGATGCGTTTATTTAGGAATACCACCGATCCCCTAACAGCAGGCTAGTCACCCCCAACCCAGCGTGTTCTCCGTCAACGCCTCCTCCGTTCCAACGGCGGCGGCTAGAAACGTGGTACGCGCGAGCGGCGCAGCGCGGCGCCAGCGGTCGAGTGCTGTACGGGGGCGCAAATAGAAATAAGCCGCCCGGTGCCTCGCCGCTGCGGTACCACGTGATTAGACGAGTGTTTAACAGCTGCTTCGCCGGCGCCATGGTCCCTCAGTCTCGCCATGGATGGAGCGCCGGCTGGTCTGTCTGTGCGTGCGCTTCAGCGCAAGCGACAGGCTGAATCCAATTATCCAGTAGATGTAGCTAGATGGCAGGCTGCGAAATGTCGAGCAAAGACAAAGTTGGCTTCTGAAACACCGGAGCAAAGGAAGGCCAGATTAGCACGTTATAGAGAAGCTTACTAAACGCGGAAGCGTGCATTAATGAAACACTGTGTGCATAGTCTTTGCATAACCAAGCCAAATAGACATTCATTGAAGTCTGTTCAGCTGTTGCTTATTGATAGCATACGTGTATTTAAACGAGAGAATCGGACTTAACTTCGAGCGAAAGCCTCGTCCTATAGTTTAGTTGGGAATTGGAAGTGTAGCAACGGCAGCGCAGTAAAAACTGTTCCAGTAAAACCAAAAACGTCGACACACAAGCAGATTTCGTCCTCTACTACAACAGAATGCAACGACGAAATAATAATAATTAGTAATAACTTGCACTTCGCGTTAATTCACATTTCTTCTCGCCTCTTGTAATGCGCATCGCTAACTAGCGTGGCCCAACGCAAACATGTTCGTCCGGTCCTGCCCGTTCACAGCTGCACGAGCGCTCACTACATGAAGTTCACGTATTGTGCGGCAACGAAGAAGACTTACATTGCTACAGCCATCGGGTAGATGCATACCGATTGAGGCAAAAAAAGAGAAAGAAAAAAGACGAACGGGACGTCGAATTCTTGGCTGCTGCCGTCTCGTGCGAATTTGAATCATTTTTGCGCGCGCTCGGTGCTTTCTTTACGCTCCGGCTGGCCGGCGCGCGCGGGCTATATATGCCAATACTGCGAAACTGGTGCTCCCGAGTTTCGGGCTTTGCGGCGCCTTCGGCCGCTACCGTAAAATGAACAGCGATCTTGTCGCCGATATTGTTTGCTGGCGATCGATAAAAAAAAAAGCCTGTATATATATTAAATTTACCCCGGTTGCTCCGCCTCAGTTCGTGAAGTAAGTTACATTTGGCATGCTTTACGCGCAGGTACTACAATAATGGTGTGCGAGCTCGGCGCGATGCACCCGTAGCATTTCTCGTTTTCGCGTTTAGCCCGCATAATGCAGTGCACGCACGAAAAAAACGTTTCCGCATTGCCTCGCTCCCGCTGCCTGTGCTTGAGTCCTGCGTGAACAGTCTGTCACATGTCATGCGATGCTATATTGGAGTGTCGAATTTGGGCTCTTTCTATATATGCCTTCGAATATTGAAATAAAGGAAACTTAATTTGAAGGAAAATTTGTTGCAAGTTGCGCGCACAGTGTTTACATTGTTCAACCGGCCCCACCCCCCAAACTGTGTTGAGCAAACATTTTGTCCTGAGATGAGCTAGAGGTGAATCGAAGGATTATATTCTCCTTTCTGCTTTTAAAGGGTCGGTCATTTACGTTATTACGCTTGGATAACCGACTTACGAGTGAAAAGAACAAAGCGAAATAAAACAAAGAAGCACTGAAAAAGCGGATCTATAGCACAGCCACAGTTGCCCGAGGAACCACGAATTTAGTCGGCCGAGCGCTCGCCATTTGATACACTGCGGCACCGCGGCCGCACTGCCACTCGGAGAGAAAGCCGGCTGCTATTACGCTAGCTTCCGTCAACCTCGTATTTCAACAAACAGCAGCGAAAGAATGTTTTTATGGCTACAGCTGTTCTTTTTGGGTGCTCTCGTCTGGATGTGTCCGCGGAGTCTCGTCGTCGTAACACGTGCGCTCAATAGACATGTAGCCTCGCGCCGCCGTATACTTGTACGTGTAGTGCTGACCGGGAGAATTGCCGCTAGTTTTACGCCGGTTTACTCTGCGTTCGTTTTACGCGTCAGTAGCAACCCAGAGCCGCTTGAGTGCGTGTGAAAGGGCTGTGTGCTGCACGTGTTCTTTATTCAAGGCGCGTGATTTGCGACGGATGCGGAGAGAAGCCGGTCAAGCGTCAATAAGGGCAAAAGGGCTACCACGGCCGCCTGTACTGTCAGTTAAATAGCACACGTCGTCACGTGCCCTCGGGAGCGTTGAGTGGGCAACCCCTTGGGGTAGTGCACTTAGAGGTGTAGGTCCATGTGGGCTGATCTCCCGTTGGCACAGGCGTAACAAGTCACAGTTCTCGTGTGGATAGCCAAGGAAGCACCTCACCAGGTTTGACGATGCGCGTGCAAACCCGCTTGCAATGAGTAGGTCACACCGTGAAGATCGTGTCTGTAATGCACTACGCCGGCGGACGCCACGAAAACAGCTGCCAATTCGAACAAATACCCGCGAACCCTTGCTTCTCGAGGAAGCCCCTCGACTCGCTAACGAGACGATGTCACACGCTCCCAGTCGCGCGCAGCGCACGAATAGCGCAGCACCAACAACTCGAGGATTCCCGTGAAACGATGAGCGCCTCGTGAAATGTGCCGCGAAGCAAGTTGGGCCAGTTGGCCGGGACATTTCAAGCCCATCGTACAGCGCCTGCGGAGAAGGGAAGAGGCGAGAATGTCTCGACTGTGCTTTGAGATTGTGGTTAGCACTAGCTATAGCTGCCTCTGCTGCGGAGGTATTGAAAAACAGACCACTACCAGTGTCTTCTCCGTGAAGTTTCCATTGGCAAATTTTTACTGCAGCTCGTTTGGCATCCTGTGCCTGCTTGGTAGCAGTGTCGAGTGAGGCTGCTTCCGTCTAAGCGCCCTGTGTTACGCAAGTACGTCGGCGCTAATTCTTTTTTCCGCTTCATCTCCTCCTTACTTTTTAAAAACTTTTCTCGCAGCCAGAAACCGTCAAGACGGTCGCGATCGATGCTTTCTTAGGGAGTCGGTGTGCATGGAATTGGTTATACTTTATGCGTTGGCGACTAAATATAGCGACTCGCCGCGAGTGCTGCTGAGGTGTATGCAGGGCGTCGGAGATGACCGTGGGAAATTGCAGACTGTGTCCAACGTTGGGCTCTCTAACCCCCCCGCCGGGCCCCGCGGTTTCGGGCTGAGAAACCCAGCCGCGGCGGTGGCGGGATTTTTGAGCGGCGCCTAATGCGCGGCGGCGGCGAGCTCTTCGCGGGGATAATCCGTTTATCCCCCGCTGTGTGTGCCGGCAAAAGGCGCTCGCGCGCGCGTGCGTCCGGAGCGCGAACAGCGGCGTCCTTGGGGGGGGGGGGGGGGGGGGTGCTCGCTACCTTGTGGCGAAGGGGGTTGTTTGTTTGCCAGGGGGGGTTGTGGCTGGGCTCATTTTCGCGCCCGTGGGCGTGCGCGCTCCGGGGTCCGGGACTCTGTGCCGCACCTCCCTCTTACCGTGCGGTGCGTCGTCGTGCGAGGTAGACGACGCATAGACCCCCCCCCCCCCGTCAGCGTTCCTGAAGTGACTGCTCTATGTTGTGTGTGTGTGCTTTTTTTTTTTTTTTTTCTCTGTGGTACTTTATCGATTGGCCCGGGACAGCCTTGGATCGTGAATACGGGTCCGCGCGCGTGTAGCATTAGGGAATTATATATCAGACCGTTGCCGGTTACGGGTTGTAGCGCGCATGCGCGATTAACTGCATTCGAGATGGCGCTGATGTCGTACTCCTCTACACCCTCTGGTGGCCGAAATCCTTTTTGTTCCTTCTTATGGTTGTTATTTTTTTTTTTTTTGCGCGCACGATTTTTGTCTTACGTAAAATTGAACACTTGTTTTTGTTTGTTTGGTGCCGATGCCTTGGCATGCATAAGAGTATTGCGTGGTATACGTGAGACGCATATTTTCGCGTGCTGAGAACTTTGCGCGTAGTTTTGACTTAGTAATTCCCTCCTTGTAAGGCAGTATCACGTTTTTCTCCTATTTATCGCCATGTATAGTATACCGTTACACTTCAAGATTAGCCTATCTGATGTCGGTTGAATTAGAAGACAACGGCGTGAGCGGCAAATGTCTATGGCTGTAGCTCCCCTCAGATTAAGTCATTTCAGCCGAAATTACAGGCCTAAATCTTCTTTGAGCGTTTAGACTTTGCTCTGAATTTGAGTAGCTCGTATGCACAAGGGCACGGAGTCGGCCCTTGCGCGGTGCACAGTGACCTGCGTACTTTTGTACAAAGACTATCGTGAAGGCACGCGCTTCCAGCCATTTTCTTTCCCCGTTAAGTGCCCGCCTGTAGGAAACAGGTGAGCACAATCAGAAAGGTGCCTGGATTCTTAATTTGTGTGCATGTAGCCATGACATTATTTAGCTTCATTCTCTGTCGTTCTCAACACTTTAAAGATAACGTTTGCTACAGATGCGGAAGTTTTGTCTCTTGCACGGTGGGCGTCGGACTTAGGTTTGTTCTATTGTTGGAGCCCCTAGTCCTACATTATTTTCGACTGGTCTTATCGAGATCCCTTATCCTCCAGCCGCCCCAAATCCCAGCCGGAAGAGCTGCCGAAAGGAGCCGAATGCTTGTCTGTGACAAAAGAGAAAATTGGAACCGCGTGAGACTTCCGGCTCGCGGCGATCCGCACACACCTTTTTGGTTCTCTTTTATTTCCCATCATATTTTTTCCGCGATATACATCCGGACCTGCGTTGTCAGCCCAGATTCCGGCGATGAGAGCCGTGTGTACTTGTCTCCACAGCATTCGTTTCCCCGAACGGCGCTTGTGAACGCGACTGACTGCAATCGCTATCGCCGTCGCCATGCGCTTGAGAGAACTGCGGCTCATTTCCGACACAGCCCTCTCTCTGCCTTTGTTGCTCATTATTGCTTCTTTTTTTTTTTTGCGCAAGGGCGCTTTGCGGCAGGGCCTTCCACCAACTTCCTGCCAGAACCTATGACGGAATTCACGTCACCGCCGGCACAGACAAAACCTGCGAGGAACATAAAGAAGCGAGGTCCACCACAGACTGTGTCTCAGTTGCTGCCGATCGTGGATGGTCGGCTCGCAGGCGCCTCTGCATACGCGCTGTATAGCTGACGTTATTCTGCCAGTTTCGCACGCAATATCCATGGTCTTCATGCCACACCTTTCCATAGCGTAGCTCTATGGAAGAAATTGCCAGCCGTATCGACTTTGCATTTGTTTCTCTTCTCGCCTTCAGTTTAGACTTTGCGCTTGGTGACTGCTTTGCCTCGACCGTTCCTTTGTGTACAACTATGGTACTGGGTTTTCTATTTAACGCGCTTGCCATTTTACGGCCGCGTCTTTCACCGTCATAAAGTCCGTAGCGGAGCTTACATGGCCGCTAATTCGCATTTGAATCGTTGTCCTTACCTTAGGACACCCGAAAGAGGGATGCGAAATAAAAATGCGTGATGGAATGATCACCAGGCGTGTGGTTTCAGCTGTCCGTGATTCTGAAAATAAGTGATAGTGTACGCTTCTTTTCTTTTTTCGCCCTCTGTGCGCGACAAAAAAAAAATACAAATGAATAAAAAGCAAATCGTGATTGCGCCGCAACGAAGTCTGCAAAAACGCGCCATGAATGCAGCAGTCCCGTTGCCCCATCTTGCCTATCGCCAAGTGCGCCCGTAAAAAATTCCGATGTAATCACGTCTTTGTCCGATCTTTGATGTTATGCTCAACGAAAACACGTGGTGCACGAGATTAATACAAAGTGTACGCACGCTCCAAAGAAGCACCACTGCCAGCATTAAGACGGTCATTAAGCGAGTACTTTGACGGCGACGCACTTACCTAAAGGGAGAACCGCATGGAGCACATTTCCGACATATTTTCGCGCAACGTCGGCGCATCTATTGCTTATTACGCTGTGACCTGCCAACGTCACGCTGGAACCGAGCTGCCATGGTGAAGTGGTTAGGGTACCCGACTTGTGAGCGAGAGGACGTGAGTTCGAATCCTACTGGCCGGCGCGTTTTTTTTATTTCAGCCCAGTCATGTTTTTTATCAGCGTATAAATGGCTAATTTAATTAATTCCATCTTCGAGGAGCATCAGAAAGAATAACCGTTACTCCCTTGAGGAGCATCGGAAAAGAGCAACTGTTAGTCCTCCGCATGGGGAGTAACAGTTCATCCCCTCTCACTTACCCCCTAAAGGGAGGAATGGTTGTGACAGATCATTTCCTCCCCTAAAGGAGTAACTTCGATACCCCCTTTCCTCCCTTTCTTCTTAGAGTGTAGCCCTCTGCGCTCGTGGTAGTTCACCTAACATGACACGAGACAAAGTGAATACGTTGTCATAAAGCATTGCTCATTTGGGCTCTTTTCAGTAAAGGAATGAGTTGAATGAATGACACGTCTATCTGTGTGCTGTGTACTACGTAGACGAACGCAAGTGGTGCAGGCAAGGTAACATTTAACATCACATTACGGCTGTCGTATGCCGTCAACATCACCACTTAGTACCGTCAATGAACGCAAACAGCACAGAAAGCGTCGCTGACATCGATTCCCACAGTGGGTGGGATCTGCATATTTTTCTCCCTTGTATGTGAGACAGTCTTGACACACAAAATGCTTCCCCAGCCACGGCTGGACTGGAGTACGCGCAGCGCCCGTGTGTCCGCGCGTGCTCAGTCCGGCCATCCGAGGATGCGGGGACATGTTCACAAAGGATGAGGAAGGACAGGACGGCCAGGACGAAGCGATTCGCTGGCGTGCATGTATGCATGTTTCTTTGAGGAGCACTTGCCGTGCATTCTTGACCTGTCACTGATATACACAGTCGGTCTCACCGGCTCCGTGAAGTGTAGAAACTTGAATGTCTAGGATAAATTTTATGGATGATCCTTATATCCTTGCTCAGCCAAAGTTATTATTTTAGTTTGAAACAACGAAATCTTTCATTTCTTAATTAGCCCTGCATTTACATTAGAGTCACATTATTTACAAGTCACTAAGCTATTAGTGGACTCCAGCTGGCTCGGCTCTCTGTTAGGGGTGAACGGCAGGTGCAAAGCGTTTTCGTGGGTGGAGCAAGGTTTGTAATTCTTAGGTTGTCACCAACTATAATCCTTCCGTGACGCTTCAACTTATTCGGCGTTGCTCGGAGGGCGATCAGAGGTTGACAATGGAGGAGCCATTTCTTATCTTTTCTGGCTGGCTGACGCGATACATAGTTTTCATTGCACAACGCAAAGTTGGTCACATGAAGATATGTGCGCTGCAAGCGCGAGTCCCGTAACCTGCACGCGGGAAATCTGACGGCGTCTCTGCTGCTGGGGGGGAGGGGGGGGGGGGTTGGCTGGCTGCTTTAGAACAAGGGTGCGCGGGCTTTGTCCGTTTCTGCGCCGACCAAAGTTCCCGAAACTTGCTGTAGGTTGAGTCTTCTGTTCCTTCGGAGAGCAATGCATTGTATTTCTTTGAGATCATGCAAATCAACTCTAGGCCCGAGTAGATAATGTCGAAATCCATGACGTCATCACTTCAAGTTCCTGCGAGAACTTCAGGACAGTGTCGTTCTTTCGTTTTCAAGCGAAGCTTGTATACGCTAGCCTGCGCCGGCGATGCAACGATAAAAAACCAGCTGCTCTCGGCTGCTCGAGCGTTGTCGTCGTCTTCCGCAGCTGACTCGTTGGCAAGTGCTCGGCACGCGCTCGGTGCCACTGCTCCCGCGTTCGTCGTCGTCCACAGCCGGCTGCGTTGCCGCTAATCATTCCAGCGTAGAATTTCACTTCTGTGGTCGGAATGGGTAGGTCGCGTTTACTGGGGTATGAGCCATTGCTCAAGGATGTATGAACCATTCATTTTCTTACGTAATGGAGAGGTTTAATTTTTTAAGCAATTTAATTTCGAAGAATCGCAAGCGGAAATGGCGGGCGAAGTCTGCTAACCACGCCGCCGAGCAAACTCGAGACATCAACGCAAGCGACAACGGCGGACTGTGGGCATACCGTCAGTGACGTCGTTCGCTCCGTCGCAGCCGAACGTGTGTGTAACCTCATAATTCAGAAATACTTTAAGGAACCCTCAGGATTAACGCAGTGATAAACACCGGGGCCGCACGTTTCAGCTTCGCTGGTTAACCATCTTCACGGAGTGGAAGTCTTCCGCAGCTGGCTCGTTGGCGCCCTTGGTTTGCGCTCGTGCCACAAACGAGTCAACACAACTTGTACCCTCTTTCACAATAGTGGAAGGGCAATTTTTTTTTTTTTTGCTTACCAAGCCACCTCGCAATATAGGAGCCTTGCTGTTTCAGAAACGTACGTACTTTACTAATATAGCTTAACTTAATATCCTTTAACTTACTCTCTCCCTATTTTGCTTTTAATTATTCTTTTTTTTTTTCTTTTTGTGTGTAAAGCACAGCCGGCAAATTATTGCGATAGCTTTATGGACACCCCATGTGGATTGTCGCCGTGATGTTCCGCATATACAGTCCAAGGGCAATAACATCGTCTCCGCGCGCCGTATGTGCGAGTGAAAGCGTTCGAGGATGAGCCGATGATGGTGGCGGCTCAATCTCGCGCGCGCGCAATGAAGGAAAGTGGGGAGGTAGCGCGCCGTCTTTCATCGCGCGCAAGGCACCGGGGGGGGGGGGGGGGGTCTACTTCGGCGGGCCCTATTTTGAAAGCTATCTGCGAGGGGGAGAGAGTGCGCCGAGTCCTGATAGCTTTTTGTGCGCTGTGTTCTCGCCGCTTAGTTCGTGTTGAAGGGAGAGGCAGCACGAAGGTCAATTCGCTCGCTGCTGCAGCCGCGCTTCCTCACTCTAGCGTTCTGACAGTGAGTGGGCGCTGTCATCCAGGGAGATGTGTTCATGTTTGCTTGTGCGCGTGTGACATCATGCTTGTTCATTTAGTTATAGTAAGCGAATGTTTACGGCCGATAAAACTACTATACTTCTTATAGCTATCTACTAATTTGCTAACGCAATCGATGCTTCGCGTTTCGGACGAAACTGCGACTTGCCTTCCCCTCTTGTTTTATTTATCCACTTAGCGCACCTTTTGAGACTACAATTAGAGGGAACACAGAGCGCTGGTCACTGACTGCGTTTATATGACCTCAGTAAACGCAGTTGAATGACAGCACCGTGTTCTGCTAACAAAGAACTTCTATGTTGATTAGAGTGCTTCTACGTTGAATAGCGCACAAAGTTCGAAGTTGTTTTTGTTCTTTAACTTTACTGGTGACTTTTGATTCAGATTACGCATCCGATACGATCACTCTTCCCCTCTGATACTTCCGCGCTTTAGCGACAATTTTGCGACTCCGGGCCAGCGCATTGGACACGTTTCCGGGCTCAAGTTGCCATTAGCAACGAGAGGTGATTTTGTATCACGTTTTAGCCGAGAACCGCGAAGCGGCAGTGCCGCATCGTCGTTATCCTCCACGGTGGGCCCTCAGTGGAGGAATTGATTTCGACAGTTGAGGAAAAAATATATATTTAAGAACGTAAAAAAATCGAGGAAACGAACGCTCTTGGTCGCCGCGGAGCGTGCGAACCAATCTTTCGAGAGGCCGCGATGTCGGGCTAAAGAATAATGGAAGCAAGAAAAAAAAAAAAAATGCTCACACGGGGTAGTGAAAACGCGACGAAAGCGGGCCGCGCCAATTTTGGCGCGTAATTAGTTTGCGCTGTGGGCGCGGCCTTTAATTTTCAGTGTCGCACATTCTTCCTCGCGCCGTCCTTGGGGTGCTCTGTCGCGGCCGCCGATTGCTGTGCCTCCACGCGCGCTGCCGCTCGCGCGCTCTTTTAGTCGCGCGCTGCTATGTGCCGAGCGGGGCAAAATTGTGTGTCCTGAATTTTCCCCCTGTCCTTTATTGGCACCGTTCGCTGGGGGCAGACAAGTGGATGCGTCATTTGCGTTCGCCGGGCACCTTCATTTTGTCCGCGACTTTGAGTAGCATTCCTATTTCTCTCTTTTATTCCCCCCCCCCCCCCCTCCTCTGTAATAGGAAATCGAAGCTTCTCCTGTGTGTGTGTGTGTGTTCCTCCTCTGCGAACGGCGCTGTAACCTTGAACTAGCTCCGTTTTGTTTTCTTTGGGCCGCGACCGGAGCGCGATAGTATCGCCGGGCGAAGCCGGACGCTGTGCCCTTTGAGCTGTGCGTGTACGGGCCAACTGGGGACCACTCGCTCGGATGAGAGCCCCGTTTAATTTTGGCCCCTCTTGATGAACGCGGCGGTGGCTTCGCTGTGGCAACTGTTTGCAATCAGCACTGAAACGAAGAGCGCCCTATTTACAGACCACTGTGTGTAGCCGGTCCTTCGCGCAACCCCCCAAGCGCGCGCGCACATACAAACGCACGCACACATTTCTTTTTCATTTCTTTTTAATGTGCTTTAATTACGCATCGCTGCGTTAGCCTGAGTGTGAGCGGCAGAAGGCATTTAAAAACGCCATAGAGTCTTGTAAGCAACCGCGTGCGGTTGTTGCCTGTATACAAGAAGTTAAAGGTAAGGAACAACACTTGGTCAGTTTTAGACAGGCAAAGTATTCTGTCAATGACCTACTTTCATTAATTAGGCGGAGAGGGTGGTTGGCTATACTATAGGGGAGAAAACGAACACCCACAGTTTCCTTTCCTCGAATCTCGCGCCGAAACCTCAGCGCCGGCTATTCGTTGTGAGGTCACGCATTTCCAAAGTACTTTCTCGAATTTTGTCCGTTTCTGCGTCGAAAAAACAGTTATCTAAACTTGGTGTATAAGTTGTCTCTTGTGTTCCTTCGGAGGGCAATATTTATTTATTTTTGCACTTCTTTGCCAACAGAACAAATCGACTATATAGTAGACGATATAGAAATCCATGACGTCATCACTTCGAGTTCCGGCAAAAACTTTAGGACTGCGTCGCCATCCGTCTTCTGTTCTTGCCTTCTTTTTTTGGCTTACCATGCGAGCCTACTGTCGCAGTGTCGGAGCCTTGCTGTTTCAGAAGCGTAATTTACTAATATAGCTAATCTTAATATCCTTTAAATTGCTCACTCCCTCTTTTGCTCTTAATGTCTCTCTCTTCTTTTTTAATGTGTAAAGCGCAGTCGGCATATTGTCCTGCCCACGCGCGACACTTTCCTCTGCCGCGTTGCATCATTGCGCCGTCTCGAAGCGGAATGAAGTGAAATTTGGCTGCCCGACAGATCTTGCTGATAGAATTGCAGGCGTCGACATGACCGGCGCGACGACTGCCGCTGTTTGACAAGCGCGCATGCGCTCGGGTATATATAGATATATGAAGAGGGTTCAGCGTTCCTTTTACCTTAAAAGGTAGATTTTACTAACTTGCTAAATTGACTTACTTGTCCGCTAGTTGTTTCTGTTTAGGGCCATATAAGAGACGGTCACGTGTAGCAGAGTTGCAGTGCACCTGTATATGTGCTCCTCGAAAAGTATATCCTGGGACACTCAGTTTAACTGCGCAGACGTGTACTGGAATACCTGGAATACCGGTGACTCTCGGCAAGAGCCGTTGGTGTTTATTCGCCACGATGGCTATGTTATGTCTCTGTGTTGAATATATCTATTTTTATTATTCTGCCCCTTCTTTTAGCACCGTCAGGTAGTACAGACGAGTCGCTACTAAAATGCGTGAAAAAACAAGAACAAGAAAAAAGAAACATTACATGACTACAATTTAATAATTTGCTATGACGCGAAACAGGTAAATGATTACTATGCAATGTTGCACTCTTTCGCTGCATGTGTGAGCAGCACGACGAAGGCGCACGCCGCTGTCTCGCCGCGGCGGCGCTCGCCGCCAAAAGTTCGTCAGGTTCGCTCAATGTGGGTCGGCCCTAATGGGAAGACGTGGGTTCGTATCCCACCTGCGGCAAGTTGGTTTTTTTTTTTTCATCCACTTTCATTTCCATATATTTATAATTTCTTTAATTCAGTTAAGAACTACAAGTAATTTCCCCTATGCTGTCCTTGGTGTCATTGTTTGTTGGCTTCTTATGCATATACCTGCCAAGTGTCCCGGATTACCCGGGAGACTCCCGGATTTGGACCATTTCTTCCGGTTGTACGGTTGACAGGAAAATCTCCCGGAAATTGCACTTGTGTCTCGTTTCTATGCGCGTCTAGCGCTTTGTCAGGCCACATTGGCAAAAAGAATCCAACCCAATCCAATCCAGTTGGAAGGTAATCCCGCAAAACATTGTTCAGAAAGTAGTAGGGAAACCCTATACACGCGCTATTTCGTTAACCGCGGAGCCGCTCCTTACGCTGACGTGGTTGTTGAGTGCCCTAGTCTGATTAAGCTAGCGAGCGAATGCCGCGTTCCGCAACTAGCAACACTCGACTCTCCATCGTTCTTCTCGGCGTCAGCCGCTCTGGCATTGTGTAGGCCATGACTTTAAAAAGCAAGGAGCGCTAGCGCGAAAAGTATCTTCAAGTATTTTTAATGTAGTGCTCAGCCGAAGTGACGCTGGGTATTTTGTTGATATCACAGAGCAATGCAGAGTGCGAGCGGCAATTTAACGTAGGGAGAAATATGAGGACGTAGTGTCGCTCGTGTAAGAGGCTGGGAAACTTCACCCTCGCAAAATGTGAAAGTGGAATTTCTTACAATCAAACATTATCTGAAGAATTTTTGAACACCCGCCGTGGTTGCTTAGTGGCTTTGCCACGAGTTCGCGGGATCAAATCTCGGCCGCGGCGGCCGAGTCGCATGCCGTGCTTGCGGAGAGAGTCTGCGATGCTGCGCACTGCGTCGACGACTGCGGCATTCGCGTCAGCGGCTGCGGCGTTGGTTCATGGTGACGCGATGACACATTCTTGCATGCTGGCTGCTTCTGACAATGCGCGTGAAAGTGACGGCCATCTGCCTGGTCGTGTAGTTGCCCGTTGCCAGCATACGATCCGTGCGTTCCTTTTTTTTTTTCTTTTATTCAAAAAACGTACGCCCCTTTCTTTCCTTGTTTTCTTTTTTGACAGAATGCATGTGAGCGTATAGTGAGAAACGCAACTGCAACATGACGTTCGCCGCGCATGATAAATGCAACGCAGCTCGAGACGACGCTCCGTTGCTAGGCGTTCAGCGTTTTTTTTTTTTTTTTTTTCGTTTTCTTTCCTTCCTCTTTTTCAACTCTTCCGCGCCGTGTGTACGCCGCTTCAAGAAAGTCCTGCACCGTGACAGCGGCCCGTTGCCCGCGTACGCCTTCTAAAGCACGCCGGCGATAGAAGTCACTTCTCTCGAAAAGTGCCGGTGTGCATGGTGCAGCCTTCCTGAGCCATTTTGCGTGCTTCCCATAGTTTGGGGAACGCGAAAACTCCGTGGTGTTGGGCTGCTAAGCACGAGGTCGTGGTATCGAATCCCGGCCACGGCGGCCACATTTCGATGGGGGCGAAATGCAAAAACGCCCGTATACTTAGATATTGGTGCACGTTAAAGAACTCCAGGTGGGCTGGTCCAAATTATTTCGGAGCCCCCTGTTACGCGCCGGGGTTTGGTGAACCTTCAACACCGTCTGCTTGGAGCTCGAACCAGGTTGACCATCGGAGAGGGTCCGGCAGGGAAGACGAGGTGACGTAAAAACAAATAACAAAAGTTTAATACAAGGTTACGGGTGAGCGGTGTGCTCCAAAGAACAACGAACAAGAAACGTTCAGCGTGCATGCACCTGCACGCTAGGTCCAAGCAAAAGTGTTCTCCCCATGGCTGCTTGCTGGCTTTCTTAAACCCTCCACCATCCGGGCAATCTTCCCCGCTCCTGCCCCCACTGCAGGACACGGCAAACCAGACGAAGTAGTGAGGGTGGGTGACCGTAGCAGGGTGAACCTCCCCAGCGGGGGCGAGATGGTCGCAAGGCGGCACGGCGGGTTTCGTCTCTGACGTATCTCTGACCCTCGCGACGGACACGTCTGTTCAAGTTGACGAGCGAGATCATTAGGCACGCCGTTTCCCATGCGTTTGCACGTGGTCCGGGCATGGCCGCTCTAAGTGAATCGTAGCAGGGTGCTTGGGCGAGACCTCGCAACATAACTTTTAGAGCAGTTTTGATTGGGTGTCTGTCTGCTTACCCGAATGCGAAACTAAATAATAAAGGGGACGCCTGAAAGCTCTGAGCCGCGATGATAATCTAATGGTTGAACTAGTTTTTATTGCGAAAGCAATTAAGGACGAAAACGTAGAGAGGTACTCAGATTTACTCGTTGCTTCTCCTATGCAGTGCCAGAAATGAAGTCGTTTTGTTCTGTTGTGTGACGTGACTCCACCGTGGTCCGGGCATGGCCGCTCTAAGTGAATCGTAACACCCCCCCCCCCCCCCCCCCCCCCCCCCCCCCCCATTACGGCGTGCCTCATAATCAAATCGTGGTCCTGGCACGTAAAACCCCATATTAAAAAGAGAGAAAAAAAATATGTAACCCAGGAAAAGGAAAAGTATTTGCGGCTTGAACATCCAGCTTTACGGATAAAGACGTACGCAAGGCCCCAACTAAGATGCAGAATGTCCTTTCTGCGTGTTAACGGGGCTCGAGAGCTGGTATGGTGGTGCTGCTACTCTAGAACAACCAGCACCGCGAGTAGCGGCCGTGCGCGTAAACACATCGCGACTTGTTGCAGGCGCTCTCCCCGCTTCTGCCGCGCACAACGCCGGCCTACGGGAAAAATGGCCGTGCAAAACTAGCAGCGCGTTTTATTTTGAGCATTTCGCAAAATTGAAAGCGTGGAACAGTATTTCAAACGAAGCAGTTTGCTCCGCGGCAGTGATCTTTAACGCCAGCAATCATGTTGACGGCGTTAGAGAAGAAATTATGAGTGCAGCGGACCCCTCCGACGTTGTTGGTAGGCGTGTCGCCTAAATGAAAAGCGTCGACTACGACGTGCGGCTTCAGGTAAGCAAAACGATCGTTATTTCATTCGCTCTCTCTCATTCTTTCGTTATTTTTTTTTTTTTATTACTCAGTCGTCTTCACGCCCAAGGCACATTGTGGGAACGAGCTGCACATGTAAGGCCGGATGCCGAGGGTGGTGTAAACACGCCGCGGCCCTGGCTGTGTTTGGTTTGGTTCTTCACTGGCTGCCAAAGGCCCGGTTCGGGGCTAAAAAAGGCAAAGTTCCAATGATAAGAGTAAATTTCCAATGGTAGCAAAAAAACAACAACAACAAAAACGTAAAAAAAATTTGAACAGCGTCGTTGTTTGCCTCGCCCGTTGCACGGCGCGGATCCATGCGCACCCGTCGCTCCTCCTCGTAAAACTTCCCAGGAAATTCATAAAATTTTATCTTTGGGAGCTTTACCGGCAGTGTTTCTGTAGCTGTTGTTGTAGACAGTTCCACTCTTTTTTGACCGCAATTCTGAGTCGTTTTTTCGAGGTGCCATGCTTTACACGCTCGCGCTCAGCAACGACTGATTAGTAGCGCTCCGCGCCGCAAGCGGCGCCACTTGTTCAGCTCGAAGCTGCGGCTCTCGAGCCCCATAGCTGCGCACGAGGTCGCAGATTCATTGCCTGGCCGCTTCGGTCGCAGTGAACAAAGAGTTGAATGCAAGAACGCTCCTGTACTCAGATTTTTGGTGCGTGTAATAAGGAAGCCCATTTAATGCGGAAACTTCCGTAGCCCAGAGTTGAGCTTTTGCCGTAAAACTCCCCGGATGTATGTACTTCTTTTTGTGCCCCTCAATATATGCAAGCAAGCTCTGGCTGCGTTGTACTGGAGCTTTGTCGTGACCTTTCTCTTGGATTATGCACTTCGGCACCTTTTGTGACCAGGTGTACCTGTGCAGAAGCCGCGGTAATCCAACCCTGTGCCCGGCAGCTAGTGCGCATGCGCTGCACTGCGGGACTTGCCAGTGGTCTGCGCAGGATTGCGCCCCTGCCCTTAGCTATATAAATGCTGCCGCTGTTTGTGTGGGTCGACCTTGGTTCGGCCTCCGGCGAGTGGGGATCTCGACGGTGGTATTGCGAAGTAACAATTGGGGCCTAATTTTCGCCCCCATTCTCTATGTGTTTACTCGACGAAGGGACCGCGTTGTGTGCCGGCCGACAAAATTGACTTCTCGCGTGCGTCTTCGAGAGCGTATATATCGTCTGTCGAATTTCACAAATTGGATTCCGGTCCCGCGGCTCTCTCTGATATTGAGGCGCGTGTCGAGCTTCGACTGAGATCCGGCAGTTTCTTTTTTCCTATTTTCACCTTTGTGCACTTCTTGGTGTGCGCTTGCTGCACTAATTGGCCGCCGCAGCGAGTTTTTCTTCTATACCTCGGTCGCGCCTCGGAAATTTCAAGCGGGTGCGTCAAGGGAAGAAGCGTGCGCGCTGCTGTTGTCGATCAGCTTTGGCTGTGAACGAAAGAAACTGCAGTATATAGATGGCTTGCACTAACGTACGTCATCCTAGTCGCTATGGGCGTCTCGCGTGGTGGTTCTGCCGTGGTTCTGGCACAGATGCCAGCAGTGCCCCGACCGCGTGTCTATAACATTGAAGCAGGTTACTTGCGGCAGTGAATAAGGTATACGCTGACCTCATCCTAGCCGCAATGTTTGAGGACCAGCAGGGTGATATCACCGTGACGTCACGTGCGAGCTATCTAAAGTCTCATTGGGATTTTGAAAACCGCGATCTATCTAAAGTCTCATTGAGATTTTGAAAACCGCGATCAACTTTTTTTTTTTTTTTTGAGCTCCTCAATTTTGTATTCTGTGTTTCATTTCAAATACCCTGGGTAAGCGTACTTCGGGTGACAAATTTCTTTTTTTTTTTCTTGACTGCGAATGTTTACTGAGCAAAACGTTATACTTTTTTCTTTTCTCTGTCTCCTTTTCTTCAACTTCGTGGTACCTTGAGGTATAGATGCCATCTTTTCTTATCGCGGGACGCGTTGTGCATTTTTGCACAAAATGTGCATTGAGTTTGCACATTCTCTTCGCACTTAAGGTAGTCGTATAAATTTCAGAATTTTTTTCTTCAACAGGCACCATTATGTGGATGTACCGACCAGCGTGAAATTCTAATGTGTGCTGCCTTTGGACATGTGGAAGGATGGGCCTTGCTGCCTCGTCGACGTAAAGGAACGCACCGTGTGCTTTTTTTTTTTTCTTTTTTTTTTCCTGGTGGCATGCGCTGGCAAAGTTCCTGGCCATAAAGTTACTGCAAGCTGACTTTAGGAGCCATATTACGACAGCACGTGGAACAATCTCTCAAATGCTAACCATAATAATAAAAAAATGAACATTCAGTTTGTCAACTTATGTAGTTTAAAAAAGTAAACAATGAAAAGACAGAAGTTGAATAGTCGAACAAGACAAATAAAAGATTAACCAACAATAACTTGTCGAATAGGTGGATAGCAAAATGACGATGTCGTCAGCTAGCGACTTCCGGTTCGAGGGTTAGCGCCTCTGTTGCTTCGTTCAGCCATGTCAGCAGTTTCTGCAGTGCGATTTCCCGCTGTTCGCGAAGAAAACACGCTTCAGCAACGTGATTATGGTTGGCTGCTCGGCATTTGAGTACGCGAACTCTTCCGTGAAAGGAAAAAAAAAAATGTTTTGTTTTCCATGGAATGAAGCGCACAAACGTAAATGGGCAGTTGCCGTCAAACGAGCGACCGTGAACGGCGAGCTATGGGTACCGAACGTAGGAGCCCGAATATGTGAAGATCATTTCGTCACAGGCAAGTGTTTTGGCGAATAACTTCGTCTACTAACGTTCCAGTACAAATTCCCCCTTTTTAACAATCAGTTAAATACACACAGGTGCATCCAGCAAGGATCCTCATTCACATTGATTATGTGCAGTCTTTATTCCGATACAACGAAAAGGCAACTGAGGCTGCACGAGAGAGGGAGGAGAGGTAACGTCAAAATAATTCGTGCACTTTTCAGATACTTAAATCAGTGCTTTCTCTCTGGAGTTATACACGACATGCGTCTCTTGAGAAAGAACGGGAGACTGCGAGGCGCAGCAGCCGACGACATGGCGCGCGCTATGCACCGCTGCAGACAAAACAGCGAACGAAGCGATCGACTACGCCGTTTGTTATGGGAAGCGTTACAACGATGGCGAATATATTTTGTTGCACGGGCTCACGCAACAGCAAGCAAACAGCCACTTATTAGGTTGACTTACCACTTATTAAAAACTACTTCTTAAGTTAACGAACGTTTATTTGCGCTCGACAAACGTTTGCGCTTGATAAACGCGTTATGACTATTTGACGCGACACAAACACGTTAGGGCATGACATGTCTGCCACCTAAAAATACACGACTCTAAGGGCGCCAACACAAGTACAAAGGAGCGATAGCTCACACCCACAATTGCCCAGCGGTGCTTGCATCGTGGTTTTTCACCAAGTTCCGCAGTATATAAAAGACCAAGCGCGTGAAGCATGGGCATGAAGTGACGGTGGCATAGACGGCGTTGTGGTCTCGAACCGGAAGTTGTAGCAGAATACGCTGTACCCCACAATCCCTTGCGACAATCGAGATTTTGCTGTCCACCTATTGAGCTTAGACTAACCAAGAGCCCATTTTACTCGGTATTTCTTTAACCTGCCGAAGGCCGGTGATCTCGGTACGTGGCAGCCATTTTATTGCTCGTGCTGCTTCTGAGAATGCGGCAAACGTGCTCGCATTTTCCGACCCGGAAAAGGTCTGTTTTAACGCCTTCGGTTGATGCAAGGTGCTGGATGACTTCGTCCCCTTTCCTGTGACTTTGCGCGTCTTTCTCTCCCGAGCCACCGCTCGCCACTAAATAGGTCACCACATAGTGTGCTGATCTCGCCACACATGACATCGATGACGAACTCTAGAGCTTACAGCGTTTACATTCTAGAGAGAGAGAGATAGAGATAGAGGAACTAAGGGTATATAGGGTATATGAGCGACGAAGCCGCAGTGAGGTGCGTGAAACGTCTCGTGCGTGCTGCAGACGGTGCGGGGGCATTAAGGGGCAGAAATGACGTAACTACAAAAGTTGTCTTTATTAACGCATCGAAAAGGTTACATGCCTAACTTTATGTTACAGCTAGTGGGGTCCTACGGTCTAATTTTGCAATCGTGCTTGCTCCCTATTTGTAGTGGGCCCGTTTGTTTTGCGGAGTTTGTTTGGACACCTGGGGGTAAAGAAATGACTCCCCTGTTGGTGGCGCCCGAGACTATATCTGCATTGCATCGCTCGAGCCCGCAGCACTTGTAGATGGTTGGGGCTCCTGCGCTTGCCTCAATCTCCTATGCTTGCGCTCCCTGTGGAGGCGGACACGCTCCGCCGTGGTCAGAAGGGTCGGATATCCTCCTGTCTTGCTGTGTCTCTTCACACCATTTCTGGACCGTACGTGCCGAAGGCGAGGGGGCCATAGCTGACCGAGCAAGCGTGAAATTTCTCCAACAAATAGGCCTTATAACTCCCGGTGAGCACCAGTTTGATAAATTATACCTATACTGTGTCATTGTGAGCTCTCTCAAACGCGGCCATTCCTGTTCGGATGGACAAACGTACTGCCGAGTTACGCCTCTCTGAACGCCAAGCGAGAGACTAAATTTAGCTCCGGTCGCGTCATGCGTGGCCATCTGCGCACGCGACACTTGCGCGATCGAGTAATGGTTTTTTTTTTTTTTTTTCTACACAACGATACCAAAGTAAGGGGCGTGGGTAGCACGGTTGCAAAGATATAAGCAATCATAGCATTACGTGTTTTCGTTACTTGCAGTTTTAGCAGGCGACCCCCGAGGAGGGCAGGCGTCGCATGTCGATGGTGCACGAGATGAGGCCGGCGGGGAACCGTCGGCGTTAGTGCAGCGCCCGGTGAAATATTAGATGACGTCACCTTGACCTTTACTGTCCGTTCCGCTCAGACCAGCTGCGTGCGCACAACGCTCGTGCCAGCAGCCGAACGCTGGTAGAATGTACTATACGCTGGCGTGCTCCACCACCGAGATGATTGAGCGGAGTGTAGACGGTGCGTCCGCTTCGCTTCGTTGTTTTTGCTGCCAAACGCACTCCTCGTCTCTGGAGACCCTCAAGTCCTCCGAGCATAAAGAGTGCGCTTTGTGACTGGGTACAGTAAATATAAGCCCGGTGGTATGGAGAGGCAGTAGTAGTAGACACGGTATCTGCCTCACTAACTGTGGACCTCTCAACTGTGCCGGCCGGCCGCATGGGAGCCGCAGAAGCCTCAGCCACATTTGTCTGGAATGAACCTTTTCACATCTCAGTCAAGTTGGCTGACCTGAAAAACTCCGGAGAACCTCAACAACTCTCGTTCGTAGACTGCATTCCTACCTCAAGCGCAGAATGTTGCGGCTGTCAAGGTGCATTCGGTCATTGTTTTGGTGGTCAAAGCGGCCAGCGATGGTTGAGAGCGCTAAGTTGCTCTCCAAGGCAAGTTACCATTGACCTTTCACTTTTGACTATAAGTGCGCAAAATGGATCGGTAGACAAGTTTTGGGCGTCGGCGAAGCTGTGCATGGACGCCAACACGGAAAACGTCCATTGAAGTCCTGCAGCCCTTACACCTACCGTCACTTCAAGCTGTGGTCCACCGTCCGAGGTGTTCTGCGCCTGCTTCTGCATAGCAGCATTTGTAATAGACATTCCAGGGGGCAAAGGTTGTCAGTGAAAAGTTGTTTACGACTGTTAGGCTACAAAATGACCAACAATAGGCTTCAATTTCTCGTTTCTCCCTCATTTTTTCCCCTCCCAATTGCTCGCGACCCCTGCGTGAACGAAGAATCTTTCAGCGTGCTCCCCTGGCTTTGTTGGGCGACGTTCTTCACAGGCCCCAAGAAGAGAATGCGGGGTGGGGAACATTTGGGCAAGGGTTAATGCGCGGCTGTAAGTAGTAAGACATTTTTTTCTGCCAAGCCTGCAATTCGGTCGTCGTGCGCGTAGAAAGCAAGACGCTCCGTCGTCGTCGACTCGTCGTAGACACCGGTTGTGCTAAAGTCTCCTGCGCCGGCGGTTGTCTCCGAAGCGTCTTTGTTGTCTTGCCGTAGTTTTCCCGCGCTGCGGCGCACGTGGTGCCTTGTGGAGCCGGCGACATGTATGTTCTGTAAGTTTTTTTTTTTTTTTAACACTTATCTCATTTGTCTTTCACTTGGCGTCGGTAACCTAGCTTTAATCCTTTGTCGCGATCGTCTAGACTTCTTACGCCTTTTTTAATTACCTTGCATTTCTTTTTGTCTTTCTCCGAGTCTTGTTTCTCATGCTTATCGATTTAAATAAGAACAGTTTAGAGTATATTCGTCTTGTCACTTTCTCTATGCTATGCGAGATCGCCACACGTGGCGCCGCTCGAGTCCATTACCCTCAACAAAAACTAAACGTAATGACCTCCGTAGATTGTGCATCGGCGCTGTTGAGTGGCAAGTGTCATAGACATAAATTTTCTTCGTGCAAGAGCTGTGTTCGGGGAAAAGATGGGTAGGGGTCCGCCGCCTTGGCGAACGCATGTTTAGAGCTGACGTTATCCGTACTGGTGCCAGCTGCTGAAACGTTTCTTGTTCAGTTATCGCCTGACAGAGACCGCAAAGGAATGCGGTGAGGTGACAGTACGTTAACGCGCCTCAACTGACACATTAATCATGAGGCTGGAATCTATTTCGTGTCAGTACTTGCGTGCGTCTACAGAGCACGGCTCCGCTCGGCATTTTCGCGATTGGTCATGACTTCGCGCGCCCGTTTGAAACGCTGCAGCTAGTTCACGTGACATAGTTCTGCTCCCAGCTTGTTGCGCGGCGGTTTACTGGTTTGCATTTCCGGGGCATTCGATCGTGAGCCGTGTGCTCGCGGGAGCAGCTTTAGTAGAAAGCGTTGTTGCTCTCGACGGCTGCTTTCCCGGAGCCATCGCCTGTTTCAGTTCGTGCGGCTCGCAGCTCGGGCGCGGTTTAGAAGAGACTGAATTGATGAGCTCCGGCGTCCCGGACTTTAGAGGGCTGATTGCGACCGCTCGTTAATCACTCGCAGCGCAGGCGGCTGTGCCTTCTTTGCGAAAGCGGGCCGGGTGACGGGAGGAAGGGGTGCGATGTTTTGGATTTCTCGCCATGGGCGCGCGCCTTCGACTCTCGGAGTGCGCGCTGTCCGCGTGCAAGCCATAAGTCGAGCAAACCGGTGACTGAGCCCGTAAAATGGAAAGGGTGGCCCGGCCGACGGCACAAGAGATCTCCCTAATACCGCATTACGGCCGCGTCCTCAATAAGGGATCGCGCGCTTCGCTTATGTGCGAGTGCTGGCCGGGGAATGTGCGGCCTTTCCCCGGTTTCACTGCCACCGTGCTGTTGTCTGTCACAGCGCGCGCGGAACGAGTTTGCCGGCACCTCGGTCGTTAGTGCCGTTCTCGTTGACCGCTGACGGTAATTGTATGAACGGCAGTGACCGCCTGCGCGTCGTGCGAAGGCCCCGCATCTAGCTACCTGCCACGCATTTCTAGTGCTTCTCGTGCTCTCGCGTAAGCGGAGCCGCCTGAGTGGCGTAGTGGCAGCTGAACTCGTTGGGCACTGATAACTATACACGCACACATTGACGCACAGCTTCGAAACGTTCATCGCCACTTCGCTAAGCTTTCCGCACTTCTCAACCTGGATTTTCAAATCGCGACTTCGACATTCCATTTGTAACCATTCATTTAACCCTGTATTCAAGTGATGTCATGAAACCAACCCCCCCTCCGCCGTCCAGAAACCTTCGTGCTTCATCCAAAATTAGTATCTTACTGCCGATTCGCAACATCGTGCTCAGTTCGTGATGCAGCGTTTCCTGTTGCAAACGATTTGCGCGTTGCAGCAGCAACGATGTTTATTCGGCACAAAGTTATTTCGCACTGCACGTGCCGTAACGCGTGCGGCCATTCATCGAATAAAACCTGGACAGGCCGGTGTAGGAACGCCTGGAAGTGTGGCTTCGTTTCGTGTGCTACATCGTTGCTACAAAGCTGCGTGCGCTGAATTGAACTTCGCTCGCAGCAGTGTTGCACAAGCCGAACCGTTGCTGCGAAGCCAACCCTGGGTTCGCTCGTCGCATGTAAACGGCCGGCGGTTGCCCCATCCGAAGCAAAATGAACTGCGTCGACTACATCAAACTGTTCGCTCTTGACGGAAAACAAAGATTTCGTTCCTTTCGTGGACAGCTGGAGGTAACGAAGTGGGCCAAAGTGTTTTTCCGCAACGGAAAAGTTTACCGCCGTTCTGCATTCCATTAAGGCTCAAGTTGGTGAAGCCGCCGTCGTATGACATGCTGTATACAAACACAAGGCTGGCTTTCCCTCGACGGCGATATGCTACTGAAAGCAGAATTCTCTTCGATGCAGGCTTGGCGAGCCGAAAAACGGTAGCAGACGACACGGGGCCACGCCTTCGGGCATCACTGCGCCTGCGAGGGCTTCGATGCGCGGCCACCCTGGCGTTTCACTGAGCGGGGCCATGCGAGCTAACTCTGTTTACCGCTGTACGCGTTCGTCTGGTTTCGTTATAGCAGCCCTACCTCGTGTCTTCTTTTCTTTCCCCTCGCCGCTAGGCCTAAATCACATTGTCCGATAGTCGGCACCCGCTGCTCGAGCTATAGTTAGTGTTTCACGAGTCGCAAAACCACCAGTCCGTATGGCCGCGTTGAGCCTCGCGCATACGCAGACTGCGACAGCTCATGGCCTCGTTTCAATCTCACCCCAATTTCTGAAGCCGAGGCCTGTTCAGCGGCGAGGTCGACCGCACAGAATCGAAGCGAGCCTGCGGGCCCTCGGGCTGCCGCGTATTGAGCGGAGCGTTGCCGTTTCCGTCGCACCGGTGGCAGGGTGCTTACAGGCCGCAGTACTGCGTCGTAACAGAGGGCGATAATTGAGGCTATTCAGGTGCGAAAGGGGTCTCTAATTTCGTCCATTGTCTGTCAGCATTCGGGTAAATGAAACCCCGAATTGTGCGTATCCGCGGTACTTTTTCCGTGGAGAAAGGAAGCTGCGGTTTTCGACACTTTCCTTTCTTTGTTTCTCAACCTCTATTCCGAATGCTCGACGTGAGATTACTTTGTAGCCTCCAATTGGGCTCGCCGTGGCTGTGGGCACCACACTCTGTTTGATAACCACTCGCTCTTCACGTGTAAGCACTGTTATCTCAAAGCTATTACAGAAATATTTTTTAGCACACGTCGAAATATATTAGAATTGTTGTTATCGCATAAGTACATTGCTGCAGTGGGCATTTATTTTGGATGCCTTCAGAGATGCAACAGCTTATAAACTATGTACGTCGTACAGCACTACAACTGCGCTTCTTGTTCTGCCGCTACCGTATCCGATGATGATGACGGTGTCTATTGGCATCCCCTTAGAAACGGGGCGGTGACAAATCACCTAGCCTACTTGAGCTAATCAGGCTTTACTGCATCTATGGAAGTCTACTAGAATTTTGCTTATCTCTACTTTCTCTTCGTTAAAACCTCAATCTCTGTATTGTAAAGTTGCGTATGCCTGTAACGACCCCAGCTCTATCGGTCCCCTCCAATGCATTTTTCCCCACCGATACTCAAAACGTCTCTTGCTTATCTCGACCGCTGACCAGCTAACGCTCCTATCCGCTTTTAATCCCAGCCCTTCTGGAATGTGGACGTCTCCTACGGTCTTTGCTCTGTGAATATCTTGGCATCCGATTGCAACGTGCCGAGTTGTCTCCGGACTTTAGTTGCAGCCCACGCGTGACTCATCCTGTTTCGACTGTTCGTTCCGGTATGTCCTCAGGTAGGCCAGCTCGGGCCTCAAATAGCAACTAGAGCTACAAGGCAGCGACGTACTCGAGCGCAGTGTAAACCTGCTTGGCGGGATAAAAGTAAAGCTGTTTGTCGCTTGTGACGATTCCGAGTCCAGTCCGTTCAACTGACGCAAGAAGGGTGGCTCTATAATGAGCGCCTGGCGCTCACTTGTCGCGTCGGCGTGCCGCCGAGTCGTTCGTATGATCCGCACCACGGGTTAGCCTTTTGCTTTGCAGCTTGTTCGTGAGTGCTGTTCTCGCCTTTTCGCGTCGACCATCGGATTTTCGTCACCACCGACCGGTGGAGCCGGTCAAGCGGCGAGATGGCGCGCCACGGCGCTTTCGCTCACCAGTTGACGGGCGCTCATCAGGAGGGAGTCTCACGCTGCTGTGCTCATTGCCGGCGGCTGACACTCGCGGCGTCCATCTTCTGCGATGCACGATGCGACCGCTGAGAGACGGCTCGCCGTTTCCGACGTAGCTGCGCTGCCCAATCAAAGTGGACAGGAGGTTCGTGGTCAGCCGGGTCTTTTGTCTCGATGCTTTCTCGGCCGCTGCCACTCGTCATCCGCGCTCTCTCTGCACTGCGGCCTTGGTGTAGGTCGCGAACGTGCCGTCTCGGTGCCAACTGTGCGTTCTCGGGTGCGAAACCTCTCCGTTCCCTGCGTGCGCTCACGACATCGATGTTTCTGATGAAGAAAAGTTTGAAGTCGCGTTGACTAGCGAACTGGCTTGAAGCTTGCTAAAGCTAACGGACTTAAAAAGGGACGCTAAAGAGCAACACTGTATCAGTTCAGTGTGGCTTTCTGTATTAATTTGGCGGAAAGACGAGAAATACTACTGGAGAAAATAAGTGCCAAACTTTTCTTTTTCAACATCGCGCCTTTGAAAGCTTGGCGCCGGTAGTTCAGCCTAACATCAAGGATTTCAATGTGCTCACTCGTATTTGTGCAGTCTTGGCTCAGGGGGTGTTCTCGAAACGTGCTAGGTTGAGGCTTTGATTCCTTTAGAATGAAATGTAGTCATTTTTAGCACAAGCAATTAACAGTACACGTAAATTGCTATATGTACCGTAAAGTAATAATTAAGCAGTTATTAATTAGTTTCGTCAAATAGTTAATTATGTCTTTCGATTTGTCGTGCAAGTAATGTCCGCCTCTTTGAATATTCCAGGTCAAGGAATAGAATTATGCTATCTACTACAATTTTTTAAAAATTATGTACAACTTAAAAATTATCACCCCGCATATAAATAAAGCAGCAACCGCTTACTGCTACCAGCCGTCGCTACTACTACTACCACCAAAAGTCAGCAGACGTTACAGTGGTAGAGCTGGTGGTGCGCGAGCCAGGAGGTAAAATACATGTAGCGTGTGCTTTTAGAGAGTGACCTTGCAATTGTCACGTTGTGCGAAATGTTATATAGAATTAGTTGGCGCGCTTAGTCGGTAAATGGGTGGTGTATGTGCAGTCCTCGCCCATTAATCATCGCCCGTCGTCATAAGGAAATGTCACTCCTGTTGTTGTGACTTGAATTAATATTTCGCGTTTGTGCATGCGCGTGCAAAAACTCCATAGCGCAAGAAATATTGTGAATTCCCTCTCCTGTGCACGGTTCTTATAAGTGAGACGTGCGGAGAAAAGCTCCTTACGGTGCAAACAATGCATCATATACCCGTCGGCACGCGGATTTGGGATGATAATACGGTCACATTGCAGTGAAGGCTGTTGTTGCCCCCGGCGAGAACTTATCGATAGTGCATGAGTGATGCTCTCAGCACACATGCGAATGCCTTTTAAGACGACCGTGCGCGTCTCCGCCGTGGCATTAAGAGGGGGGGAGGGGGGGGGGAGAATGCTGATCTCCTGATGCGTGCTCAGCGGCGCGGAGTGATGCTTGCGCGGCGCGTCACCTTTTCGCGAGCTCGGAGCCGACGTCCGCCGAATGCACCCGCGGTATGCGGCTTGCACGTGCGTCGCGCGACTTCGTCTTCGCTGCACAGCAGCCGCGTAGCTTCGATCGGCGGCCTCCTGTTGCTTCTGCGGCTGTCACCCGTGCTGCTGCGCGCCGTGATGCGTCGCGCGCGAGACTCGTTTGCGAACGCCGGTGCGTTACTCGGGCTCGCGTGTCGCCGTTCCACGTCCCATGCCATTGCGTGTATGAAAAGCAATCGCGCGGTTTCCGCGGCGCGATTGCCCGGGCGCAGCGCGCGCAGCTGTCAGCGCTCGGCGAGCATAGGTTCGCTGCAGTGCAGTGCTTGCGTCCCGCTGCTCTGCTGCTGTTGCCCGACGTGCAGCTGCGCGGTTGGGCCGCGGCAGTCTTGCGGGGCCGCCTTTTTTCCCGGGGCTCGAAGACGCCCGCTGTGCTGCACTGGTCGCGCTATGACTCCTTGTCTTTCCTCGGGTGCCGTGCGACGGCCCCGGACGCTGAGGGCCCCGCGGTGCTACTCTCGTCGTTGCTAGGCGGCGGCGGCCCTTTTGGGCGCCCGGCCCGCGCATGGAGGCGGCAGGCGGGCTCCCGACTAAGGCAAGTCCGTGGTTCACATAAGCCCTTCGCTATTTGAGCCGCTTTGACGGGCCAGACTGCGCGACGTATCGGCGTGATGCAGAAATGCGGCGGCGGCAGTTTCACGGCGCACGTGGATACTTGAACTCTTGCTGCGGCGCAGTTATTTGCGTATACTTCCTCGCTGGCCGCGGAGTAAACACGGGGGACGGACATACACTTAGCCCCGCTGGGCAGAGAGCTCGATTCGTAGTTTTATATTTATCTAGTGCTCGAGATTTTAGTATGGATTGGTGCTTTGCTATAATGCCGCTCGAAAGCGTCGCTCGATATCTGTTCCTCACCTTAGTTGATGTTGTTTGAACAAGCTCATTCCACGTAAGTAACGAATTTTTGCTACTATAGCTTTTCATTTTCTTTTTCAGCTTTATCGTGTGTAGTACGGTCGAAAGTCGCGTAGGAAGCACTATGATCCATCAAGAAAACCTTCGCGAGAGCTAAGTGCCTCTAGTTCTTAACTTGCTAGCTTGTTGTCCGGTTGTAACGTAACATTTCTGTTGACGATGGCGCGCCTACCATTACTTTCTGTTTTTCCGTTCTATCCTTTTCACAGCTTGTGGTATTTACACAGCAATTTCTGAGGATCAGTTTGAAGTGCACGATAGCTCGGGCTGGCGCATCTCACAAAGCTTCTTTCCGGAGGAAACAAGCAAAAAAAAAAAAAAAAAAAAAGAGGAAGTTCTGTTTCCGTAAAGCTTGGCGCTCTCGGAGTCCGATCTGGGGCTATCCAGTGGGCAAATCCTCGTCCGCTAAAGCGGCGACGTCACGTCCTGTTTGCCTTTCCTCTTTGTGTGTGTTTGTCTGTTCGACCTGTCGCAATGCGTTGCGCGTATGTTTAGGTACCGTTGGAAAACACGCTTCGTTTCTGTAAACACGATAGCGGCCATGCATTGAGTCAGTCGTGTCGCGGAGCCCTGTCGAAACTCGGCCGAGAGCGTCACACAATGACTGTCTCAGTGTGTCGTTTCCTCGCAGCTTATTCGTCGGCTTCATGGTATCGGCGCAGGAATCAAGATTCAGAGTGGAAAGCTTCGTTTGTGCTTGATGTTGTATACACCCCGGCATGATCCTTCAGTAGCGGCTTTCGCGGGAAAAATGAACAGTCTTTTCGTCGGTGGTCTGTGAATATACATAGCTTCCTTTTTCATTTCACAAGCGTTAATGGATACCATTTTTGTTACACTGTGCACCCCTTGTGTGTCAATGCAGCCTATAAACGCGAAAGGTGTGTGTTTGTTTTTCGCCTTTTGGGGGGGAGACGCTGCCCGTGAACGCAGAGGCACTTTCTGTTCTAATCGCTGCGCTTGACGCTCATAGAGTTTGCCGCTCTCAACGTCATAATTCATCTGTTCAGGTACGCGAGGAAAGAAAACACTATTGCGATGCTGATTTAAAATTCCCCAGTTCCCCTTGCGGAGGATTATTGAGTCGGTGGTGTGTACCGAGAGATTCTCTACATGGCAGAGCGAAAGGCTGCGGAGGGAGCACGGCGAGCTGCAGCCGCTCGGTGAGCCTTTCGCGTTGTCGGGGGCCCGCAGACGCCGTCGCCGGAGCCCATGGACGGCGACGACGAATAAGATGCAACGCGCTTCAGGTACTCGACGGACGACGACGACTACGACATCACCCGAGAGTATGAATTGGCATTCACCTACGAACCCGCTGAAGCACTGTATAGTGTCAACACCATGGTGCCGCTCGGAAAAGTGGTGTCATCGAGAAAGCACACTCAACCCAATGTGCCGTGAAACACTACTTTAATGAGAACTCCGCAAGTAAAACTCAGCTGACAGATCGCAATATGGCCGGTTTGTCGTCTTGAGTTGTTGCGACCTCATGAGTAGCAGCATGTATTACACTCGAAAACATAACGCAGCAGCACTAAGCAACATTTCGCCTCAACACTATAACTCAGCGACACACTCAGCGACACACTCAGCGACACACTCAGCGACAAGTAATGCTCTCGCATTTACACATCATGAGAATAGCTTAGGTGCCCCCATAGATTTTCTCTTTTTTTTTTTCCCCCTGCTGGACAAACTCCGTTTTTAACCCCCTACCCCCTCTGGGGGACTGGGGTAGGAGCGTGTCCGGTTTCTGAATATAATAAAGTTTTACTGCTACTACTACTTCACACCGCAGCTTTAACTTCAGGGAGCATTTGTGATGCGGCGACATTGTATACAATGTGACTGGCCGACGTTCTACGAGACGTTTGCCGAAAATTGCCTAAGAGCAGGGCCTTTTAGCTATTGGAAAGCCCAATTTTCTCTGCTTCAGCGCATTCAAGGTAGAACGGGAAATGACGGGGGAGTAGGGAAGATGCAAAAGGGAGGGAAGGGGGGTGGGGAGGTGCAAAGGCGCCGCCCACCCACTTGTGCGGTCACCGCGACTCAAGAGTTGCGTGCGGCGCTGATTGCGTTTTTTTGTCGCTCTCCCCGTGCAGCCGCCGAGTGAACGCGCGAGTTCGCGTGCACACAACGCTCAGCTGTGGAGGAGTCGGCGAAGATGAAAAAAAGCTTCCGCTTATCTGTTTTTCAATGAAGTCTATACGGCAAGTGAGAGGATCTTCAAGAAACATTGCCCAAAAGATTTTGTTTTTGTTGGAAGGGGAACTTTGTTTATCCTATATGCAATTTCGCGGGAGGGAACCGGCGAAGATTGCAAAAGTTATAATTCATCTGCGTAATGAAGTCAATACAAAATGAAAGTAAGCATACACATCACACGGAGAAAAGTTTTTGATGTAGCGGAAGTAGGGCTTTGCCGTAATGGTTTTGGTAGGCAACCTCGATTCCTTTCAACTGTTAGAACGGAAAATGAGTGTGTCTGCGCTAGTATGTGCTTTGCGCCGACCGGGTTGAGATAACGGACGCGTCCTCCTTCAGTAGTGAACAAGCGCTTTGATCAGGTATGAACGAGCGCAGGTCTCCCCGCCGCCTCCTCTCTCCGCTTTGCGTTTTTCCCCTCCTTCGAGTAATGGTTGTGGTGAACGCGGTTACTAAGGGGTTAGTGAACTAGATAGGGGTAGTGGGACGGCAGGTGAGAGCGTCGCGGAGGGAAGCCGGAAGTTCGGAAATTTCCGAGACGCCGCGCAAGCTTTCACTTGGCGCTTGCGTGCGCCGCGCTCGGAAACATAGCCTGTTTGGCATGGTCCCGCATGTTTGTGTGCTGGTATTGTCTCACTTGTGTTGTGTGTGTGTTTTCCTTCATGCGCGAGTCATGTTATGAGCAAGCCGTGGCGATGGAACTACGGTTGACTCCCTTTAAGACGAACTCGAAGGGACCATGAAAACTTGTTCGTCTTATCAAAAGTTCGTCTTAACGGAAGTGCCCTCCAAAAAAATAATTGGCAAAATGACCAGGCAAATACAAATATCTTACTTCAAAACGCTAAATGAAGTAGACTTACAATGGGGGGAAAATGGCATAAAAATTATTTATTTAGCTGAACTTCATAGAAAACTGTCAAGTGGTACTCCTGCTTGGTTTCATCCAGTCCGTGATGGACGTTTGTCGTTTCTGTGCGAATCGGCGAGCAGCCACAAACTACGTCATCTCATTTAATGACCTTAAAAATCTATCTGTGCCTTCGTGCTGCTGGAAAAAGTTCACTAGAAAGTTCACTAGACAGCCTGTAGGACCCGTATGATGACGCGAGGTCACATGCTCCCGCTGAGAAACGGCATTGGCCAGGAGAGTTCCTCCGTTCTTACTTTTTGTTTTTCTTCCTCTTGTTTTTCCTCTGTCCATGGCCAATGTGCGCCGCAAGCCTCCAGTAGGGTGCCTCGATACGGGCGCCCCCGGGCACAGCGCATCGAGGCACCCCAAAGCCTCCAGGATCGTTAGCGGTGACGGCCACTCCGAATGTTCGTCTGAGGCGTCTGAGTACGTCTGAGGCGGTCCATCTTAAGCGGTTTTTTTTTTTTTTTTTTTTTTTTGCATTGAGTCTATGGAAAACCAAACAAACGCTCCTATGTTGTTCCTGATATGCGAGAATTCGGCTTAACCAAGTTCGTCTTAACGAGAGTTCACTGTATTGTTTTGGCCCTGGTTGCAAGACGGGGGGGGGGGGGGGGGGGGGGGGGGGGGTACAGTGGATGCATGGAAAAATGCCCCAACACTCTCGTTGTTTCGTGTCCTTGAGGGCGAGTAACGTTGTGTGTGGGATAACTGGATATCAGCCGTGCAGACAAGCCTTCGGAAACCACTGATGTTCTGCGAGCTGCAATTTGAAACAGAATATATTATCAGGGACTACGTGCATGTCTTCAATGGGCGGGAAGTTCGTGGTGCCACGTGAGAAACCCTACTTGTCGCCAGAAGTGGTGCCGACGATTTTCCCAAACCTCCCCGCGTACCTCACAAACGGCCTGCGAGAAAGAGGACATACCCGCAAGATGTCAGCAACCATTAATGAAAAGGATACGCTTACACCAAGATGCGTCACCGATGAGACCGCTGTCTGTAAAACCTGCGGAAATCTGTGATTCTGACCAGGGTTCTGGTGGCTTTAAACTGAAAGACATAGGTTGTCATTGTGGAAAGCGTGTGCATGAACTACGCTGACAGAACAGATGCAGTGATTTGTCGCATGCGAAACAAACTTCTCTGCGAAAAAGTGGCCAACGCATGCAGTGATTGAAGCGAAGCAAGCGTTGGACGAGGCAGATTCTTTGTACACTTGCAGTCGGAAATGTCCCCGCAGAGAAAATCTTTATAATTTCGTTCTACGTTCTTACGCGCCTGAACATTGTAGCTAATTGCCTGAACAGCGCTGCAAGCACTTAAGAGACAAAGGGATAATAATAATAATAAGCTAAGTAGGACTACTTAGATTAGAATTCGCATCATCTGCTCCCCCACCCACGCACACTCGAGTGTGCTGATGTTTGTATTATATATTCTGTTGTAAATAAAATGCTTGTCCTTATTTACAGTAAGATTAAATAATTTTATGTATTCCCAGCGCGGTAAATGATTGAAGTGAACGGGCCACAGCTAGGGTATTATTGAACACCTTCCGATTACAGTTGGGCAAAGCTAGCGAACAAAACATGGACACAACAAGCAAGAGGACAACACAAGTGGTCTCGCCAATTTGTAAAGCTACGAAGGACCAGTTGAAATCAAAGAACTCCCGCAAATTGACCTGAATATGCTGGCTTGATATTCGCGTGTAGTGCACTTTGCGCGCGGACCACACCAGGTGAAGACTTCTGTGGCGCCATCTGCCGACATCCAAGCGCCTGTCAAACTAAATCAGTTAGCCTGGTAAAGTATTCATCCGAGACCCCGTTTTATTCATTTGGACGATAAGGGGTACTTATTTTTTATATATTGTCAATAATGCCACTCTCAGAGCATCGCAGGTGGGCATTGCGAAGGGATAGTCATGTCTTAAAGAAAAAAGGATCGACATTTTGAAAACAAGTCTCATAGCAACAAGAGGCCTATGAAAGTGAGAGTGCGCCAGTTGCCCCCCATATTGTAGTGTCCTCGGTATTAGCCCAGGTCGTAACAGAACAGGTGGTTACGTCACGCACGCACGCACGCACGCACGCACGCACGCACGCACGCACGCACGCACGCACGCACGCACGCACGCACGCACGCACGCACGCACGCACGCACGCACGCACGCACGCACGCACGCACGCACGCACGCACGCACGCACACACACACACACACACACACACACACACACACACACACACACACGCGCGCGCGCGCGCGCGCGCATGAACAAAACATGGACACACGAGAAAAACAATGGCCTTCTTGTTTTTGTAATGCGAAGCGTTATTTGCCTCTTTATTTGCACTTTGTAAGCGACGGTCAAACTTAATCAGTTTAGTCTGGCAAAATATTGGTAATGGTAAATTGGTAAACCCCATTTTTATTCATTTGGAGGAAAGGGTTAATTATAGCGAAAAAACAATGACTAAACTTAGTCATCTTTCAGTGTCACTTTGTCATCTTTCCTTGTGACAACTTGCGCTCTGGGACCGGCCCACATGGCCCAGTACTTTCCTCGTAGCAGATTACATTGCGTAGAAACTGTGCGACGTTATACAGATTTCATGATCGCCCAAATTCATCAAGCTTTAACATTCATTCGCCGAAGTACGAATTCCATCGTCGTTATGCTTCATCTTTCTGGGGTTTTACGTGCCAAAACCAGTTCTGATTATGAGGCACGCCGTAGTGGAGGGCTTCGGATTAATTTTGACCACCTGGGGTTCTTCAACGTGCACTACAACGCAAGCAGACGGGCGTTTTCGCATTTCGCCTCCATGGGAAATGCGGCCGCCGTGGCCGGGATTCGATCCCGCGATCTCGTGCTCAGCAACGCAACACCTTAGCTGACTGAGCCACCGCGGCGGGTCCATCATCGTTCTAGCATACACCACATGAAATAGCCACGTGTGCGTATGATTGTATGAGTCGTAATCACTGATGACGTCACAATCCGTGTTTCTCTCGCTTACGCTCGTCCATGCAGTATACCTATGTAAAACCCAACAATCGCCACGTCGTAGGCTCGCGTCGAGCCTGAAATCATTCCGCTGCCGTCATACAATCATCTACGACGTGGTTGTCGTCGTGCTGTTGTCACACGCACGTACGCTCGCGGCCCACACACACGACTCAATTTGCAGGAACACGTTGGTCTACCTGGTATCATTTGCGGAACCCCAAACAATGCTGGATAGCCAGGTACCTGCAAAATGCTTCGCATAACATGGATTCCCTGAGTGCGTGAGATCTGCACATGTTTATTATTATTTTGCGCTGAAACATTGGCGCCAGTGCGTCCCCGTGACGACACTGATTTGAAAGCCCTTTCTCCCGTTTGGAACGTTCTGGGGATATGGATGTTCCCAGAACTTTCTTGGTGAAGTCATTGTGTTTGTTTAGAATGCGTTTTCCTTCTTTACTACTGTGCAGCTAACTAGACCCGAAAAGCAGCTGTCAAAATCTGTGAAGTCACGCTAACCTGGTGCAGGAAGTTTAGGGCGGCGTCTGCACCCGTCTTTCGTTTTTGGGTATTTTCCTGCTGATACCAAGCCTGTGCTCACGGTACGACTGACCGCTTTGCCATCCCAGAAGCGCCATTTAAAGGATAGTATACCTTCTTTCTTTCTGTTTATTGCGATAGCAATTATATGGACACTTCAAGCGGATTTTTGCCGTCGTCGTCGCCGTGAAGTTCCGTGTAAAGTCCGAGGGTGATAAAATCGCCGCGCGCCATATGTGCGAGTGAAAGCGCGCGCTTTCACGGAGAGCGAACGCACGGCGGAGAACGTGACTTCTTCCGTCGCGCGAAATGCCGTGGGGGTACGGGAGGGAGTGAGGGAGGGGGGACGACGCTGTGCTGCGCCACCAAATGCGTATCTTGCAACCGGGAGCAAGGGGAACTGGCGACTCAAATCTCCCACGCGGAATGAGGAAAGCGGGAAGGCAGCGCGGGAGAGAGGTGGGGCGGCTTCTACTCTGACAACAGCGTACATTTGCGCCGGTGCGGGCTGTCGCGCGCTCCGTATCTTGAAAGCGATCTCCACACGGCTCTGACCTTTGTATGCGCTGTGCTTTCGCCGCTCAGTTTCCGTTGAAGCGATAGACCGCACGAACCTTCCCTCGCTGCGGCGGCCGCGCTTGCTCACGCCAGCGTTCTGACGGTGGTTATCCGCGGTCATTGAGTGTGATCTATTCATGTTTGCTTGTGTGTGCTGACACCACGCTTGTTAATTCAATTAGTAAGCGAATGTGTCCAAGTTTATTCAGCCGATAAAACTACTATCCCTATACTCCGTATAGCTGTCTACTAATTTGCTATCGCAATTGATGCTTCGCCTTTCGGGCGAAACTGCGACATTTTTTTACTGCGGCTACCGATCAGATTGTACAATCCTACAGTGGTAATGCGGAAAAGATTGTGGAACATTTATTCTCACAATTTTTCGATCTGCAGTCGCGTTCGTGTTTATGAAGTCGTATGCTGGAAACAGTCATAGATGAGCGCGATAGCGATTGTACGTCGCCATTGGTAGGATGTGGTAGGGTATGTCAGTAGTGCTATTCATGTACAGTGCTGTCACCCGTTTACGGCAGAATTAGTCGATGGTGTTTTGTATCTCACAGAACTCGCACGCCTACAAAAGCACTCTTTGGCGCCGCCGTGCAATTCTGCCGTTCAACTCGTTGCTGCGAAGGCAGCGCCGCGTTTTAGCGAGGACTTTTTATTGCGATAGCAATTATATGGACACTTCAACCGGATTTCTTACGTCGCCGTCGCCGTGAGGTTCCGTATAAAGTCCAAGGGCGATAAAATCGTCGTCGCGCGCCGTATGCGCGAGCGAAAGCGCGCGGGAGACGCGCGCTATCACGGAGAGCGAACGCACGGCGGAAAGCAAACGCGACTTCCGTCGCGCGAAAGGCCGTAGTGGTATGGGAGGGAGGGAGGCGGGGCGACGCTGTGCTGCGGCACCAAATGCGTATCTTGCAACCGGGCGCAAGGGGAACTGACCACTCAATCTCCCACGCGAAAGCAAGAAAGCGGGCAGGCAGCGCGGGAGGGAGGGGGGGGGGGCAGCAGCTTCTACTCTGCCAACAACTGCGCTTGTACTTTGCCCTGCTGTAGAGGTCGCCCGCACCGTCTCTTAAAAGCGAGCTCCACATGGCTCTGACCTTTGTATGCGCTGTGCATTCGCCGCTCAGTTTCCGTTGGAGCGATAGACCGCACGAACCTCGCTCGCTGCGGCGGCTGCGCTTGCTGCCAGCGTTTTCACAGTCGTTGTCTGCGGTCATTTAGTGTGATCTATTCATGTTTGCTTGTGTGCGCTGACACCGCGCTTGTTAATTCAGTTAGTAAGCGAATGTGTCCAAGTTTATGCAGCCGATAAAACTACTATCCCTACTCCGAATAGCTCTCTACTAATTTGCTATCGTAATTGATGCTTCGACTTTTGGGCGAAACTGCGACATTTTTTTTTCTTTTTCGGATCTAATACGCATAGAATAAAGCGCAAACGCCTATAAATACTGAGATTTTAAACAATACATAGGGTGCACTTAATAACAGCCGACTTATGTACAGTAATCTGCGGTTACATGGTCAGCATATAGCATCCGTCTAGTACCAAGGTGTCACCGCAAAGGGGTGCGACTTATCGTTTCTGACGGCTCTCCGTGCTAATTTAACCGTATAATTCTTATAACTAAACCGCGAATAGCATGCTCAACTCTATAACAATAATTTATGGTCTTTTCATTAAAAAAAATCAAAATGCCATGACACATTCTGGGTGGCTCTTTAATCTGAAACATCAATGGCGAGGCTGCCTGCTCGTCAGCTGGGAGCGAAGCGGGCTGCCAAAGCAATCAACTAATAAATATACAATAATAAAATTGCTTCGGTGAAACATAATCAAGCACCGCTCGCGTAGCATTCGACGGACAGTGTTGCCTGCCGGCCGTGCACGAAGATTATCGAGCACGTGTGCCGTCACATGGAGATTGGGTGCGGTATTGATCCGTTGGTGTTGACTGTGCTCTGAGCAGTCCAAATGCATCGGCTGTACCTGCGCAGCGCGGCTGAATAAGAACGGTCGGTGAATGCCACCCTTTTCTGTTTTGGCGTGCTGCTATACTCCTCTACGTCGCGCGAGCCCGTTTCCATAGCATTCCTAAAAATAAACCTGCGACAAGTTAGGCGACATTTGACATAGGATCGGGGCGCGGTAAGATTGATCGGGTGCACATGTGTTCACTTCGCTAGAATATTATTTTTCGAAAGGAGAAATGTTTTACCCTTACAGATATTTAGAAATATATTTAGCTGAGATCAGGAGTCGTGTACAAAACATTTGCCTGCTGTCGAAAAATAGTAATGGTTTGGCAACGTGTTTTCGGTTCCAATAATAGATCTCTAGCTTGTCTGTCTAAACTATTCCAGTTGGCGGAATACCAGAACACCGAATGGCAGCAGCGCTTGTGCCGACATCTCGTGGGCATTCTATCAAGTGCAACGTGTTACGAGCGTTTGTGTTGCACGGGAGTCCTCGTCAAAAGGGAACAAAACTAGTCACTATACGTCAATGATTGTTGACAGCGGGCACCTTCCTTTGCAGGTCGCGTACCTTCCGTGTAGGCAGCTCAAAGACGACGCTTGCACGAAAGGACCTTCTTACAACGTGCGGGGTATTTACACGCGTATGTACTTGGAGCGCCCGTTAGTACGATTTGATTTCAACAGGGGGTGTTTGTTGACTCTGCCCGAGCCAACTTTTTTTCTTTCTGCGTAAAGTTTCGTAAAATCGAAGCGGAAGTGGAGTTGCGATGATGATGATGATGATGATGATGATGGCATTGAAGTATGTATTTTCCGTTGGAAGCAGCAATTTCTGAAGCTCGACAGGAGCCTAGGTAAGCATGGCTAATCGATTGATGCCTTGTCATCACTGTTCAGGCACAGATTTAAAAAAAAGGGGGGGGGGGGTGTAGCGAATACCCAATTTTTGCACTATCGAACGCCGGAACATCCGGCCTTCTAAGGCCTGCTCAGTGACGGGTTTGATCCAGACGCTAGACGGCACTGCTTTCCGAAGACGGCGGTGGCATTATTGTTCAGCCAGAAACAGTTGCTGTAAGTAATATTGGTTTTCATTCTAGGAGGAGCAGATGCGCACGTGGCGTTTTCTTCTGCTCGCCGGAAACTTCCGAGTGTGTATATGGCGCACACCAAAAAAGTGCAGCTGAACAAGCCTCTCTGAAAGCAAGGCGGTTTTCTTGCTGCAGGAGCAAGCGACTGTTGCAGCGAGGTTCTTAAACAGCTCTGCAGGCGTACACCTGATTGTCCCCGCTTCTTTTGCCTTCTTCGCTGTGTTTGTTTCTCGCACAAACGTGGCACTGAGCACGCCATCGTTGCTGCGCGTGGACGACCGCGTGCAGTGGCAGCAGCCGTCTCGACTGTTGCCCCCTCCTTCCTGCTTTCGATCCGGTTTCTCTTGTGTTGCGCCTCCCGAGGCAGCTTACGTAAGGCGCTGCTGCTCTCCTAGGCAAGCGTCGTTGCCGGAGGCGCGTTAACGGGATCCGCGCGTGCCCCAGGGCTGACTTTCGAGAGCACTCCAATAAGGGCGTCTCCAGAGGTTTCGTGTCTAGTTTTTTTTTTTTACTGCCAACGAGAACTGTACAAGGTACGGCCGTGTCGTCGTGCCCCCGCCCTGTTTGTCTTCTTGTCCACGTTGGGCTCTACGGCGCAATAAAAATTACGGGACACTGGGACCTGGCTCCGCCGCTGAGCAGAGAGAGACGAAGATGGTTGTGCTATGGCATAGCAGGCAGCGTCAACGCGGCTGCGTCGCTTCCGGCGCGGTCTGCGGTCGGGCGACCGCACCAGCCGGCACCTGTTTTGTTTAAGTGCGTCGACAGCGCGAGCATAGTTGTTTACGCGTTATTCAAGTGTGAGTGCTCAAAGGCGAGGTTCGCTGTACCGCCCGGAATTCAATGTACAGCACGGTGTTCCTGTCCGGCGTGAAAAAGCGAGCTTCCTCATCACAATGTGGCCCCTTCGTTCCTCGCTGCACGCTGTTCGGACCGGCGGCTTTCCCGTTGCTCCTTTGCCCAGTGACGGCTTGCAGACGTGGTTGCCTGTGCGAACTGTCCCAAATATCGTTTGACTCGCTGTGGCCAAACCAGCGGTCGGTCAGCGCTCGCCGGGGAAGGCCGCCTCCGGCTCTCCGGTGAGCTCAATCGACCCAACTTATCGCAGCATCTGCGCCCGCCTGCTCGAACAAGCAGGGCAGTCTAATGCTCGAGCTGGTAACACGATTGCGGACGTTCTTTCTGCCTTTTGACTTGCAGAGGACGAAATGAACTCTGCGGAGTCGTGACTGACCTGGCGGTGCTTATAAAAAATAAAATAAAAACAATCCAGGAACATGACACGTCGACACGAGGTGTCCTACTAGAGAAAGTCGTCTAATTTCAAGTTAAGACCGTTCCGTGTCCTCTTTAAGCGGCTAAGTGAAAGCAAAATCGTTGCGGTTTCTCCTTTGTCGGAACGACGACCTTTGTAGGAGAGATAGACGGTGTAACGGCGCGCGATTCATCGACGAGGAAATACTTCAGCGTAGTCTTATCAGTGCGTGCCGCGTTCGGTGCAGCTTCTCTATGTGTATCGCAATTTACTCTTTGGAGTCATATACACTAATTCTAACATCCTGTAACGTCGAGCGCCATGCAGCGTCCAGCGATCGTGGTTGCCTCTGGAACTTGCGCATCTCTCTTTATATCGACAGGCAAGCGTGTTGCCCTTCTCCTGTGTCCATGTGTTGCGCGCCTGCCTTTCCGTACCGTACCATGCACTCCTCTGCCGAGCTTGTCAGCGTGGGCCGCGCGGTTTGCTTTGCGTGCCAGCGCCGCGCGCCATGTTTGCGGTGAAGTGTGTCGTTGCGCCCGTCTCGCCTCCGCCGAGCAGACCGCGACACGCCGGCACTAATCGCCGATCAACGGTGGGGAGAGAAACGGGCCCGTCCCCCGGGCTCGTAAAGTAATTGAGCCTCGATAAGGCGGCGTCGAGGAGCGGCCTGCTGCTGACGCCGGTGATCGCACGCTCCTGCAGTTTTGACGCGGTGGATGGCGCCTCGCGCGCCTTTTCACTGATAGCCGCGTCGCTGCGTGCGTTCTCTTTATGGAGGGCGTCTGGTGTTGTTATAGAGCCGATCTTGCGTGTCGAGAAGCCAACGGTGCGTTTGCGGCACGCGTGCAATGATGCGCGCATCGCGTGCGTGCGTCTCGTGCTCGCGGCTTTCGAACGCTGGCGGTGGCCTCGTCCCACGTTGTCCCGAGTGAAATTTGTTGCGTGTACACTAATGCGCTTGCTGTTCGATGATACGATATAGGGGCGTGGACGAAACTGGTCACACTTTGGTTTCTGGAAGAGCCGTTTGCAGGTTCTTCGTGCTGCGTTTTCACGGTAAGCACACCTCCACCACTCCACACGTTCTCGCTGGTTAAATGGTGCCGTCTTTTGTCGCTCTAGTAATGTTAGCGTGGTTCTGGTGTCGTACGTCACTCAGTAATTCGAGGCCTGTACTGTATTAGATTAAGTGAATGCGTATAGTTAAAATAACGCTGCGCTTCGCGGAAAACGTGAAAAGTTTGTCGTTATACGTTCGAAAGGTTACCTTAACGCAGAATTCTGACCATATGCTGCCGGCCGCGGTTTCTTGGTGTCATTTACTGCGGGGTAGACTTTGTACTGCTGACGCGCCATGTTGAGGTATGCCCAGGTCCCACGCTCGCGTTGGTTGTGACAGTTACCGTACTGAGAGGTGAGGTGGTTCTCACGTGGTTATTCCATCGCTTAATATCGCCTTTCCCTGTTGAATAAGTGTTCCAAGACGGATGTCAAGCTGTTTATTCTTTTTGAAATATACATTTTTGCGATTTCTGCTTTCATCTATTTGTCCTCTTCCGTATTCGTCAATAGCATTCTTTTCGAAGGACTGTCGCCGAGAAAAGTTGAGTGAATAGTACCCTGCTGCTGTTTATGTAACCAAGCATGGATTGTCAGCAAAAATCACGCTGTAAATGCTCCGAAAGTCTACCATTTAAACACAATCTAGAAAGCAGTCATTTGTTTCCTGGAGTTAGCGGATCAGCGGATTTAACATGAAGCACTCATCCCCGATGCATTCTTCGAGAACGACGTGAATGAGCGTTCGAAGGTGCAATATATGCGAACATGGAACTCGCTGCATGCATCACATAGTGAAAAAAAAGTTTTCAGGATAAACAAAATTTCCTTGCACAAATCTTGCGAGGTATTCGCTGATGTGTTGAGAGAGATGTACCGTGCGTTTGCAATTATTCAGCGTGGCACGCTGTCGTTAGGAGGCTATTCTCTAACTGAAAACTTGGCGCAACTAAGGCGTATACTGCAACAATCAGAACGACACGACATTTGCGTCATATTCCCGCCAGAAACACACAATCGCTTACCGATGCGGTGATAGGAAGAGAATGAAAGATTTAGCCAACGACGCTGGCGATATTAATTTGTTTTCATGCCCACATATGTGTATATGTACACACACGTACACAAAACCCGTAAGTTTATCAGGAGGGCGCTTAAAACTTTAGATCATTTCTTTTTTTTTTTTTTTGAGTCCATATTTTTTTTCGAAGAACAAATATTGGACGGGCACAAGGTTGTGTAAGTCCATGTCGCAACAGTTGTCATACAGGAAAATGCTCTGGGAGTGCGCTTGCAGTTTGATATCAAATAGGCGCAATTATGCAACCACCTTAATAACCACGTTACTTTGCATACAGCCGATTGAAAATGCCTGCGCATCGATCGAGGCGTGCAGTATTGTCGGCGCATCAGATATTGAGCATCCAGTCGCCCCCGCTTTTTATACATAGGCTTTTTTTTTTTAAGTTGTAGCTCTGTCTTCGTGAATGCTTTCGTCAAACGTCTGAGAGCTCTTGTTGCAGTTGTCGGCGAAAATTATGAAATGTACTGCTCAGATATTCTTTGCCGCATTGCTTTTGACAAGCAAATTGCCATCTCCGTCCATCTTGTTTCACTTGCACTTCGTAAAGTTGGCTCCGAAATTTGTCCGCACCCATTTTTCTTGTTCGTGCAGCGTCCTATAGGCCGACCTCACAAAGCTTTCCGTTCGCAAGGGCAGTTTGTAGTTGGCCGGGCGCCATCGCTAATAATATGTCTGACACCGCTATTGGCTGATATATCTGCCCTTACGAACAATTCTAGCTACTCTAGTACTAGCGTCACCCTTTGGTGAATACGGGTCCAGATGGCTGCATGTTTGCGTAGCTTAAAATTAAATTCTTGGACCAAAACCACGGTCTGATTATGAGGCACGCCGTAGTGGGGGACTACGGATTAATTTTGACCACCTGGGGATTTTTAACGCGCACCCAATGCATGGCACACGGGTGTTTTTATGCATTTCGCCCCCATAGATATGCGGGCAGACACCTCATGCCATGTTGTAATGATATGCAATGGTCAGTCAAAGCCTTTTAAGCGAACCTCAAGATATACGTAAAGATTCTTCCGATGCAGAACTGCTCAGTGTCGAAAACTAGGGAAACAGTTAATTGAAACGCAGTAGGCAAGTGGGCAGGCACGCTCAAAGGAAAATACACATTCCATCAGGGCAGATAACTTTGAGAAACAGATATAAGACAATTGATTCAATTGAGATTGACAGGAAAAATTCCTAGGTAGCACAGTCTGACAGTATAAATGTGTTTGTGCTTTTAAATCGCTGATGGCTTAATTCCTTTAGATTCTGTAGTGGTAATGTTTTGCCGCTCGCCGAATCGTGCATGTTCAACGCAGCATGACTTGCGCTTAGAAACAGGACGAGGCCAAGTCACGGCGCAGTACCTGCCAAGGCCAGGGAGCGTTTCTTTCTTGCACAATCACTCTCGGATATTGTCACTGCCATTTTCTCTCACTCAGACTTGCATGAGTTGCGGCAGAGCCGTATGCCGACAGGAACGAAGATATATATAGGCAGGTGTCGTTGTTGCATAGTACGCGCTTCGAATTCGGTGCGGCCGGAGTCTATAGTTCGCTACGAGACCCGACGGGTTGGGTCAATGGATGATGGCGTTCTGCTGCTGGGCAAGACGTGTGGGATTCAGTTGCCGGTCCGAAAGGGTGTACGAAGGGCAAAGACGCTCGTTACCATGCTTTGGGCACTCGTCAAATAACTCTAGGTAGTCGAAATTAGTCTGGAGCCTCGCGCTCTCTCTCTCTGTAAACCCCCGCGGGTCACTTAGTGCGGTGTCCGTTAAACGCCACGATTTTATTTAATTCGCTACAACCAATTAAGCAATACAGCCACGTTGTACAGATATGTCGAATTCAGAGTGCGCTGAATGTGAATCGTTCGATACGTAGGTAAGTGGTTATTAATAAATGGGCTGATACAACTTCTAATGGAAACTATCTGCGCCAGCCTCGGTGACCGCAACTGTTATGCTGCTCCGCGTTCGCCGAGTGCCCGTGGCCAGCTCAAGCTTGCAATATACGACTTGACGTTGAGCACGCTATGCACGTTTTACACTAATAATGTTCGCAGATCTGTGGCTGTTTGATGTAAGGCGTAATTCGCTTGTCTGAGCTCGTTATCAACGTGCGCCTGCGCGCTCGCTTGCCGAGAGACGTGCGTGACCTTGGCATTCTACCTCCTGGTGAGGTGTGCGTGCGTGTGTGACCTTGTACCTCCTGACCAAGGTGTCGCCGATCAGCCGGCATTAGAGCCACGGTGTGGGCGAGGGGTTTGTGTGCGGGATCTCGGGGAGCGCGGCCGTTCGCTAAACGGACCACGCAAAGCTCCTTGTATGCTCGGGACGTAAGCCGCTCCGGCGTGTTGTTTGTCGCGGGGGTCAAGTGCGCGCGATTTCCCGCGAGGCGAGCGTGGCCCGCGTCCAGCCGTGATTGGTGGCACCCTTTGGGCACCTGCTGCCAGAGAGGCCTCGGAGCCGCGGGCAATCGGAGCGAGCGGCCGCGTGCCCAAACTTGGGACGGCGCGGGAATGGTCCGCTTCCCTACGGGGCCCGGCTTAACACGGCCGGACTTCATTAAGCGCAGCATTATTTGGGCCAGATTATCTGCCCCCTGGTTTGTTGTCCGCTTGTCAGGCCCTGTTTTCGCCAACGCTCCGCGGTACTTCAAGATTGAAGGTCGGCATTAATCAGGAGTGGAGGAGGAAGCGGGGCACCGCGTAGCTGTCCCGGCCGCATTCGGACGACGCGGGCGGCAATTGTATTCCGGACGCGAGGGACAGTCGGGGACTATAACGCAGAAGCTGTTTTCTGTTTAGGATAAAACTCGCGTAGAAGCGAATTACGCCGCTTTTTATCTTCGCTCCCAACTGAACTTGTATGCGCGCGAATGTCGTCTTCATTCCTCAAAAGCGGAAAGGGGTTTAGAAGTAGCGGTCACAGACGACTTTGCATGTCCAAAAATAGCATCAGAGGTACTTGGCGTGTTCAGAACGCAACTCTGCTTGGGTTCTTTCAAGCTGTTTGGGGTTGTGTCACGCTGGGCCGATAGCGTTCGCTAACTTTTGGTCGTTCTCTAAAACTCCCGAATTGCGGACGGTACTTACGACGAGAAGTAGTCGATCGGCACTAAGTTTCTTTTGGTTTCTGAAGTGTCCTACCTTTAAGCTTCGTCCGCCTCTCAGGAACGTTGAAGCGGCAAGTAAGAGCCGCGCTACTGCTTCGTCATCTTCTGGCTCTGAGCATCGTCTCTAGCTCAGAACTATAGCTAACCGAAATCTCAGGAGTACTGGCGTTCATTTTCCCCGCCATGTTGGTCGTGATTGCCCTCTATCCACATCCCGACGTGTCCTTTAATCCTGCTCAATATAGGAAAGGACGAAGCGTGTACGTACACCCGTGAGCAAAAGGACCACAGGCTCGCCGAAAAAACAACAACAATATATTCGTAATTCAGACGCACAAACTGAAATTGTCGAGTGCACTGGAAAAGTTCGCGTTGTCAAGTTTCGGCTCAAGTCCTCAATTTCAAGTTAAAGAAATCGTCGGAGGAGAAAATAGGCTTGATCGCGGAAGCCATGGACCGTATACGTTTTGCTCAGGAGAGTACATGTGCGTAATAGCGCAGCGATAAAAAAAAAAAAAAAAAGAAAGAAAAAACCAACGCCCTAGAGATAAGCAGACTACGTTGTCGGGAAGCAAGCGTGGCGGTCTAACCTGTCGACGAGAGTAAATAAATTGCGCAACACTATTTCTGCCTGTACGTGGACATGTGTCACGGAGCGGCATATTTTCGAATGGTTTGGACGCTGATTAACGACACGCCGAATTACGAGCGTCAAACACGTGGGCTCCTGACTGTGCAGCGTATAATGCATTCGACATCGACACGCCGAATTACGAGCGTCAAACACGTGGGCTCCTGACTGTGCAGCGTACAATGCATTCGACATCGACACGCCGAATTACGGGCGTCAAAAGCGTCGTGGCCGCTCGGGCTGCCATCTCGATTCCAGACGCGTCACGCCGATTACGGACCCCGAAGTGTGCGCGTATGGCCATGTGGTAGTGCCGGGATCAACCTTGGCCCTTGACAGTGGGAGAGAGGCTGATCTGCGGTTCTTCGTCCATAGTGGGAGTGCGGCCAAGATTGTTGAGAGCTAAGAGCGCTGAATTCGGAGAACGCTACATAGCGGCAGTTTCCCTACCTAGGGAACTAGGGAAAGGAGAGGCTATTTAAGCGCATGTTTTGGGCCCTGCTGATTAGTCTAGAAGCTGAACCTATGCGCTGCTGAGAAGCCGTTGGGGGGCTAGTGCCGTCCAGTATCGCCTGGGCCGCCTGGCCACGTCGGAACGCCGAGGAACTTGTTGACGTACGAGACGTCAAACCAGCGTCTGCAACGAAGCTCACGGTAGTTCACCTCAAGTTAGCTCAACCTGCTTGAGGGAAGTCGTCAGATCTAGACTCCCGGGAACCCCAGCTCAGCAATTCGCATCCACCTCGACAAGATCGGACCGCCAGCCTTCTTCGGGAAAGCTTTGTGCACCGACTTCCACGGTTTATGGACTTGCTGATGCTGCCCGGCAATGCGTATGACACCATTTGTTTTCTTTTGAACTTTGCTTTAGTGAAATACTGTTAAATGTATTCTTGTATATCTGATCCGCGCCATGTTTCATATGTATATGTTCTGTTAATTGCTCGTATTTATTGGTCTTCATCATTGTGTGATATTAAGTTCAGGTGTGTTAGTCTGTCGTGTGTTTTTTTTTTTTTCTTGTTTTATTTTATGAACTTGTGTATATTTATCAGCCGATAAATATCTTGTTTTTTTTTTTTTTTGTTTACTCCCGACTCTGACTCTCTTCACTGTGCTCGCTTGCGTACGGAACGACCAACCAGCTTGTCTACCCCGTCGATCGACTTCGCGCCGACGACGAATCGGGGACAGCTGTGACAACATGACATGGGTAGTCCCGTGCCGCGGATGTCACACCGGTACGGCGCCGGTCTCTCGAACAACACTATAAGACACTATAGAGACGTACCAACCGCGGGCTTCGAGATCGTGTTGCCGCACGATCTCGGATCTTCGAGACCGCTGTAGCTTCACGGGCTCGGCATCAAAAAGTGTTCAGGTTGTGTACTCTTGAACTTTTGAACAAGAAATTCGCTTCCCGTAAAATTCGCACATGGAACTATAGCTAACGAAAGAGTGCTCCGCCTCTTTGGTGTGGTTCTCGAGGTTGTCGACGCCGGTCGTTGTGGGTTTCTATAAAAATGCGACTACACTACGTCGCAGCAGAAGCTGCAGACAGCCAAAGACATCAAGAAACGCGGAACACCTGCTCATTGAGGGTGTTATTCTATTCATCTGCATTTTGTCGTCGGCACTATATCTTCTCGTGTTACGCCAGCAAAGTACCGATACAAAAACACTTACAATGTGGCCAACATTTGCGTCCCTTTAAGCAAGATGAATGCGTATCATGTTACCACGATCAACTCTTCGCGTTACGCTGTCTGCAGTGCGGCATCTGAAGAGACCGACAACCACCCAGATCGTGTCATGAGACGTTGATGGAAATGACAAGGCCATGATTTGTAGTGACAGAATGGAGCATGCTGTTCGCGATGTAAGTAGGAAATATAATTTTAATTTGCCACCGACAGTCGTGAAAAATGGTATGTCGCGCTAACTGGCCTTGAAACCTTGGTGCAGTGCACTAGATAAGGATGCACTCGGATTACTGTGCGTAAGTTGGGCTGTTACCAAGTGCATCATAATGGTCGCTTAAAATCGCAGTCTTCATATTGCTACACGCGTGTGGTATTTGATTGTTTGACCGAGGTGCGCGGGCGCCATCACTCGAGAAAAGAAGAGGAAGAACGAGCTGGGCTCGCGCTGTGAACCTAACCGGTCAGCGCTGCAACCGCTGTTGTAAATACATCCTGTAAATAGTTGCCCGTCTTACTGACTCGTTCTTCGCGTAACATCGTGGTGGAGGTGGAACGTTCCCCGTCCTCGCCACGGAGCTCCGAAGCGGCCGCACCGTCGTCTTCTCAGCCATGGCTTCCGATGGAAACACCCCGTCGCGTTCGCGCTTTATTCTATGCCTTTTATAAGCTAAAGAAAAAGAAAGTTCGCACTAACAATCAGCGCTGCCTGATTGCTAGTGCGGCGCACATGATTGCTTTTGTGTATAGAGTTACTGTATGGGCTCCGTTTGACTTTTGTACGAGTGCGTGTTTGTGAGTGAGTAACCCGAGTTCTGTGGTCTCACTGTGACATATAAAATGGCATCTACTAATTGTGTCGTAAATGGGTGCCGGCACGTGAAATACTACTGGTGCAAAAGTGTCCTTTGGCTTTCGAAAACTTTGCTTGGCTTGGCTAAAAAAGAACGCCTTGACTTGTATATGGCCGAAGCAGTTAGACAGAAAACCACGGAAGCACGTTGCTGTATAATTCAACCCTTCAGAAAACACGAACCGCGGGAACGTCGGCTTGGTAAATAGAACATTACTGTCTAAAGCTAGGGCCGCACTTGTCTGCTTCCCACCAATGCCGGCGCACAATCGCTATCGCGCTCACCCATCACCATGGAGGAAAGAAACAAAACAGGAGAGGCTCTGACGTACATCCATGTTGCTGTGCCACCTCCCTTTGCGCCTGCAATCAAGGGTTCTGCAGCTCACCGGAGCAGATGGGCGCGTACTTTGAACTTGCATTGTTGCGAGCCGCCGGAAGTGTGTGCTGCCGATGCGCTTCAAAACAAAGCCCGCGAAACTTCTGTAGCAGTTTTAGTGAAGCAGACGCACTCCTGTGTTTTTCCGTGGCACGTTGAAGAAGAAGACGGAGACCGGCGCCGCGATTGCTTTGGTGTATCTGTTGCTGGTTGACACTCACAGACCCAAAACACAACTTCCACGCTTACACACCACACTCCAAAGTCAGCTTTTCTCGCGAAGAAAAGGGGCTGCGAGAAAGACACCGGCGGAAAAATCTTATCTCACTTTTCAGAGACCGAGAGCAGCAGCGAAAGATTCAGGAGCGCGGTTGCTATGGCAACGTTGACATTTGGGGTACCCGTCCCAGTGCTCCTTTGCGAAAAACAGCACGTGACTTCCGCCTCACTTTCTCCAATACGTCCGTGCGGCCCGGGGCCTCTCCTGGGTTTCCTTCCTCCATGCCTATAACTGTTTCCAGCATGTTTCCAGCTATAGCGTATGACTTCATGGTCACGATCGTGCTCGCACAAAAAATTCTGATCAAGAATGTTCCACGGTGTTTACCGCGTTACCACTGTATTATTGGACACTCTGACCGGTAAGCTTTCCGTTGCACGGAAAAAAAAAAAGAAAGAAAATGTGTACCATAAAGTTGGTTGTGAGCCGCCGAGACGTGACAACATGGCTTGCTAGGCTTAGGGATGCTTAATGTCAAGTTGTAGCCGGGAACCGCGCGAGACATTTTGTGTCAGACCTTCTTGCCGAGGTGAGGTTGGGCGCGCGAAAGCAACACGCAGGGTACAGTGTACTAGAATACGCAGGGTGTTGGAATGCGTTAGCGAGAGGCACAGGTGCCGCCATTTTCCTACACGGACTCGGTCTTACGGTTGTTCACAATTTCTGGAACAATTGGTTGTGGGGTTAAAAATTGCTTTAATAGAATTCCGTGCATGCATGAAATATATTCGGATGGGTGCACGTCTGCGTTTATTTGCTCGCGCTTAGAAAAATCAAACGGAATGTTCTTTTGCGGCTTTTGGTTGCCAGAACCTGGACACCCATATCTACGCTTAAGCGGCAGGCGATTCTCAACCGCGGCGGCCGCATTCCGATGGGGGCAAAATGGAAAAGCGTCCGTGCATTGGATTTCGGCGCACGTCGAAGAAGCCCCCGGGCGATCAAAATTAATTCGCTGCTCGACATTACAGCATCGCTCATAACACAGGGGCGGCTCTAGCCACGTGAAACCCCGCCGATTATTCATACGCAGTATTGTTTTTTTGTTTTTTTTTTTCCGGTGAAAAACGTAAACTTTGACCTTTTGCAGAAGTGAACGACCGGTGCAAATGTGACACCCGACTCTGGGTGACCGTATACGGGAATGCATTCGCGCTCTCTAGATTTATTTGGCTTCCTTTGGACTCCGTTTGGCTCAGCGGGAAGCCGTTGGATTACATAGATGATCATTGCCCCCGAAAGAGTATTTGGTTTTCCGGCGGCGCTTTGTAGTAAAAGCTTGTGTGCCGTTTTAGGATTTCATCGTCGAAGCCGCGCTTTGCCGTCCGAATGACTTGACCGCACTCGCGGTCCAGTGATTCGGCTGTCAGTGCTCTCCTTTCAACAGGGAAGAAGCCATGCTAGAAGCACCCGATGGTGGCCCGCTCTCATCCGCTCGCTCACGTGCAACTTCCGCTTGTGATTTTTCTGCTACCGCCTTTCTTGCGGCGTGCTATACGTGTACGGAAGAATAGACAGTTTTAGAAGTAGCGTTCCCAAGCGGCTCAGCGTATGCGCAACGGTCAGCGACATTTTGCACGTGCAAAAACCCCCAACTCGGATTGGGTTCTTTTGTATAGAATGTGATTAGCGTCTGCTAATTCTGGTACAAGAGGGAGTTTTAGGTTTTGCGTATGCAGACGGGTTTTAGTACCCAAAGGGACCTTTGCGTTTGGGTATTCAAAGGGTCCTTTGCTTACGCAAAGCCCCACGCCCGGCTTGCGTTCTTTTGTAAGCCCGGCGGTTTGTGTTACCTGACTTTGCGTGCGCAAAATTTAAAACTCCCTATTGTTTCTAAAGCTCCCTAGTATTGTGTCTATGCTTGTCGGTAGTCGCGTTTATATAGGTGAATTTCTACGTTGCTATTAGCTGAAAGCTTTATGCAGACCGTTCTTTGCTTGTTGTTCAGTTAAAGAAAAAAAGAAAAGGCGCCAAGCTAGAAAAACGCAAGCAAAACCCGTCTTTAGCTCCGCTTTTTTTTTTGCATTTGCGAGCGGCTCGCTGCTTGGCAAATAACAATGAGGATAAAGTGATTTAATGTGCTCACCGCCGACTGGCGTGTCTGCCCTCTCGATCCGCTCGGTTGTACTCTGAATTCTGGGGCGTAAATCGATTTTTGTTTGCCCTGACGTCACGCTGACACGGCAGAGCCTTTTATTGGTCATCAGCGCTCTCGAGTGCTTTGTGCACTTACTTTGATCAGGCGTGCAGGGTCAGTTACTGGGGCTGCCGAGAATAACCTGGCGAATTTTGTCGAGGTCTTTGGCGAGGCCACTTGAGGCTGCTTGGCTTCTCTTGGCGCCGCCCGAGGAAGAAGGGAAAATTTGGTTTAACGAGCCCGAATAAAGGATGCGTATGCGCCGAGCTACAGGCACGAACGAGCGCGCCTTTTGAGCGCCGCCGCGTCTTTCTTGGTGACGAGGGGCTAACCAGGCTGCGTGGGTCGTCTTTATTTGCCCTACCTTACCTATTTTTTTTTTTCCCCTGCCTTTTCTCGCATCGCGCGTTTCTCAGTTTTCTTATCCGCGAGCCCTTCACGAAAGCATGTTGTCGCCAAAATTCTCACAGCCACGTCGGGCCTAGCGACTTCTTTATTCGAGTTAGTGTAAACGAAGAAGTTTTAGCAAGTTTTGTATCCTGTCTTCTGTGCTCACGCGCCTTTGGGACTTTCGTTCCGCGCGTCTGGAAAGTCTGCGGCGGAAGTGGCCGACCACTGGTTGGGAGAAAAAAAAAAAAAAAAAAGGTAGCCGTAAAATGTAAAAGGAAAGCTCACCCAGAAAAGAAGCGAGGAAGGATCTCTTATATAGGTTCAAACTTAGCCGTCGAGTTTTGGAGGCTGTGGTTATCCGAGAACCGTATTTCCAACGTGATGCATATAGCTGCGCGAGATGCATCCGGCTCCGCGTGATCATGGGATTGTGTTGTTTCCTTAAATATGTTCCCGTCGTGCTTTAACGTCGTTGAGAGGGGTCGTTCTTGCGAGGAAGTTTTAGTTCGATCCCTTCCTGCTTGAATCCATGCGAAATGGTCATTCGGAAACCGCTGAGCTGCTTTGAGTCGAACTTGTTACATTTAAGGGGAACAAATTCCGTTTATCGGTGGGCGCAATACGTTTAAATTTAAGCATCCGAAGATTTTACAAAGAGTTGGTAAGACAGGATGACTTCAGTACCAATGAAACACCCAAGTTTACGACTCTGTAACTCAACTCCATAATAAAAACGGATATCACCGTTCTGTGAACGCATGGTAAATTACGGTTTGGCGCGCAAATTTTGCCCAGGCCACATGAGTATTGCAAAAGTTTAGCTTATGAAATGCCGTGTAATTTAAAGCCACGCATAATGCTCAAAAATTGTCCGATACAAAAGCTCTTTTGAGCGCATTTTTACTATATTGACGTGTTTCTTGTTGCGGATTGAGTTTTAAACCAGCCGTAAAAAAACACTAAAATGAAGATAAGATAGCGAGTGCAAGGCGCAGCATTGTCTTTTTTTTTTTTTTCCTCAGAGTTGCTTTTCACTTCGTGGAGGAATTTGCCCTTGCAGGTATAATTTCACGTAAAAAAAGAAAAAAGACAAAAAATGAAACTTTTTGCGCAACCAGAAAATCGACGCGCAGTATGACGCACACCCCACCCTCCTTTTGACCGTACTTGGACATAATACGAGATAGATGGATCGCGTGAAATTTTCATGAGGCCACGAGTTTTTTTTTAATCTGACATCAGACTGGTTGCCCCCATACTCGGGAAAAAATACTTGCCCTGCCATTATATCTGCTTGCCAGCGTGCCTGGATTTCATCTCCAAAGCCAGAAGAAGCTATAGAGGGTCGGGCGCCCTTCTATGAAAACGGTGTTGGTGGAGGTTCATATGGACTTGGCGGCATCAAAAATAACTATTGAAGCATTAAAAAAAGAAATAGAAAACGCCAGTTCTTTCAAAGAAGTTTAACATCAGGCCGCATAGATACAGCGTGGCTGAAAATTGACCGGATGAGCTTTCATAGACGCCCAAATAGTCGGCAAAACGACTATCGCGTTCCATGTCGCGTTTCGTCGTACCTTGTTGTGGAATGCAGTTTGCGTCTTTCTGGTACGATTGTATATAGGCTCTCTTGGCTCCTTGGTCCTCATGCAAACAATGGAGGAATGCATGCAATTACACCATCACATCTTAATAGTCATAATTGGAAATGCATAATTCCCACCATAATTGGAAATACATAATTCCCACCATAGTACAGCTTCGCTCGTCTTAAATGTCCGCCCCAGTGGAAGGGCTTACATTTTTTTTTTTTTTTTTTTTGCTTACTTCGGAGACCATCGAGTACAAGCACGCTGTTGGACATGCAATGGCGGAAAACTTGGCTCGGCTGTCAAGCGCAATCATTACTGGCCGCAACAAGCAGTCGGCTGTCTCTGCAGTAACTTTTGCTGCATTACGACGATTACTCGAAAAAAGGGAAATGGCCAATGTCGAGAATGCGAGATTTATGCGGGTGCGAAGATTGTGCGAGTGAATACGATAGATCTTCCCACCGAGAAGACCACCTGCTGTATAATCACGTGTTTCAAAACTCGGTGATAATGTGCATTCGCGCTGGGCGTCCGAACACGTGACTTTTGAGCGCAGCTGGGAATGCTACAGGTCACGCAGCCATCCACACTCTTTGCTGCAGTTGGAGAAATAACGGCTCACTCGTTGCGTGCTGCTAATCCTATCGTGATTCTTGCGTTCAACCGGCGTCGCGCAGGATAGGGCAAGCAGCGAACACGTGACGATACGAGCCGCGGTTCTCGTTGACGGCACGGAGGGGACTAAGGCACGCAGGCTTTCGAAGCTAACATGATCAATCAGACGAGTCTCCGGGTGCATCAGTCTTTCTCCCTGTAGACAGCAAGAACCATTGTCCTTTTTGTATTCGAACGAAGCGAATATTCGACAATGAATGTTGAATTCTCGAATCGAGCACGAATCGAATAGCAAAGACTGTTCGATTTGTATTCGAAATTTCACATATTCGCACCCTCCTATCTGAAAATATCCGCCCGAGACGTATAAGTGTGTGGATTTCGGCTTTTTCGAGCGCGAACTTTCACATTCACAACCGAATTTTTATGGTAAGGTGTTTTTTTTTTTTTTTTTTCCTGCTGCTTCTTCTTCTTAAATGGCACATTGCAATTTAGCGATATAACATTGGAGGAATAATTAAACAAAATCTTTGTCTTGAACGTATAGAAAAATTAAGACATATTATTAATTCTAATATAGTATACCACGTGCACGGGGTCGACAAGTTACGATATTGAAGTACAATGACGTAAACAGTTTCGAACGTACAATTCAAAGCACCTTATTTTTTTGTGCACCACAATCTCTGCAAATGAACTGAAAAATGACAAATGAGCAGGTATTGCGCGATCATCGAGTGCACAGCTGCAAATTTCTCGCGGTTGGGTTGGCTTTGACGATGCAGCACTGTTCGTGCGTTGAGATTCCCACAGCGCAAACACGATCCGCACGGTGTTCCGTACTGGATCGTGCTTCGAACAAATGTTCGAAGCATGATGCGCGCCGCTTGGATGAACTTTTTGCGTTGCCGCCATCACAACTATTTTCGCGATGGATCTTTCGAAAGTGAGATATCGGAAATAAGCCGAGGCACCCTGATAAGATTGAATGAAAACGCATTTCTCTACAATGTATATAGTTTACGAATGAATTGCGCAGACACGGAGAAATGTTTATGTACATATCAGATAATGAGTGAGAATGATGATGATGATATTTGGTGTTTTGTGGCGCAAGGGCCAAGTGTGGCCAAAGAGCGCCAAGACAATGAATTAGTGAGAATGCCTGTGTTTGTATGGGATGGGCTTAAGTTGACAGCAGTATAGTCAGTAAAGTCAGTTAATTTTTCTTTTGATTCTAGTAATTACTACTGCATTGGTGGTGAGTGAACAGTGTGGCATATGATCTGTGGCGTCGCAGACAGCGGTGATTTATATCGTATTACAAAAAATACCAACTTCAAACTTCTAGTCTGTAGCACAGAAAAGAGCCGGAAATTCATATTTCGCTCAGTTTTCTTTCTTTAAAAAACAAAACAAAACAAAAAACAAATCAGGTTATATGCTTCTGAACGATGAACTAGGACAGTTTGTGTTGAACACCGCGACGATCTTTCTTACGTAACTGCATGTGGCGCAGAGTCTTGCGCTGACTAAGCGCGGGCAAAAAAGTCTAAACCACGAAATTCGTGCCCCGGGCATGGTTTGTAGAAATCTGAGCGCTGTACTCTGCTTGGAGGTGTCAAACATGCGATGAACCAAATAGCATGCAACAAAAGCAGATTTGTCCTGTCGTTTACAGCCATTTTTACCGCGCACTGAGAAGGTTACTGCATTCATTAGCTACCGCAGTCTTATTATTACTAGAAAACCGTGCTGATGAACTAGTTGGTTTTCCTGTTGTCCTTTCTCGCGAACGGCGTTTTTTATTTTTTTTATTTTTTTTTAAATCTCCGTGCATCCTGGCGTTTGCGCGTTTTATCTAGTAATAGTAGCGAGCTGACCTAACGGCTGAATTGGGAGTTTAACAAAAACGCTGATTCTTCGGAGCCGCTGAAACAATGTTTCGGCTGCGTAACACAACTGGCATGAGCGAGTTCAGAAGTGCAAGCGTCTCTGCTCAGGTGACCGAATAATACCAGTACATACCTATCGGGTATCCCCATTCTCCCACACAACTCAAAGTGTGAGTGGTAAAAATCTGCTAGTGCGGTGCGCCTACTGAAGAAGTAAATGTGTTAAAGATTCACTTACCTATTGCGCACCCGTTTTCACCCCTTTATGCTTGAACCGTTTCGTGCTGAACCGGTTCGCGCCGCAGTGGCTCAGTCAGCTAAGGCGTTGCGCTGCTGAGCACGAGGTCGCGGGATCGAATCCCGGCCGCGGCGGCCGCATTTCGATGGAGGCGAAATGCAAAAACGCCCGTGTGCTTGCGTTGTAGTGCACGTTAAAGAACCCCAGGTGGTCAAAATTAATCAGGAGCCCTCCACTACGGTGTGCCTCATAATCAGAACTGGTTTTGGCACGTAAAACCCTAGAAAAAAGTGCTAAACCGGTAACCGTTATCTTTTTGGGTTCCGTTTCAGTTCTGGTTCAGGCACGTGCGAAGAATATCGGTTCGGGTCCGGTTCGAAAACTGGTTCGACAGATATTCATTCCCAAAGTGCTCGGCAAAATATATGCGCGTTGCAGTTACTTTTGTCCTTCAGTGCATAAAACGGCGGTCTGTTAAAAAGAACAAGTGGAACAATCGTACATTTTTAGCGCAAGTTTCACTGCGCATATCTCGAAACCCGCGGCATCCTTAGAATTCGTTCCAAGTTGATATGCCTTGCAAACTCACCGGTTGCAATTCGCAAATTGCAATATGTCCCGTGAAGTAATGAATTAAAGAGGTAATCAGTAAATTTTGATAATTAGTTGATTACGCATTTAGATTTCTCGTGCGAGTAATGTCCGTATAGCGTCGAGTAATCTAGCTGAAGGACTGCAATTGCGCTATCTGCCGCAACCAACTTTAACCAATTTCTGTGAAGATATATATATATATATATATATATATATATATATATATATATATATATATATATATATATATAGTATTTATCTGTCCGAAAACCGTGCGTGTTTCACGCCTTTGCTAATCGGCTGGCACATTTTTCTTTAGTAAGAGAGTCATTTGGCCATTGGTTGTGCTCGAGGATTCTGGTGGATGTCAACTGCCTAATGCGTGTCAAGAACGTACGCCTGTTTTGAAGGGTGTTTCACTCTTTCCACTTTCCTAGGAGAGAACTAAGTAACGGTAGAGCGGTGAGTCTATGCTAAAATACCGTACACTGTGGATTTCGTATTCTTTGCGGCGCTAAAAATCGGCACATTTTACCTGTTTTGCTCCTTCGTTAACTGCAGCACTGTCACCTTGACTTCTGCGACTTGCGGTATACAGCGAGGGCTCTTCGAAAAGCGCTGCTGCTTCAGTAGCGCTAATACAGGTGTGGGCGTCGCTCGTGTGTATACAGAGTTTGTTCCAACACTGGCACCGTCTCCGCGTTTCGCGGAAGTAGACGGAGAGCGGGAGTAAGGGACCATTGGCATCGTTAGTTGGCTGCTCGGAATCGGCCTCCATGCAGCTCCGCGCGCAAGGCTTACCTCTCCCGTCTCGTGTGCCCGCTGTTGGTACGACTCTGGATGGCACTTGCGATGCCGCTCGTTGCTACGTTTCGCTTCATTATTGTCCTTCGAGTAACAAACCGAGGAAGGGACCTGCGACTGAGGCTCTAATTCTGCGCGTGTTTCAAGTGGAACATTGGTGTTCAATTGGGCTTCCATTGTTCGCGCTTGCACGATGCGTGCGCGCCACATCCCGCTTCACGGTGAACACAATGGCTCCGCGCTGTTTTTGTGCTGTGCGAATATGTCGTCGCGCAGCGAGAATTTTTTCCATTGTTTCGGTCCTGGGCTGTCCGAAAGATGAAAACAGCGTAAGAGTGGGCCAAAGTCGCGCCCGCGGTGTCTGTCCGAAAGGGATATATTCGGACTTAAGTCGCGCGCATCTTCATTCATATGAGTCTTGTCGAACTTCTTTCCCGCCGAAAGCGTTTAATTTAATTGTGCTCAATATTGCTGGAATGTTCGTTCGCCGGCCCTGTATTCGCGTAGGGTCTACTTCTGTAAGGCAGCGCCAAGAATTTTATCATGGATCAGGGCATGTATAATGTAACGACTCCTTTTTGCCCAGCTCACTTCATTCTTCTGATCCGCCGCTTCAGACCGACCTATTCGGCTGACAGCGTAGGTGGTTCACTATAGGACTAAGAAGCATGCGAGGGCATGAATGGAATTTGGAATAGAATAGTAAAATTTTTCCGTCCTTAGGTGAAGAAAATTAATCTCCGGGCGCGCTACATGTGAAACATCTTTTTTTGTCAGCGACGCAGAGGAATATTGTGCAGGTTTTATAAAAGTAATCAGATGTAGCAGGTTTCTTAATTGGTTGTGTGGGTAAATCGGCCTGGCGGCACTCGTAGCAGCAACGCCAAGGTTATATCCGAAGCGTGGACATTTCTCCTGGAGCGTGAAGCTGCAGGTAAATGCGTGCTTTCGATGACACATCAACAAGGTCACGCATCAGATTTGGCGGATTTGTCGAGTGTTGTGGCTCTGTCTTTCGTGGAGATGGCTACTGCGACACGACTCTTGAGTTGCCACCGAATTAAGTGTGCTGGGGCTGGCGACTCTTGGCTGCCAAGTATACAAGCGACTCGTAGCTGGCGTTTCATGCACTGTCACGGTGTTGAGACAAACTGCCTGGTTCACTCATGACGGCAGCAGTCGCCGCCGAGGTCCGCTTGCTGGCATGTTTAGCGTAACTAGCGAAACCATGCTTCAAATTTTCTAACAAAAATACTTCATTTATTGAAGAATGTATCCTCCAAATCTCGTGCCGAAACGAGCACTTGAAGTGCTACAAATGTGCCGCCAGAGTTACCTAGAGCCTATAAAAATCGGCTATAGGCTTCATAGCAGTTTGACACAACCCACCCAAAAAAGCTAGAAAACATGCAAAAAGCTGCTATCTCTCTATCTCATATTTTTTCCTTTACAATTGTGCTTTGTTATTTTATAACTGACTTTACTTTTTCTGAGTTTTGAACATTCACAGAAATTGGCATTACTGACCGTTGCGGCAGCGCGCGTTTGTGCATCAGCGATTTTGTGCGTCGTAGTTCTAATTCTCTAAAATATTTAATACAAACAGAGTCGTCGTCTTCACATGCAACCCTCGGAAAACGAGAATGCCTCATTTATTCCCCTTGCGCCAGTTCCCCTGCGGCACCAACGGCGCAAGGGGAACTGGCGACTCAGTCTCGCACGCGAATAGAGGAAAGGGCGGCTTCTACTCTGCCCGTAACTGCGTATTAGGCCGGCTGCGGCGATCGCGCGCGCACCGTATCTTCAAAGCGATCTGCAGACGGCTCATAGCTTTGTATGGGCTGTGCGTTCGCCGCTCAGTTTCCGTTGAAGCGATAGACCGTACGAACATTCGCTCGCAGCTGCGCTTGCTCACGCCAGCGTTTTCACAGCGGTTGTCTGCGGTCGTCGAGTAGGATCTATTCATGTCTGTTTGTGCGCGCTGACACCATGCTTGGTAATTCAGTTAGTAAGCGAATGTGTCCAAGTTTATACAGCCGATAAAACTACTATCCTCACTCCGTATAGCTCTCTACTAATTTGCTATCACAATTGATGCTTCGCATTTCGGGTGAAGCTGCGACTTTTTTTAGATAAAACTTAAACTTAGTGTGCATAACGAGCAATTTTACTAAGCACCTGCAAACTTTCAGAAATTTTCTTTCGGAGGGACTTGAGAAAATTACAAAAATCTCTGACGTCCCGTATGTACCCACCGTTAGCCAGGTCACTGCAACAGGTTCCCAATGAAAGGAAACTGCTTCTTGCTTTGACTCGGACAAGTCTCGAGCAAAATACGTGAGTTCCCTGCGCCTGGACCTTATTGAGGTGATTTCGCGGAAGTACTTGGGCGAGGGACCGCGCCGGGACGTGTGTCAACGCATAAGGTGTACGCAGGCGACGCGACGACCTTTAATGGAAGCGGCGCGGCTGCTCGTCGGAGGTACACTTTGTTTGTTCGTCTGGCCGGATCGCTTGTCACTACAAACGGCCGTGATGTGGTGGCCGAAGGGCGATTGCACGCGCACCGCCGAGATAGGTCACCGCCGCTTTGACTCGTTCTTTGCCAGCTAATTCGTTTCCTCGCCGTCGAGTCGAGTGCATGTATGCCAAGGCTCGTTGACAGGACGCGCTGCTATAATAAGAAGTGTGGAAGAAGGAGTGCTCTCAGCTTTGGCTAAAACAGCGGCATTGTGGTGAGCAATGGTTTGCGGAACTTTGGTGCCGGCCATCTGTGATTTTTTTTCTTTAATGCGAAGTATTGTTTGCCTCTTTCATGGCACTTTGCGGTAGGTATGTCGGTTTCCGTCTCGCATCGCTTAAATAAAAAGAAAATAATGTATGACCGACGGTGGGATCGAACCTCTGCCGTCGAGCACGGCAGCCCTGTGCTCCAACCATTAGGCCACGATCGCACGCATACTTCTATCTTTCCAAAGCCAGCCAGCTCTTTGAAACGCTCGGCACGTGACACTTAATCGTTTTCTTTCCTTGCGACAGCTCGCTCTCAGGCGCCGTGACATCTCCGGGACCGGCCCACTGTCCTCAGTACTTTCCCCGTAGCACGCTTCGTAGAAATTGTGCGACGTTGTACGGACGACTTCATGATCGCCCAAGTTAATCATGCTTTAACATTTCTTCGCTGGAGTACACCTGTCATCGTCGTTTTAAATACACCACATGGCAGCCATAGATACGTACGATTGCATAACACGTAGTCGCTGATGACACGTTTCTCGCGTTTATGCTCGTTCACTAAATAGTACGTGTAAAAAAAAAAAATCTATGTAAGCTCGAGTCGAACGGCGGCGTAAAAATCGATGCCGTTGCCGTCATATGATCGTCTGCAACGTGGTCGTCGTCGTGCTGCTGCCGTCACAGGCACGTCCGCTGACAACCCACACACACTTCTCAATTTGCACAAACACGCTGGTGCACTTGATAATCGCATTGCGGTACCTGAAGCAACGCTAGGTAGCCAGGTACCTGCAAAATGCTATGCGTAACGTCGATTCCCACAATGCGTGGGATCTGCAATTTTTTTTTTTTTTTTTTGAAACCTCAGCCGGAAGGGAGGCTCCTACTTCAGATAGGAGAGGCCGTCTATCCATGCATGGTCATTCCATGCATGCAGCTGGCCGACTGTCATTCTCAATCTCGTCAGCTGTTCAACGCGACTGCTTGCTAGGCTGTAACCAAAGTGCACACTGCGGATCCCGTGTCCGAACACTACCGGTGCCCCTCTCCCCGCTCTTGAAAACAAACAAATTTATCGAAGTCCCTTATGTTCCGACGACGTTGGCTACTGAGGAGGGGCTACATGTTGATCAATGAGTTCGTAGTGCGCTATGGGAAAGGGCGCCGGCCCCGCTTCCATGTGACAACCTTCGGTGTGGCCGGCCTTTTCGGACAGCCGACCGCGACTTTTCACGCGGGCCAGCGGCCGATGTTCACCGCGGCATTGATTGGCCGAGCCGGCCATAGCTGCGGCGACGGGGCTACTGGCGTTCCGCGCAGGCCCTCGCGTCGGCTGTAAATAATTGAGCGCGCGCGCGTAGGAGTACTGCGGCGCGGCGCGCGGAGCATGCGCGGCCGCCAGAGCCCCCGCGCGGCCCCGCGGCCGCCTATGGTGCGTCATGGCGGTCGAGCGGCCAGGAGACGCCCGCCGACGCTCGCGCTGAGCGAAGCTCGCCGGCGACGCTGCCGCCGCCGCCGCCCCGCCGGTGAGTGTGTGTGTGCCCCTTTGGTCGCCGCACGTGCACGCCCCGGCGGCTTTTCGGCCGTGCAGCCGCGCTCGCTGGGAAAGCCCGCTTCTGGGCGCCGCCACCGAGAGGTTGCACCGCACGGGTCCCGGCGGCGTGCGCCCTGCGATGCCGGGGGCTGCGTGCGCGGGCCTGGGCGTTGGCGCTCGATTCACCCTCCCCCACCTCCGCGTCTTGAATTTGTCAGTGGTCCCTTCTCGGTGAGGACCGATTTTGTCTGACGGCCCCTGTTGCGTTGCCACCCCCCCCCCCCTCCCTTTCCCCAGGGAACCGCAGAGAGGGGGCGGGGGTTATTTTAGAGTGGCCGCTATTTTTAGACGTTAAGTGCGCCCAAGTGGGTATGTAGTGTCTGTTTGCCGCCCTATCACGCTCTGCGCGTAGTGGTGGTTTATTTCTTCCGCAGCGCGGCCGACCTACCACGTGCTTGTTTGAGTGGCCGCACAAAGATCGACTCCCCTCTGCTTTTGTTTCCCGTATTTCTCGGTCCACAGGACGCTGCCGGGATGGTGGGCTGCGTTAGTAGGCGTCTGGTGTGCTCGGCTCCGAAGAGCATTGCCCGACGCCTTTTTTAATGCTGAGCCTCCATGCCTGCCCTGCTGCTGCTTTGTCGGTACAATCGCCTTCGTTCGATGAGCCCGCTCGGCACTTTTCGGTCGATCGTTCCTTCTGCGCGCTCCACATGCTGCTCCGAATCGGCTGGACTGGCCACCACTGCCGGCGCTGCGCGAGGCTGTTGCTCTCGATGAGAACACGGCGACCACTTTCGGCTTCGAGTATTGATCTCATTCAATATCATGTGCCTATGTGTGCTCGTTAGGCTGTACGACGATACGCTGATCGCATGCATGCAGTCACTTGTGGCTAGCGTCACTGGCCACTACTTGCCCGTCTGTATGCATGGGGCACCCAGGAACAACCGCTGCACGCCGCCTTGCACCTGCCAACTTATTGCGCCGACGAGAGAAAACCGGCAGAAACGCGCTGCGCTAAGTGCCGCTCTATACGTGCGTGCGTGTGTGTTATGTAAACAAGCAACCGACTGTCGTTTCTGTGTGCATGAGGCGTTTGCTTATCTTTCAAGTTTGCCTGCTCAGCCAGATTCTTGAAAGGGGGCAATAGAGAGCTCACAGTGTCCTTCTGGCGGGCCGATATGATGGGTGTAAATGTGCAATTTAGTGACTTCGGTAAAGCTTGTTCTTTTGGCAAAATATGTAACTTTTCCAGAGTGTTACAGGAACAGCTGTGGTGGTACAAGCTTTCACGGTTTTTTATTTGGGCTAGTTTTGCTTGACTGTAGACATATTGTGACTGAACAAGTTAGTGCATTGGCATGGTTTCACTTATTTGTGGAAGCACCTAGTGCACTGTAGGGACACATCCCCGTTTTTTATCTGGATGAGGCTGCAGTTTAATTCCCCCCCCCCCCCTTATTATTGGGAATTTTCACTGTCCGCAATGTTGCCTGTGAGTGTGCTTGCAATAAGTGTCAGATCATTCTTTAAACTCCAACCTTTTTTTTTTTTTGTCATCGCACAGTTAGTGGTTATGTTGCTGAGCACTTTAATTTTCCTGGCGGCACACTTGTAATGCATTTGAATACACCTTCTTTATTGGTCTAAAATTAAGTATAGTGCAGAATGATTCACAGCATTACTGCATCACATATTTAAATATAGCATTCACTGTGCTGATAAAGAGATTATTCAGATTTTAATGCAAGCATTAGTTTAGTAATGGGTCAATATTCTATTCCTGTTATTCAATTTTTTAGTTGGAATTGGGAAACAAAATTAAAGATCAGCATGGTAAGTTGGGCTAGTTCGTAGGTTAACATCATTGAAATCAAGCATCAGGAAATGAGTGAAGGAGGGCAGACTTGGACAACATGGGGCGCTGACTCGCAACTAATTTATTACACTGACAATATATATACAAATACAAAGGCACATGGTGTATCTAAGGTATACAAGGTGCATCAACAAATCATGCCATTCATGATTGCACTACTTTGTTGTGCAAATTAGATAGTATACAGGGTGATCATTTCTAAGCTTTATGGAATTTTTGAAAATCGCGTGGGGCAGATAGCATAATTCTTGTCCTTGAGCTGGATTATTTGAAGACACAGACATTACTAGCACGAGAAATAAAAACACATTCATCTATTTAATGAAAATTCACTAAGTACCTTCTTAATTACTTTACGACCCATATTGCAATTTACGAATTGTAGCCGTTAAGCTTGCAGGACGTATCCACTTGAAATGAATTTCCAGGATGACACCAGTTTCGATATATTATTTCCCGGAGTGTGGGACAAGATACAAGGGCGTCCCAGCTACTTTTGTGCTTCAGTGCATAAAAGAGCATTTTGGTAAAAAAAAAAAAAGTAAGGGGAACAACAGTGCATTTTTACGGTGGGTTTCACGGTACATATCTCCAAACTGGCGTCATTCTGGAAATTAATTCCAAGTGGGTAGCCTTGCAACCTCACTGGCTACAATTCGTAAATTGCAATATACCGTAAAGGAATTAATTCAAAAGATAGTGAATTTTTGTTAATTAGTTGGATAGGTGTTTCGAGTTTTCGTGCAAGTAATGTCCAACTCTCTGAATAATCCAGCTCTAGGACTAGAATTATGTTATCTGCAATAGGTCATTTTTAAACTTAAAAATGATCACCCTGTATATCTCATCAGTGTAATAAAGCATTTAGTTGTGAGTTTGCACTCAGTGTTGTCTGAGTCTGTTGTATCTTTGCGCATTTCGTGCTGTTTGACTTCAGTGATGCCAAAATGAAAGGTTTTGTGAACTGTAGTGTGGCCATGTGTGCTATGCTACCTTCCTGTGTTTGTAATAATATATACCCAACTTGTTATTGCTCTGGGGAGTCCATGTGGATTGCATGAAAAGGCAGACACTACTTGCTTGATAAATTGCAACGCCCCAACAGCTAATTAAAAAGGTTCACTAATTAACTTTTAAACTATTTACTTGAGGATACATGTTCGAATTGCCCAATTGAAACCAGGCAGTAGTGAATTTGTCTGCTTAGCAGAAGTCCTAAGACTAGCACCACTCTTGAGATATCCATTCTTAAAGGGACAGCCAACTGCTCAGAACATGAATTGAGATAACCCCGCTAATGGACAGATCATCTATCCCTGTTTGTCCCTGAAAGAACAGGCCCAGTTTTTCTCATTAAATGTGGATTTATATTTTTAATTCTTTACTAAAAGTCACGAAAAATCACCTTTGGGCTCCACGCGGCAAAAACATGAACATACTTATGAGGACTTTGAGGTTCCTGGTCTTTTTATTTATATTGAAATGCAGTAACATTCTTTTTATTATAAGTTTTTTCTAACTTACAATGTGCAGATAAGCCTTCGTTTGTAGTGAGCAGAAAAGTGGCGCTGCCTTCGTTTTCGATAAGTTGGCTTGGCTCACCTATCGGCAGAATAACGACGCCGGGGGCCAGCCAGCCATGACGTAGGCATGTACTTGGGAAAAAACACGGTACAACTATAAGAAAGGTCTGTGCAACAATGCAAACTTATTGTACCAGTCTGTTTACCTTTAAAAGTGGTTGGAAAGGTGACAATATAGGTGTTTAACCACTGTTGCACTCCCTCCAGTGAAAGAGTGAAAGCAGGACGATGGGCCGCTTTCACAATTTTCGAGGCAGGCTGTCGGCATCGCTATCACTTCTCAGTGTTGCTGGAGGAGGGACTCTTATTTTTAGAGGCTGCTCGGATCAAAAAATTTTGCTTACAAAATATCCACACACTTTTGGAAGTAACCACCGCAGGTGTAAACACTACCGAGGGTGAGCTTTTCGTTGTGCCATAGAAAACTTGGTACATAAAAACCTATTGTCCGTCCCTTTAAAATACATTTGCATTCCAGTTAAGTTTTCCAAGTGAGTCCCTCTAGCTGTTTGTGCTGATCTTAACTGGAATGCCAATGCCTTTTAGATTTTGGTAATGAATATCTTGATAGTGGTGCTAGTCTTCAGATTTCTGCTAAGCAGACAAGACTTCACTACTGCTCGTTTCCAATTTAGCAATTGCATCATGGGCTCTAAAGCTAATAAAAGGTAACAATTCTTTCCTAATTATCTACTTGGATATTGCTATTTCTCATGCAGGTAATTTCGGCCTCCTCGAGAAATTCACCTGAAGATGTAGAAAAGCACTGTCACAGACAATTACAAAAAACATTTTTTTTTTCTAATTAAAGTGGCATATATACTGAAGTCCTCTTTAGTTAGTCTTGTAATTTGTGTTATTGGCAGCATTTTTACTTGGTATATGGATGACGTCTGTACACATGCTTAGTATTTCTTCGTACTCTGTAAAAAAACTATTTCGATATTGAAGTTAGTGAGTTTGCCCAGTGTTCTCTGTTTGGCACACTAATTTGTTATTTCCTGTGTTTTATGTTATCCTGTTGTCAAACATATATCACAATGCTCATATTGGTGCATGTAAAGTCTCCAGTAAGTTCAGGTAACCTTTAGAAGCATGTCTTGTGTGCATTGTGTTACACATTCTTTAAAATTGATGTTCATTTATTGTTCAATTACATTCATTTGAGTAAGCCGTGTTGATGACATTTAGTGATTTCTTTTCCCTGCTGAAATGGAGGAGCAGCAGATTAAGGCACATTCAGGAAGCAGATTTGAGGGATTAGGATTGTCCAATTGTTGCTAGCACCGCTGTTTGGTTTGGCCACATAAAGCCCCAGAATTTAATTAAACGGTACATGTGCAGCATATTTAGCAGACTTTAAAAAAAATGTGGGATGTTCATCATCCTCAAACTGCACATTGGGTTGTGAAGGACACTATAGGGTGGGCCTCCCGATTAATTTTGACCATGTGGTGTTCTTTAGCATGCACCCAAATCTAAGTAAAGTAGAGGAGCATTTTTGTACTTCATCCTTATTAGAATGTGACTGCCGTGACCAGGAAACTAACGGCCGTCAAGATAGTGCGGGAAGTCTTGAGGCAAGAAATGACTAGTGGCGGCGGAAGCGCTATTTTATCTGTAGTGTGCAATCTAGGCCAATGAGAAAGGTTTATAATAGTAAAATTGAATATGATGCACCAGCATAATGAGTTGACAGATGCAGAAGGATATGTATGCAATAGAGCTAGAAACAGTCCTTTACTCCCACTATTGTGTGTCAGATCTGTTTGCTGCCACTGACATCCCCAGGATTCTGGGACATGTACACGTCGCGCCATCTCTCGGCGGCGGCCTCGCGCACCGCTGTAACTGAATGGGGAAAAAACAAAAAAAAGTTATATCTCACTAACAAAATTAGTTATTGAAAATGACTTGCGGTTATATACACTAGTGACACACTGGGACATTCTGGTGAAATTCCAGTGGTTTGCCACAGAGTAGGTTCCCAGGACATTTGAATAGTTCACAAATTGTATTTTATTGTAAAATATCCAAATGTCTTAAGAACCTGTGTGCTTTGCAGCACGGTACTGTAATTTCACAAGAATGTCCCAGTGGGTCTCTAGTATGCATTACCACGAGTCATTTTCTATAAATAGTTTTATTCATTATATATATATTTATTTTTTTGTCTTTTCCCCATTCAGTTACGGTGGGGGGCACGCACGGCTGTCACCGAAAGATGGCATAACGTGTACTTGTCCCAAAATCGTGGCCATGGGTGACGTTCTGTTGCTCCAGCTCACTCTTAGGCACGCTGCAGTACCACCCTTGTGAGCTCTTGTGCACGCATGATGTAACAGGATGGCTGTGTACTTCAGGAGCTCAGTGTGCTCACTGCATTCCTTCCCTTTGCCTCTCACCAGAAAGTGGCTGACCAATCCAGTGCGGAAGCTGAGCCATGGGCGCCTGGATAAGGCTGATCCTGCTTCTGCAAAAGGCAATCCCACACCACCTTCCAAAAAGCTGGCACCTCCTGCTGCTGTGGCACAGTCTTCAAAGGCAAGCACTCTGCTACTCCTACAGGTTTTACATGCATGTGGCTAGTATGCGCTCATGGCACACTATTAATGAGAAATTAGTATGTTTGTCTTTCAAATGGACACTAATGAAAAACATGAAATTTACCTAGGTCAGCTACTCCCTGTATTATAGAATGTGCCTCCCTTCAACACTTCATCTTGGCTAATTCATACAGGGGACGGCGTATCCAGGGGAGGCACACCAGGCATGTGCATCCTCCCCCCCCCCCCCCCCCCCCCTTCCTGAATTTCAGTGTAACAGCATACATGCATGGCATTCAACACCCAACAACACCCGCCTACCCAGCCACTCCTCTCCCTGGTCATATGTGTGTGTGTACCCCCCCCCCACCGCCACGGTAGACCAGTGGCTATATAGCATTGCGCTGCTAAGCTTGAGGTCATAGGTTCAATTTCGGCCACGGCAGCCGCATTTCGATGGCGGCAGAACACAAAAAACCGCGCATTGCCGCACATTGGGTGTGCCTTAAAAGACCCCAAGAAGTCAAAATTAATCCAAAGCCCCCTACTACGGCATGCCTCATAATCAGATCATGGTTTTGGCACGTAAAACCCCAGAATGAAATTTAAGTTTTCAGTACCTAATTTTAAACTGCCACTCTATAAACTAATTCAGTGTTCCTGTTTGATGTTACTTTAGGAAGGAAGCTCACATTTCGGTTTATTTGGCTTTTTTTTTTTATCTCGACATTCACATTGAGCTGTATTTTAATATTTTATACCACGTGTTTCTGTGGAAACTGTTTCAGATTAATAAAAATGAAGGATTTGAAACAAATTGTATTTACTGCCCAAGTTTCGTACCACTGGCAGAATTCACTTGGTAAAATTGCCGTCACAATTTGCATGGCAATAGCTAGCTGATGTCTAACAATGGGTCAAATTATTATTTGACTGATGAACTCTTAAATAATTACTTTAGGTACATGTAACAACAGAATTTAAGTTAGCCAGTACTAGAAGAATAACCCTGTGCAAGTGACTTGTGCCCAGCACCATTTTTGACAAATAAGGCCTCAAAATTAGCCATTAAAGGCATTGCTGTACCATTTACTGTGTTTCTGCAATGTGAAAAAAATGCAGTACAGAAAACTGTTAAATGTAACAGCATAACAAGGCACTTTCTGAGCCCTTATTTCTTGAAAATGGTGCTAAGCACTGTTTCTAGCGTAGCGTCATGCTTTGAGTGCTGGCTGACCTCAATTCTGCAATTACATATTAAAAGGTTAATAGTGAAATTTTTAGTTAAATTTATTGGCAGTTTTGTGCAAATTCTGATGCATGCCACTGATATGAAGCTTAGTCAGCAAAAATTATTTTATCTCTAATCTCGTATCCTTAAAGGGCCCCTCACCAGGCCACATAGCAAATTTTGGTTATATAACCAGTGTCGTGTTCTTCTTTGCTTAAGTCCTTGTCCATTTAGCGCTGTTACTTTTCAAAACATGAATTATCACCAACTCACCCAAGTCTCCCTTCTAGTATACGTGGAAGTTGTTACGTGTCCTCTAGGTAGTGTTCTGCCGAAATAATTTTTCAAAATGGTTCATTAATAGCCTAGATAGAAAAATTTTCAAGTGTCATGAACCCATGATTTTAGGAGGCGAGCATCACCGTCAACACGACACTTTCTCCACTTGTCCTCGTCTTGCCTCCGCAAGCGAAATTCCTTCCCTCCGTTCTCCCATAACGGAGCTGGAGGATCGCGTGATGCATACGTCACGGGCCCTGCCTTCTTTTTTTCTCTTTTTTTCTTTTTCGCGCTTTTTCGCTGTGCAGTGCAGTTCTGGTGACATTCTCAAGCACACGCTGTTGCGTTTTTTTTTTCATTTCACACAGCGCACAATTTTGCACGCTGTGCACGAGAACATCTGACTAGCGGTATAAGTCAGTGCTACACGAACTCTGAGGCAGACACAAGCGGATCACAGAGCATGATCACACACTGGAACGCTGCAGAAGATGACATAGTTTCATTCTTTGTGCACGCGACTGCAAGTCATGGGAACAAGCAGACGAAACAGAAGTACATCTCTCTTGCTGCGGTGCGAAGTAAAAAACAAGACGCACATACATTTGGTTCGTGGGTTTTATTATTTATCTAAACTTTAATTCGTTCATTGAAGCAACAGATCAAACATATAACTGCTGTTGCCTTGAATTATTCTGAAAGTCGCGTGTCACTGTGAGTGGCGTCACAGCACTGCATTTACGTAGGCACACTTGTGCGATTTACGTCGTCTCTCCGGTTGGGAGCGCGGCGCCCGCAAGTAGAAGGGTACATGGCATTTGGTTTGAAATTTCAGCTCTTTTTGCAACGTGTAGCTGTGTGATACTTCAATCGTTAGTGTGCATTCTATGCACTGTGCTTGTCAGTTCAGAACGGCCAGACCTTGTGAGGGGCCCTTTAAAATATGACACCAAGTTCGGCAAAATATTTTTGGGGAAAAGTGTAAAAATACAGATTATTGTCTATCTTATGAGCACATTTTTCTAGGCAAATGCAAGTGTTATGTAATGTGTAAAACATTTAACTAATTCTTGTTTAAAAAAAATTGTTAACAAATATGGCTCTTCCGCCAGCACTCATATTTAGCCCACCATAACGGAACAATTTTTGGCAGTCACATAGGAGAGAGATTGATCTGTGCAGGGGAACCAGAACTAACGAGATCTGAAGAATCTTGGAAGTGTAATGTGCTCCAGAAATCCCCAAGCACTCGTAAAATGCATTCAGGAGGGATAAAATTCTCCAAATTTGTAGCTGGTCTCCTCCAGATCTTTGTTTTTGTCTAAATTTGCCCATGGGGCACCTCATATTTATTTTTCTAGCTTGGGTTGCAGCGTCAGTACCTTAACAAGAGGCCTTCACATTAAGCGGCCAGTGAATTGTGAGAAGTTTTTATTGTGTAAAGGCAGGGTTCTATTATAATTAGGTTCATAATATCAAGTGTACCTCTCCTGACATTGCAACAGTGACAGAGATCATCAAATACAGCAAACTTGAGAGTCGGAAGGCACACATAGGTGTCTTTGGTTGCTCTTTGCCAATTTATACTCAATTGAAGCACTCATTCCAGGCAAGAAGACGTTTGACAGAATGCAAAGATCTATTATTGTTTCCTTCCACTGCAGGGCTTGATTCTAGAATGCTGCAGCCACCGTCCACATTAATTACCAAGTTTCAATGCACTTTCTAAAGCGCTCCTGTCACCGGGTCCTTCTTGCACTGTGACTTTTGTGCATTGATTGCTGCCAAACATTTGTTTCCCTCACCTTTGCTCTCTGAACTTTGCCATACGGTAGCTACTCTCGTATACATGAGAAAACAAAAGTGTATAAACACAAGAAAAAAAAGGCAATTCATTGTTCATATATTGCACAAAAAGCCCTGAGTGTGTTCACAACAGTTTTCAAACAGAGTACATCCCCCATGTGAGTTTATCACAGATGGAATCAAGCTGCAAATGCTTTTGAATTTTATTTTTTCTTGAACCTAATTTAAGCTTCAAAGAAAGAAAAGTAGTACAATATTCTAGCATTTTTATGTTACACATCAAACCGGTACCTTCAGTATCAGTTTCACTGACTCTGGGTGAAGTTTCACTGCACCTTTTAAATGAAACAGTGCAGGAAATATTTTTGCTGTGCAATGTTCTCCAATGAATTGCACATCTGATTAGATGAAGAACAGAAAAAAAATCTTTTTTTGAAATAGATTGTGTTTTCAACTTTGCGTCATACTTTAATAATCTGGGGCAGTTGTCACAAAAAGAAGTGGCATCTTGGTATACATTAATTATGTGTTCAAATAGCTTGTGCAAGTTCACTGTTATGTGTATCATATTTCAGTCACTAGAAGTTTTGGTTTTCAGGAAAGATGAGGGAAGCAATGTTCATCCTGTGTAAGCTGGGCTACTCTCTGTACACATGAGACCCTTGTGACAAGGTTTGGTGTAATTATAGGCACATTTGTCATAACATTTTGCTCAAATGTGTAACATTTATGGTGTGCTTACTTGAGAGCCACCTCACAGGTCATAATAATGTATAATTGGAACTGGCAGACAAAACATAAAAAAAAAACAGTAATCTCCAGTGTTTTATTTGCAGCACAGGTTATGGCAGCTCGTAAATAATCGCACCTTCTGCTGGTTGTTTCAGAGAGCTCTGGAAGCACTCTAAATGTACTGCAGTAAAGCATACAAGCTGCAATGCGAGAATACATTTATGGTCTCAAATAACGGTAATAGGGCTTCATTATTGCTGTTTGAGCCAACCTATCCTTGCAATAAATCCTAGTTACTATCATATATGGCCTTTCTAGCTCTTTCTGAGGGCTGTGAAATGACCAGTCAGAGGTCCCAATAAGTGCTCTTTGCATTTGATGATGATGGCAAAGTCACACATTTACTGTTTGTTTGGCATAAATCATATTCCAGTTGTTAAACTACAAGGAAGACATGGGCAACAAGTCATCTTCTCCAGGACCTCCATCAAAACCAAGTGACAGTACTGAGGTTAACAAAGCTGAGGTAGGTGTTTTATTGAGTTGCATGTGAATTTGTGCTGATAAGGAAGACCGCATTCTAAAGGTAACGGTTGCCAAACAAAGAAACCCGGTTAGCAAAACCGCTCAATGCCTCAAATATAAACTTCTCTGAAGCTACTGCATGGGCCAACATGCACATTTCTCAAAATTAGCAACACCTGATGTTTTAAAAAAACTTTGCATCTGTGAATTAGGTGAGCATTGTATCATGGCAGACTCTGCATTCCATCTAAATGGAATGGAGAGTCTAAACAGGGACATTCCTACTTAGGTGTTGGGGCAGTGTTTTGTGCTGATTCTTTTCTTCATTCTTTTCACCCTCCATCATTGGCTCACATGCTTCTGTGCCACCAATATTGTCAGGGTTAGCAGCACGGAATTATGGGTGATAAGAATAGGATTAAAGGAAAATTGTTACATAATACAGTCTCTCTGTTGAAGAGGCACCAAAAGACTTTTCTTTAAACCTCAGAAACAAGCTGTTACAAATGCGATATGAATTGGGGACATAATGAGCACTATGCTATTTTCTTCACTCCCCCTTCAACTGATTAGCTCCTCTCAGCTGGGGCACCGTAGATTGCCGTGTCCTGCCTACCGCTTCTTTCATTCTTTTTCTTCTTCCTTCGGTGTGCTTATACTAACCTTTCAAGCTTGACGTCTAGCAAAAGTGCCTGCGAGAGCGACAAAGGAGCAGTAGCAGGACACGTTAACAACCGCCTTTTCCCCCGTTTCCTAGAAGTGCCTGTATAAAATGAATGTCCCGATGCAATTCTTTTGTCAACCTTTTTTTTTGGCTTTACTGTATTGAAAATGAAATCAACATAAAGCTTTTCCTGCTACAAGGCATGAACTGAATACAGTACTCAACAACTCAAGGCATGGCCTTCTGTCTTAATTTTGCAGCCAGGACATGCTGTTAAACTTGTGCACAATGGTGCTTGGGTGGAAAATGATTATGTGTTGACATTGAGAATGCTCAAAATGCTTTGCAATAACTACAGTTCATTTATTCTTGCATCCAATAAAACTGACTTATTATAATACTTTGGGTTCATTGTGTTTGCAGATGGCATAGCATTTTTTAATATTAACCTCTTAGTTGATCATCTGTAAGCACTACAAATTCATATGATGACTATTGTAGTAGCACAATCAGTAGTTAATGCGCTATCCCATTAAACGTACTGAACTTCTTACTTTCTTACCGAATTGGGCAGCTGTCGGCTGCATTTAACAAAAGTGCAGACTCAAAACATTTGAGAAGTGTTGTTTTATTTACATATAAACTAGAATAGTGGATCATTTTGTGGTAGAATGTAGGTGTTGGTGCTGATTTTTTTTTTTTCTCCTCCCCTTCGTTCTTTTTAGTAATAAAATTTGCCTAAGTTGTCTCCTTCTCAGTTACTTTTTCGTCGTTGTGGTTGGCATAAGTTGCATGTTTGGCACATCAATAGGAACAACTTCCTGCCTGACCATAAACATTATTAATAAATCCAAGTATGTTTCCTGGTTGAGGTGCCAAGCATGCTGTATAGGGGTACATTATTGTATTGAAATCAAAAGTGTAATGTTTCATTGCCTTGAAATCTTGGGTAGGTACACCATAATTCATTTCTTTCTTTCTTCTGATGTCTATAAAATAAATGCTTCCCTTGCTTATTGTTTCATATTTCTTCTTCTTGAAGAAGTCTGCTGTTTCTTTTTTTTTTTTTAGTTACTGTTATTAATTTCAGACCTGTAAAAGTAATATGTTGCTGACTATTCATCGACTTCTAAGTAACTCCTCGAGTGGAGCACTTTGTTATGGCAGCAATAATTTTTTACCTTTCTTTTCTATGACCTTGTGTGCACATCTGTTTGGAACGAGTCCAGCTGTTCAGAGATTAGTTTAAGGTCAGAGTGAAAAGCAATTGTTCTTGTCAAGAGAACAATCATTGTGTCGGTGAAGGCAAGTGCATCTTGTGCTCGTCCATAGCCTCCTATCATGGCTGGTATCATTTGAGGCTATCAATATAGGGGCCATTTGAATGCGTGATTATTTATTTGCAGTAGGTGAATGCATGTTTTACATCAACATTTGCCTTTCTTCCTGAAGTGACAAATGACATTAGGGGTACTATGGGAGCTTTCGCTCATAATGTTATTTGCCAGGAATATATTAATAATGCCAAACCACTGATAAAATGCAAAGTTGTATGCTTGGAAAGCAGTTTGTATTGCCTGCAGGTTCCCTTATTGTATTTTTGATGTTGCTTAGTCGCTGCAGCAAGGAATTGTAATTCAGTTCCCTTAGTGCATAGTCCTTAATTTGTGAAAAATCTGGGAATCTTGAAGTTTCAGCTGTAATTTGATCCAGTTACTTTTAGTAAAAAAAAAAAAGGGGGGGGGGGGGTGTAAGAACAACCTAACATCATCAGTGAATAGCCCATCAGTGATAGGCTTGTCATCAGTGAATAGTGAATAGCCCATCAGTGATAGGCTACTCACAATTCCTGAGCCCTAGCTAGGCATGTAACAAAAGCAACACAGTAAAAGCACATTCTTGCCAAGCATGAATATGCTTTTGTATTTTGCATAATGTGGTGAGTATTTTAGGCAGCACAATTTCAGTTTGCTTGATTGTTTTACTCTTATAGAAACAGTACATTGAAGAAAACCACTATCACTCGATTCAGAACTTTTTACCAAATATTATAGTATATGTTCATTGTCTACTGCCCTTGTTCACATATGCCACACTCTTGCTGAGGGACATCTACTGTCACTTTTATTGAGAGTGATTACAGGTAGTCACACAGAAACATGCGGCAAAACATGCGGCATCTAAGGAATTAAAAAAAAAAAAAAAAAGACCCTGAAAAGTGCAGATTAACACAGGTGACCTTAAGAGAGTCTACCGTAGAACTAAATTTTTCAGTGTATATATATCCAGGATACAGAATGTTTACAAAACTTATTGCATTGGCAACTTTAACATTTATGTGGTCCTTAAAAGTTAATGGCAGGTGTTATTTTGTAGTTGCCCATTTCAGTGCATGTTGGTTCAAAACGTATTGCAGAGGATAGCTCTTCTCTACAGCTTTGGAGAGCCTGCAGTGCTATAAGTGGTCTTCTATATGGCCCTGCATTTGTTGTTGGTGGTGAAACTTTTATGCATGAAGTGGTCATTGCTGGGGAACTTTTGTGCATTCTGCATGTTCACATGTTTTGCACTCTCCTTTTTCTTTTTTTCTGAGAGAAGATGCATCTTTATCACAGTAGGCCCGTGTTGAGAGTTTTTCATTTTCGTAAAGGTATCTTCACTTAGCTTAGTATTTGTTGTGGCACCTGCTGCGGCAGTGGGTGCCACCCCTGTCCCGTTGGTGAAATTTGATGAAGGATCCAGACTACGCATTGTGTAACAAAATCATGGAATTAGGGACTTTCAGATACATCACTCCTGCGGAGTGATTGACTTAAATTTGAATCGTTGTGGATCTCTTGATCCGGGCACAGGTTGTTCAGGGACCCACCCAAATATATTCTCAGTTTGTGTTGTGACAGTCTGGTGCTTGGAGAAATTATCAGAGACTAAAAAAGTTTAACTGACTTGGGCCACGCTTTGCACTGACATGTTCACTTAGCACCTTTCACATGCATTAAGCCAAATTTTTCTCTGCTGCTTGCTGATGGCATAACTTGACATCACATTAATTTAATTTCTGGTGTACAGCTTTATCAGTCATTGCTGTGCAAGAAACTTGGGCTATCTTTCTAATCTGTGAGTGAGTCAATGATGGTCAACACAAGAGACACTGTGATTTAGATGAGATTTGTCATCTTTCAGCAGCCAGCACAGCAAAAAGTCTGTGTTAGTACGAAGTCGTCATCTGTGGATGCTGATCCTGGTGCAACAGCTGAGGAGGAAGAAGTGTGTGAGCTGCCACCTCCAATGGAAATTCAGGATCATCTTTTTAAGCCTCAGCAAACTCCAGACTTCACTATTGATCCTGCAGTAAGTGCACTTCCTTAGCCATATGTTGTCGTCATCATCCTAATTAAGTCCACTGCAGGATGAATGCTTCTCCCAGCGATTTAAAATAAACTTGTCGTGCAGGAAATGGACCTATTATATGCCCACAGATTTCCTCATCTCGCCACCCCATCCGATTCTCTGCCACCTTCATTGCATTTTTCTTGCTTTAGCAACTTCTGTAACTTGTTCTGCTTGCACTCAATTCTCAATCCGCTAATGTTATACTATTCAATGCATGACACAATATAGTTAAGCACTTTTATTTCGAGGATACCGGTAAGCTGCCATGCATGAGTTGGCCGTGTCTGCCAAATGAACTGCAACTAATTTTTATTCTACACATTGGTACAACATTAAATATCTGTTTTCAGGAACCTGAAGAAAAGGCATTGGCTGGAGAAGTTGAGGATGCAGCAAAAGAGAAGCAGGTAATTTTTCCTTGCAGCATACTTGACACAAGATCAATACCAAATTGTTTATTTCAAACAGTCAACTACATAATGGTAATTTTAATCCTGAATAAGTGGTTGTGACAGGAGTTTCTCACTCTCTCTTTGTAACATGTGGCATAAGATCTTGTACAATTTTGAAGAGACCATATATTAAGCTGTGATTGTTTGCTTTTTTGTGTGTGTCTGGTGAAAATCTGCATACTCATTTGTCACATTCAAGCACACACACCAGTGTTGTCAAGCTAACATTGTGTACTTGGGTGCGTAGATAGCTCATGAGCAGATAAATTGCAAATAAATTCTGTGGAAGTTCTCAATTTCTTTTCATAAATAGCATACTCTGAGATATATCAAGTGGAAAGGAGACTGTTTTCATGAAAAATTAACTTCTATTACCTGAAGCTTGAACTAAAAAAAAAATGTTAAAGCATGGGCACATTTTGAAACTTTTGACACAGTTAAAAGAGAAGGAAATTTAACAGGCCACTGCTCCTTAAAAAGGACAGCATGTGCAGTAGCTGAGGCTACGGTATAGTAGGCAATGTGGAATGTGAAGATTTCTGCAAAGAAGCAGGTGCTTTCCAATACCTGCTGTCATACATTCACCACAGAGCATTTGAAAGTTCATGTTGATGTTGATGATGAGCACATGCGTTACTTTTGCTGCAGGCACTGATCACTCAGGATGATGACTCCGAGACCACAACTTCGCAAGAAGATCCACACGAAGGAAGCCTTGAAACAACAGTACCTGATGGCAGAGAAAGGGAGAAGTCCTTGCAAAAGCGCAGGCATGTACAGCTCGCATGTGCATAGTTTTTTTGCACTTCCGATATTTAATTGGGTCATTAAAGGCAGGCCAATATCATAAACTTCATTCAGTGATCATTTACATGCACGCACACATTTATAATTGCAGGAATGTAGAAACATTGCTTTTTGCTCCAACTCAATAGAAAAAAAACTTCACACACTGGCATGTATAAGTATCTTAACATTGTACAGTATGCCCTATGACAAGTATTTGTAGCACATAAGTGAAATCCAAATCCTGGTTTGTATGCCTTTAAGGTGTTGTGTGTCCTTTCCTCTCTGCATGAAAAATGGCATCATTGGCCTTACAAATTAAATTTAATTTCACCAAATTCTATGTACTACTACCGTACTAGCTTTAGTAGAGGCAGGAAGTGGGACTTTCACTCTTTCAGGGGTGTCACTGACGAGCCTGTACGTTCTCTCTCTCCCCTCGGATACTAAGAGTGCATTTTTCGTTAACCAAGTCATGTTTTCCCCTTCTGCATGACCGAAAATAAACCGTCGTGTCCATTTTATAATATCCAAGAAAAAAACTTACACTGAGGTTGCGTCACCTCCGAAAAAACCTGACACTGAAAGGGTTATAGCAGCATAAATGTGCACACAAATGAGGCTCAGTAAATCACCAGCAAATGTACTAAAGTCATAACATTAAAATGTATTCAAAATTTGCGGGCATATGGCACAATACCTTGAATGGTAGAATCCTAGCACCATTAAAAAAAAGAAAAAAAAAATACGGCAAGAGTGACAATAGTAAAATAATGGAGTATGCATGAAAGATAATTCTAAAAAATCTTAATAGGTCATTGGGAGATTATTAGTAAGTCTAAGAACACTGAGTCATTGTTCAGTATATTTAGCACGTAAATGCAAGATTAAAGCAGGGATAAATGTAAGAAAAATAGGGAGCTTTTCTGTTTATTAATAATAAAATAAAAACTCGGGTAGAGCCCCACACACACACTAGCAACAAAAATGCAACCAAGTGTTATTACGATAATGGATCTTTCTTCAGCACTGTCGTGCTACTTGAGCTTGCTGCGGTGTGAAATTGCATAATGAAGCTACAGTCATTACCTTTATTTTTTTATTAACATTGATCAGACTTGAAAATTATCACTTCTGGCAGATAGCACAATTATGCCCCTCCAGGAGAGATACGCATTACTCACATGGCTAATTGCAATCTTTACTTAGATAACAAACCAAGTTTGACTTGATAATTTTTTTAATTATTCACTTAGGACCTGTGTTGTAATGAAACTTGTACCGATTTAGCACTTATCCAGAGATCAGTACCAGTTTTTGTGTATTTATTCCCAAATTCAGTGGGAAATCCATTAGTGATACTAGTTAAGGGGATTGCGCAATGTACGAGTGAGACTTCTGGGGCGCGATCTTGTACGCGTTCCAAAATGGAACGGAGGCAGTCCGTTCCATCAAGCCGCACACAATTGGTCAATTTGATCGTCACGGTTCAAATTGACCAATAGTGTGCGGCTCACGGTTCAAATTGACCAATTGTGTGCGGCTCGATGGAACAGACTGCCTCCGTTCCATTTTGGAACGCGTACAAGATCGCGCCTCTGGCTAACTTGTGCTAATTTTGTAGCAGAGTTTGGAGACTGATATTTTATAACAAGTGGTAGTATCAGTATTTCTGCTAAATGAACTTGACTTTATTACTGCCTTGTTTCAGTTATCCAATTGCATCATGTTTTCTAGTGTGAATAACTGAAGTTAATTAGTGAAACTTTGTTAATCTCTTAATTGAATAGGGTAGCTTGTCATGCACATGTTCCTCTTCAAGTAATCCGTCTGGATGATGAAATTGCACTGTCTGCCACAGGTATATTTTTTTGTAATGCTTGAACTAAAAAAAAATCATGTACAGGATCTGTCTTTACTAAAGGGTGCAAATGACTTCTTTAATGGCATGTGCATTTTTAAAAAACCAGTGAGTAGCTAAACATCTTGTGCGGAAAAGCTAAGGCTTCAGGCCCCATCACTTTCAGTGATGAAATGGTAACAGCTGAAGTAAGTGTACAGTGTTCCTTTGGAAAAGTTTGCATTAAGAAGAAATCCAGTTGAAAAATTTTCCTTGTTGCATCAAATGAAAACCAAGTTGCCTCACCTTCTTTGGTGCATGTGAGAATTCATTTCTGCTGGCCCGGCTTTATGCGTGTGCTTAGTGACAGGTTTTCCTCAACATTCTGAAAAGCTGTTTCTAAACACATACTGTTACCTCGTTATAACGAAACAGGATATAACGAAATAATGAATATACCAAAGTAAATGAAATTCCCCTTGAAATCCCCATAGAGATCCATGTATATCAAACGTCGTTTTAACGAAGTGAAATTGTTCTGCCAATAGATATCACGAACTAAATTCATTTCTGAAACCAAAAATACCTGACCGTTGCGCGCCAAGTAGATAGCTTTCCACGGGGTTCGGCACTCGTTCGCCGTGGCAGTTTAAAACTCCCACGTCCCCGCGTCGAATACGTCGTCTCAGCAACACTGCTATTTCTCACCGCTGCGCTTAGCTGCGCACAAGCCGCAGCTAACTATCGCACTTCTCCGCTGACCTCTCTCTCTCTCTTGTGCGTGCCTGGCTGCACGAGCCACGCCACGCTGCGCGGCCACTCGTTGCGGTGTGAAAGATTAGTGTATTCACTTCCACTCGGCGCGCCGCACAGGCAGGCGCAGCTGGGCGTGGCCTCCAAAATCTCCCGGCGCAATCTCAGGAGGTCACGCGCAAGCCTGCGCGAGTCGCACCATGCTGCGCGGCTATGCAGTGCGAAAGATTAGTGCATTAACTTCTTTCTCTATGGCGTGCTGCGCAAGTAGCTGCGGCTGGGTCTTGCATCAGAGACCTCCCTGGCGCAATCTCGTGGGTCACGCCCAAGCCGTGCATTCGCCTCTCCCTCTCCCTGCGGTGCGCTGCACGTGCTGGCAGCCGGGCGTGGCGTCTGAGGTCGCATTGGCATCGGTGCAATCTCGGAGGGCGCAGTGAATTCGCGGCCAAGCCGGAGCGGCAAAGTTCACTTGCATCCACGATCACACAGCGGAGCACTGTGTTGTGTGCCACATGCTGCTCGACCGCGATGAGCCAAGTGGAAAGCGGACGTGAAAGACCATCATAATGGAACAGAAGGCAGCTCTCTAAAGACTGTCGCATCAGGTGCTAAGTCGTGTGTTGCACACACCGAAAATTCTTTTGTTGTTTTATTCAAATTTCATCGCATGCACGGCTATGTAGCGGTACTGCAGGCTGAAAGCCGTCTTCTTATTTCCATGTTTACAATTGTGCACCCCATTGGTCATATGTTGCAGTAAATGACAATGATGGGTATAACGAAGCAATTTCGGCTCCCTTTGAACTTCGTTATAAAAGGGCTCGAGTGCTTTTATTATGACTAATAGGGCTTTGGCATTTCTGTTTCCAAGCTTGTCTACAGAGCCGTGGTTTGTAGAAGCCATGGAAACAACTCAATATCATACCATTTTCAAGGCCTTGATAACCCTTAAAGGGGCCCTGAAATGCTTTTTGAACATAGTAAGAAAATGTTTCCGATCTGTAGATGAGGCTCCTGTAGATATGTGAGCCAAATATTATTGCACTGAATGTAGCAGGGAATTTACTATCTGTGTCATTAACTGTAAAAGATTGCTTGCTCTCTCTTTTGTAATGTTATCAACAGCTACATAGACGGCAGGAGCAAGCAGCTGAACAGTTATTCGAGGATTTCATGATCTCAAGAACATTCTCAGTAATACTAAAATTAGTAATTTTGATTTAAATAAATGAAAAATACATGTCTGTGTTCTGAACGAGAAGAAAGGATGTGGAACATCCTTTCTGCCGCAGGCGTCACGAGCCCGCCCCAAGGTTTGCGAGTGGTGGTGCTGGCTAACACTCCCAGGGTTAGTTCTAGTTGTAAAACATAAATACCCCAGGAAGTGGATGGAATAACGGTTCCGCGGTAGCTCAATGGTGAGAGCATCGCACGCGTAATGCGAAGACGTGGGTTCGTTCCCCACCTGCGGACAGTTGTTTTTTCATCCATTTTGATTTCCATTAATTTATTATTTCTTTAATTCAGTTAGTAAGTACAAGTAATTTTCCCTATGTTGTCCTTGGTGTTAATGTTTGTTCGCTTCTTATGATATGATTAATAAAAATCTGGCCCCTCGGTTCCCTTTCTTCTCGTTCATTACATAACGAGGGCTCGAATCCGGCAACATTGATGCCTTCAGGTAGCATATGTGGGTTTATTGACCAGTTGCCAACACCCAAAAAAGATCACGTGCTCGTGACGCCTGCGGCAGAAAGGATGTTCCACATCCGTCTCAAGGTTTGCTAGTGGTGGCTCTGGCTAACACTCCCAGGGTTAGTTCTAGTTGTAAAACATAAATACCCCAGAAAGTGGATGGAAAAACGGTTCCGCGGTAGCTCAATGGTGAGAGCATCGCATGCGTAATGCGAAGACGTGGGTTCGTTCCCCACCTGCGGACAGTTGTGTTTTTCATCCATTTTCATTTCCATTAATTTATCATTTCTTTAATTCAATTAGTAATTACAAGTAATTTCCCCTATGTTGTCCTTGGTGTTAATGTTTGTTGGCTTCTTATGATATGTCTGTGTTCTGAAACATTCAAAAAGAAATATGTCATCTTTGCTCTTCCGGTCTCGATTGACGGTCGTCTGCTTAATGTTGCATTTTCTCCTCCAATCATGTGAGGTGGCACCTGGCACACATCTGTGCTCTTTCAAACATTACATGCCTCAGTTGATCACTTGTCTCCTATGGAGTTTGTTGCGACAGTACTCACCAATGCATATCATCATCTCCCAGACCACACGTACACTTGTCTGCTCACTCTTGGCTAGATGCGTTGGTAGATATCGCTCCATATTGAGCTATTGAAAGTGATTAAAAATGTGCAATCTGGATTTGGCGGCTACCCATCGGTAGCCGACAATGTGTCAATGGCAAGTAAAAGGTTAAGCTGGAACCAAATAGCATGGCCAGACGAGCACATGAGCACAAGTGTGCCCTCCAGCCGTGCCGTGCTCATAGCAAATGTTTCACATTCTGCTATTCGCATGACATTTGTGCACAGCTGCCTCTGCTGCGTAGCGTAGATACCGCAGCCGTCACAGGGTGCCATGATGAGCCCTGTCACTGGTGAAGCGCTCTGACAGTCGCATGCTGTGATAACCATGTGCTCTGATTGATCTCTGTGGGTGATAGGCGCGTGGCGACATGATAGAGATAAGTGGCCCGCGTGTCCATCTTGCGTCGAGAGAGTGTAGCACATGCCTGAACTGAAAGTGCTATCATAAAGAAAAAAAGTAAAAGGGGAAATGCCCAAGTTTTGAGCGGGGCCTTGCCCTCTTGCCTTCTACCCTGTCCAGCTTCCAGCACCCTAGTGGAGCTGAAAGGAGAGCGAAAGCTTTACATTGGTGGGATAACTACCGTATTTTGCAGTCGCATCTTTGTATAAGTCGCACCCCCTCAAAATGGCAGTTTTTCAGGGAAAAAAAATGTATATTAGTTGCACTGGTGTATAAGATGCACTTGTTCATTCAGTAAGCGATTGAAAAAAAATTACAGTGACGTCTCACTTCGTGAATGTGGGTCACACGCAAGCATATGGGTGCCATTCCTATGTAATTGCGTTAACAATATAGACACTCCAGGCACATTTCTGCCGTTGTGGTTGCCACAATGTTCTGTATAAGGTTTAAGGGCGATAACATCGTGCCCGCGTGCTGTATGCTCTACGTGTGAGTGAAAGCATGCGACGATTAGCCGAATCGCGCACAAGGTAGAAAAGCGGGAGAAAGTAGGAGGGGGGGGGGAGTTGGCTTGTACTCTGGTAGCAACTGCGTAGTTTGTGCAGTGATGCTGCATCTTGAAAGCGATCTACAGATGTGACAACTTCGAGGTCGGTCGACTCGCGGTCGGCCTGCCACTGCTTGCGTTGCTGCTCTGTCCTTCTCGCGCGGCGCGCGGCAACTCGATCATAAGAAGTAACTGGTACCTCCATAGCATGCACACAACCCGTAGTAACTGCTAGAGGAGGTCAACCCAGCGCTCTTTGTGTGTCCATAGCATACAATCCAATTTCGACAGCAGTTTTTGACAGCAGTGAAGGGAATATTTAGTTTTAAAGGCATCAAACTTAACATTGCTTTGGTTCTTTGCTGTCTGGGCCTTAGGAGTCCTTAAATGCCATTGAATTTTATCGACAAGCACTGCTTAGAAACCCTGTCTACTGAACAGCACTAAAAAAGATTCATTATGGTAATAACACTTCGATGTATTTTTTCTGTTAGGTGTGCGAGGCTCCATGTACAGTTAAACCTGGATACAACGAAATTGACAAATTCCCGAAAAACTTCGTTATAAAGAGGATTTCATTATATGCAGGTTCGGCAGGAAAATTCGAAAAAGAAACGCTTACCGTACTTACTCGATTCTAATGCACCCTCGATTGTAACGTGCACCCGTTTTCCGTGACCAAAAGAGAGGAAAAACAATCCTTTACAGTACCGCGCACCTCATGCTTTCATACAGAAATACAACTATCGCTCAAGATTTACTCCCAATACACTAAAGTTGCGATGAACAAAAAATCCCAGTTTCGATCGAAAGGCGAAGCATCGATTGCGACAGCAAATTAGCAGACAGCTATACGAAGTAAGGATAGTAGTTTTAGGAGCCGTATAAACTTGTAAACATTCGATGTTTAACTAAATTGGTAGACTAATGCCTAAGCACACGTACTACAGCACAGGCTCAAAGCTACAGGAGCTAGGCTCGAAGTGCGTAGGAGGCGGCCATATTGAAATGCCGATGGTGATATGGTAGCGCAAATTTAGGGTCGTACTCGATTCTAACATGGAGGCAATTTTTGGACCCGTTTTATCGGAAAAAAAGTGTGCATTAGATTCGAGTAAATATCTTGCGTTTCTTCGTCGAAGCACTCATCCTTAGAATGTCACACCAGGTACTGGATGCGTGTACGCGTGTCGTTTCGCACAAGTGCGAGGCGTCGGAATCGAAGAGCGAGCGACACGGTGGCATCGTAACATCGTATAGTGTCACCTAGTGTCAGGTTAGTGAAGTGAAGCGCAGAGACTTGTGCAGTAACCAAAGAGTGGCGCTGCCAGTCCGTTGAAGAAAAAAAATTTTTTCCCCCCTCTTCGGCAACATCAACTGGAAAAGGAGAGTGCTGGCTTGGCGGGCTAGGCCAGCTGCAGCAAGCGGCGGGATTAAGTTTGATAAAGGGAGGGGGAAAGGTCATGCCCGCGGCGGCAAGATCACCGGGTCGAGGGATGCAGGTCCGCCTCGCGCACGCTCGCACGCACACACACGTGCTCTCGCCTCGCAGTCGCCGTGAATTCGAGCGCGCCAAGCGGGACGCCGCCGTTTCGCATTCCATCGCGGCGGAGAAGCTGCTTCCGGTTGCTGCTCGCGCAAAAATGACAAAATTTGGAGTGAAATCTCTAGGTTGTCGGCGGGGAAAATTCGTTATTTTGAGGGGGTCTCCCGCTGCCACTTCGTTACGTAGAGGTCTCAACTACATGTGGTTCTATGGAGTAACGGAAAAAACTTTGTTATATCCAGGAATTCATTATATGGAGGTTCGTTATAAGCAGGTTAAACTGTGTAACACAACTGTTTAATTTTATTAATGATTAACTGAAAAGGTCTCTATTTTTCTTACTTTTTCCTGATTTAGTCTTGCATTTACATGCTAAATATACAGCGTAATGATTCAGTGTTCTCATACTTATGCCAATGACCTATTAGATTCTTTAGAATTATCCTTCTCATATATATAATTATTTTGCTATTGTTGCTGTGTTTGCCATTGACTTTTAATTTGCATTTGAAAAATGAAATATTGTTTTAATGCTTCATCTCCAGCTTCGTGTTGAAGGAGCTTGTTGACACAGAGCAGCAGTATGTGACAGACCTTGGCTACGTTGTAGAGGTATGGCATCTTGCTTGTTTTTAAAACTGTTATTTTATAACTGCTTCCAGAAAAGGCATGAATTCTCTTTCATGTGCACGCTGTTACAGGGATACATAGCTGTGATGCAGTCAGGGGAAGTGCCCATGCCGGAGGACTTGAAAAATGGAAAGGACAAAATTATATTTGGAAACATAGAAGCTATCTATGAGTGGCACAGGGAGTGAGTACTTGTTCAGCAGCAGCATCTTGCATTCATATTATGTATCACGTCTGAATAATCCAATTGCTTCTTGTTTCTTTTTTTCTTTTCGCCCTTCACCTTTCCAGCCTGTTTTTAGCTGAGTTAGAAAAATGCCTAGAAGAGCCAGAACGTCTGGGTTTACTGTTTCGGCGCTATGAAAGGAGGCTCAACATGTATGTCGTTTACTGTCAGAACAAACCCAAGTCTGAATATATAGTTTCTGAATACATCGATACTTATTTTGAAGTAAGTACTCCTTGCTTATTTTTCTTCTGCAAGCTGTTTTTCTCCTTACTGAAATTTTATGCTGCCAGTCTGGTACTGTGAGACATAATTGCTGCTAGAAGAATGTGCACAACTACAGACACAAAGAAAAAATGTCGCAGTTTCGCCCGAAAGGCGAAGCATCGATTGCGATAGCAAATTAGTAGAGAGCTATTTTGGGTAGGGATAGTAGTTTTATCGGCTGCATAAACTTGCACACATTGACTTACTAACTGAATTAACAATCGTGGTGTCAGCGCGCACAAGCAAACATGAATAGATCACACTGAATGACCGCCGCCAACGACTGTCAAAACGCTGGCAGCAAGCGCAGGTTCGTGCAGTCTATCGCTTCAACGGAAACTGAGCGGCGAATGCACAGCGCATAGACAGGTCAGAGCCGTGTGGAGATAAGAGACCGTGCGGACGACCGGCATCCCCGGGAAAAGCGCAAAGGAGAAGTTGTTGGCAGAGGAGAAGCTGCCCTCCCTCCCTCTTCCCGCTTTGTTGCTTTCGCGTGGGCGATTGAGTGGCAAGATGCGCCTTTGGTGCCGGAGCACAGCGCCGCCCCGCCTCCCTCCCTCCCTCCCATACCCCCACGGTCTTTTGCGCGACGGTCATGTATGCTTTTCGCCGAGCGTTCGCCCTCCGTGATAGCGCGCGTCCCCCGTGCGCTTTCACTCGCGCATAAGGCGCGCGGCGACGATTTTATCGCCCTTGGAATCTATATGGAACCTCACGGCGACGACGATGTCGACGGCAGAAATCCGGTTGAAGTGTCCATATAATTGCTATCGCAATAAAACAGCCACGACGACACGGTCGTAATTGCTTTTCTTTCATGTCTGTGGTTTGTGTTCGTTCTTTTAATGGCAGTTATGTCTCACAGCAAATACCAACTAGGCCAACAAGAAATTCTTCTGCGGTCTGGTACTATCATGCACATTGAACAGTCGGGGATGTCTTGGAACAAAAGCAGGGGGGAAGAATTGATGTGGATGTCAGAGCCAAGGACAACGGGACCCAGTGCTTCTCTCTTGCATCCTGTTGTCCTTGCTTTTGTGCACCTTCTATTTTGCGCTTTTGTTCCAAGGTGAATATGTTACAAGTCGCATACTTCCAGTCATTGTTTTATGTAATAGCTTTCTCCCACTGCTACTGTTCTTTACTGAATGCAGGTTGCATAATGGAGTTATAGAGTTTGTGCACATGGCTTAATATAAAAGTGCTGTCTTACATGCTGATATTGGCAAGTAAGCTTCGAGTTTGTTATATTTGATAATTCATTATATCCATGTTCGTTATAATTGAGGCTCAGCTGTTTTGGTGACAGAAGCATAGGTGGTGCGTGTTCACAAATTGCTCATTTGTTTATTTTCCAACATACACAAATGTTGGTCGCCTCCTTGGAAAGGAAGCTGTCAAAACAGCTTGACAGGGACAAGGAGCCACTGGCAGGTGATGAAGCATTGGTGGAATAATGATGTAAATAAGAACAAAAATATTTAGCCATACATACGTTCAGTAAGTTTGTGCTAAAAAATACAGACTAAAATAGTACACATCATCATCATCATCATCAGCCTATATTTATGTCCACTGCAGGACGAAGGCCTCTCCCTGCGATCTCCAATTACCCCTGTCTTGCGCTAGCGTATTCCAACTTGCGCCAACATTTTCAGGCATGGAGTGGTGCCTGACACCGGCAAAGAAAAAAAAATACATATTGCCGAGAGCTAGTGGGGCTATACTAGTTCAGGTGCAACCAAACTAGGCAGGCCCACTAAGCTTCATCAAAGTCACTCCCTCACCAGAACAGGAATTGGCCTCCCTGGTGCAGTATTCGGCCACTACCTCCCTGATGACTCCGACAATTAAAATAGTACACATATATATCTATAAATTGTAGATTATACACAGGGGCGGATCCAGGTATTTTCTGAGGGGGGGGTCAGCTTTTGTCGATGATGATGATGATGATGGCTCGGGCGTTGCGCTGCTGAGCACGAGATCGCGGGATCGAATCCCGGCCGCGGCGGCCGCATTTCGATGGAGGCGAAATGCAATAACGCCCGTGGGCTTACGTTGTAGTGCACGTTAAAGAACCCCAGGTGGTCAAAATTAATCCGTAGCCTTCCACTACGGCGTGCCTCATAATCAGAACTGGTTTTGGCACGTAAAACTCCAGAAAGATGAAGAAGCCCTATAGCGAAGCCAGGTATCGGTTTCTCCGAGCTTATAGGAAAATGACATTACCCAATACAGCCATGTGCTTGGCGGCTGTGCCTGATAATACAGGGTGTTCAAAACTAAGCTTGATGCTTTTCTTAAAATTAGGCACTGGGAGGCACGCGAAGACCACCTGTGCAATTAAGTTATGTGGCCAGGGGGGCACAAAGTGAGATGATAATTATCGCTGTGAGCAGCCCAATTAGCTAAAATTGAACAATTATTTTTTGTCGACTGCAGTAAGTGGGTATGTTTGTATTGAAAACTTAGAGGCAGTCGTGTTTCTACACAGTATCAGTCGGAAGAATTATTCTAGCGTGTTCGTGCTTCGAGATATCCGACTCCAAATTTCCATTGTACTGCGCAGAGTTATCGACTCGACGCGAGAGCGGTTTATGCTTTGCGTTGCTGTGGAAGGGAGTCATTTTGAACATTTTTAGGGCATTGACATGTTGATGGGTGAAGTGTTGTCATGAAATTTGTGCATGACAACACCAAATTTAAAGCGGCAGTATGAAATATTCGTTAGCATAGCTAAAAAGTTTTCTGCTGTTCATGGTACCGTTGTTGCTTTTGATTTCAATAAAACTTACAATACTTGGAAATCAGCAGTCACTTTATTTGCGTAGCCCAGGCAAGGACCATGCCCGGTCGTCTAGTCACCATTACGCACGCGCACTGCCCTCCGGCTTCTCTGCGCGCGCCATTATCTCGGCATGGCAGCTGCCGCCATCTTTACAGGCTGCGCGGTCGCGTGTTACGACAGCGGTTACGGGTTCTTCGATTTTTTTTTTTTTTTTCGCCAGCCGTGTGGGGAAGGGGGACCGTTATTATCTTTGCCAATGCCTCCGCCGCGTTGTCAGACTAAGCGCCGTACCCAACAGCCGCGGCACATCAGGGAGAAGCTTTGCGCCAATCCTCACTCTCTTGCATGCGTAATCATGCAAACGACAATTAAAATTTGTAGTTGGATATCTCGGAGCATAGACACGCTATGCTCGCGGACAACTTTCGGTGGCAATGAAGGGAAAGCTACGGGCGCGTGGATGCTGCACATGTGTTACCACGCCAAGTAGTCCGGCAGCGTTTGACAGTGCTTTTGGTTGCTCGGAACAGACGCTGAATCGACGCAACTTCCACGTGCGACGATTTCGCGTTTGCCCAGACGCGGAAGGGAAAAGCCGCAAAATGAGTAAACTTTTACACTCAGTGGTGTGTTCTGTCTTATTTAACTGTTACTAATAAGCTGTTTATGTTTACTCTTTGCCAACATAAACCAACGTGGATTAAAACGCGGGACTCTTTTCAGAAGCACCCTCACTTAAGAGCGCTTTGCCTCCGTAGCTTTCCCTTCATTGCCACAGAAAGTTGTCCGCGAGTAAAGAAGGATTCTTCGAAGTGAAACTGTGTAGAAACACGACTGCCTCTAACTTTTGAATACAAACATACACACTTACTGTAGTCAATAAAAAGTTAATTATTCAATTTTAGTCAATTCGGCTGCTGACTAGCGATAATTATCATCTCACTTTGTGTCCCCCTGGCCACATAACTTATTTGCGCAGGTGGCTTTCACGTGCCTCCCAGTGCCTCATTTTAAGAAAACCATAAAGCTTAATTTTGAACACCTGGTATATCTAGCCTGTATTGTTTCTTAAAATAAAATTTGGGATGATCTGTCGCAGGTTCGTTATAAACGTGTAAGCACGGGTCCATCTTTGGAGTTCTGTTGGGACACCTTGATTTCCTTAAGAAGATCCCTTGTGTTCGGCTGAGACACCTTCGTTTGCTTTGGAGCAACGCTCCGCTCCAACGCAGCAACCACTACGCTGGTTGTTTACGATATGCGAATCACCGCGTATGAAGACTCACAACGGCACCTACAGGAAGAACGATGTGGCGTAGTAGCCGTGAGCGCGAGCCAGCTAGCGTCTTGATATTTTGTTTCCCACGCGACGTCATCCTTTTACACAAGGCGCGCATCTGCTCCCGTTTCTCTAACCACGCGACGCCATCCTATGCCCGCGCAATTCCTTTCTCTATGCCCGCGCGCTGGCGTTGGCCGCTGACGTCATGCTCCCCCATTTCGTAGCCGCTGCTCGAGGTTTCGCCCCGCTCCGCGAGCACGGCTACTCAGATAAACGGATCTGGCGGCTTTGAGCCTCCTATGCTTAATGTATGACAATACAGCTGCGAAATTACAATGAAAAACTTGTAGCATACGAACGGTATTGTGCTCGTACTGGATATTGTCAACGTGTAACTGTGATCACAATTGGTGCTACTGTTAAAAAAAATCGCCTATGCGTAGTCCTTAGTTTAGCTGTTAGTTGTTATTATTTATATATGAACACTTCAGCGAGAGAGATCTTTCATTGAGCAGGTTGGTCGCGGAACCGATGACAGCCAATGAGGCAACCGTTGACACCCCAATGGGGAACTGAGTTGATCAGGCGCGAAGGCGCTCGCGCGGACATCGGCATGCTTGGCAAAAGGGACGTCCCCTCGTTCATTTGACGCCACCGACGGTACGAGTAAGGCACGGCCGGCGCCAGGAGGTTCAAGGTGTGCACGAGAAAAAATAACTACGGCAATCTCGCGACACCACACCCCTACGGAATACAACTAAGCTTGTGAGCGAGCTAGCTTTACTTCTACATGGCTGTTACCACTGGTACTCGCGAAAAATAATTTTGAAGAATGCTGGTGGCCATATTTTTTGCGACAGGGCCATCCCCCTGTCAGCGCGGGGGCGATGCAGAAATCTGAGGGGGGGGTCAGGACATCCGGACATCCCCCCTGGATCCGTGCCTGATTATACACTTGATACTGTGCTGTTCGCTGAATTACAGGCATGGGATGCGTAATAAACTGATCAAAATGCTGTTTATATGTATATTGCCAAACACAAAATGGTACAGCAAGAGAGTTTTATGCATGCATTTGCCATTTCAGTACATTTCAGAAGTGTTCAGTTGACATCGCTGCCTAAATCTAGAATTTCAGAATTTATGAACATGAATAGCACAGAAATATCCTACATGCTTGAATATTTGTATGGACCACAGGGAAATGCGTTCATACTGACAGTATAGTGTTTTCATGATGGTAGCGTCCAGTCAGTGGAGACGAAATATGTATATGGGGTCTGTCCCAAGACTTCATGCAGTGAGTCAGCAAAGAAGTGGGAGATGGTGTGGGCGTGTGGCTTTGACACTCTCCCTGCTCAAGAGCACTCTGTTGACCTTCAGTGCGAGCTGGAGTGGTTTACGACGTGCCAAAATTTATTCTTACATTTTTTTCTGCAAACCATTTCCAGTCTTTGTCATAATGTAGATTGACCATTAGATGGAACAAAAGATGAGCATCGCATTTCATAAGAACAGGTTAGAAGTTAATCAAATGTCTTGACAGGCCTATGGAAAGGGTGCCCCGAATAAAATAACTGTTCAAGTGGTTTCATCATCTTTGAGAAGGCCGTGAAGGTTCCCAAGGACAATGCAAGATGCACCTCACGTGAAAGTGTAAACATCATTTGCGTACATTCTGTCACGCTCAGTGACTGTTTAATCACTGTTATCAGAAGCACTCGGTTAGGAAAAGTAATCTGTTCATGATTCTGATCGAAAATTTGGAAATGAAAAAGGGTTGTGCCAGGGTGGTACCAAAACTGCTCACTCCAGAGCAATAGTTTTGATGAAAACATTTCTGCATTGATTGGAAAACTTTAAATGAAAGAGATGAATCATTACAAATAGTTATGACTGGTAACAAATCTTTTATTTACAAATACAACGTTGAGCTGAAGTCACAGAGCAAAGAGTAAAAAACAATCAACATGAGTCAAGGTAAAAAAAGTGTAGAAGAGCAAAACAAATTCAGTCATGTTGATCATGTTTTTTGACTGCTATGGAATCGTGCATTATGAATTTGAAGCTGAAGGTCAAACTTTCAATGCAGCTTTCTATGTGGGTGTTTTGACGCATCTTAAATAATGTATGCTTCACGCGTGACCAAATTTGTTGAAAAGGGGGCACTGGATTCTGCACCACAATGCTCCTCCTGTGCACTCTGCATTGATATACATTGCACAAGTTTTGGCACCTAATTCAATAATTGAACTTAGGTTATGTTAGGATGTCATTACAACTGAAAAACATTGCCGCTAAAATGCTTCAGAGAAGCCGTCTTTCAGGGGGGCTTTATTGTAGAATTGGAAGTATATTAAAGGTGACCACATTGATGTATCTGTGAATTTCTGAACTGACCTTTCTCTTTTAATGTTCTGCATGAACATGTGGAACAGACCTCATATATATGAATGAGGCAGTATGTAGTTGCCTTGATGCTGAAGAGCCATTTTGCATGTTGTTTGGCCTGTTATGAGATGGTCTTATTATATGGATATGTATCGGTTTCTTCTGTTGTCAAGCATAACATGAAGCAGGTGCCTTTATATTCCACTGTATTGTCTATAATCTTTTCTTTTTTGTTCTTTTGTCCTTAAAAATACTTTCTTTCTGAAAACATTTTCTATTGAAAATAGTGCTGAGTGTTGTATCTGAATGTTATGAATGCTCACTGTTTTTGAAACAGCAATCATTACATCAAGTGTCCACCTAAAGTGTACACTTTAAGTGTAAATACCTGTGATGCATGTGCCATGAAAGTATCTCTTGTTGTGCAAGCACATAGGTCCTTGTTGACTAAATCACCTTTTTCTCACGTTGCTGTGTTCAATCCCTTGATTTCAGGAAATCCGTCAGAAGTTAGGGCAAAAGTTGCAACTGCCCGATTTGCTCATTAAACCAGTTCAGCGCATCATGAAGTATCAACTCCTTTTGAAGGTAGGCAGGCACAAGTAAATCGTAGGTCTTCCCATGAAATATCATTTGCTATGAAAAGTAGAACTGTATCTCAGTTGGCACAGTGGATACCCTTGCACATACTCTTTTTTCTTTCCAGGACATACTGAAGTACACTGAAAGGGCACAGTTACATAAAGAAGCCGAGGACCTCCGGAAAGCCGTGCACATTATGCATGTGGTTCCAAAGGCAGCCAATGACATGATGAATGTGGGAAGGCTACAAGGTTTTGACGTAGGTTCTCTTTCTCATTTTTCCTTCTGTATTCTGGTTGCCAAGCTTGTAAATCCGGCTTTGTAACTCTGAGGGTTTTTTTTTTTCTTCTTCTAGGGCAAGATCACTGCCCAGGGTAAGCTGCTCCTGCAGGGGCTTCTTTTAGTGAGCGAGCCGTCAACGGGTGCCAAGTTTCGGGAGCGTCAGGTGTTCCTCTTCGAGCAGATCATCATTTTAAGTGAAGCAGTTGGCGCAAAGACACCTTTTTCGAATCAGGCATACATCTACAAAAATCACTTGCAGGTTGGTACAAAAAATCTGGTTCTTGCATCAGGTTCACTTACAGAGTTAAGCTGTGAAGAAATAGTGCATAATTGTTCGTGATTACTATGCAAAATCTGCTACTTCCTATATAAACTAGTGAACACAAAAAAAATTTGATGCTGTGATTTTGCACGCTTTACCTCTTCACACACTGAATACACACAAATTTTGAAAGGCAGTTGAGAGGAAGCTTTAGCTCAGGTCCAACTTTGATGCGGCCTATTGAAATAGTACATGTAAAACACATAAATGCTTTTGTGAGATAACCCGTCAACCGATTTGTAATTCATTTTTTCGCGTGTGAGAGAGAGAGTAAAATTCTAGTGGCTGTTGGAAGCGGAATTTCGATTTAGGGCCTGAATGTTTTTAAAAGGATTTTCAAAAATTCGGATGTTCAAGAAATATAGAAGCACAAAGTTTACAAATTAATAGCTCTGCATCAAGAACTGATATCGCAGTTCTGTAAACGGCATCCATTAGATCATTACAAGCAGACAAACTCGATATGTCAATTTATATCTTACTTGAATTCGTTACGTTGTGTACAAGGATTCTGCAAAAGCTGTATTTCCATCGTACTAAATTTTTTGAGATTCATGTGTAACATATCAATTTTGTCTGCTTTAGATGTACTATTACATGCAATTCACAGAATTGTGATATCATTTCTCATTGCTGAGTTAGAGTTGTAAACTTGACAGTTTCGTTTCCTGAACATTCTCGATTTTTGCCATTATTTAATAAAAAATTGACAACCTAAATCAAAAATTCGAAACCAACAGTCACTAGATTTTAAGTTTTCTTTTAAATGCAACAAACCTCGTCAAAATTTGGTGCAGTGGTTGCCGCAAAAAACGAATTCTTCTTTTACATGTATTTAGATAGGAGCACCTGAGCTAAAGCTTCCTCTTAAGGGCCCCAAGTAGTGAGAAAGTGGTTGCTTCTGCGTGTGATGCAAAAGGTCTTGGGTTTACGTCTGAGAACTCCTAAACCACCCCGAGGTCGCAAATTTTATGTACTGGCAATTGTGTACTACTCTACAACGAACATGCAGCTGCAAGAATTTTGAAAATTATGACGTAAAAGCAGAGTTGCAAGTATTTAAAGATTAAGAATGTGGCCGCCACTCGTTCCTCTTTCTCCTTCACATCTCTTCTCCTTGCCATCTACTCCTCTAAATGGCCCGTGGACACATCATAACCAATGTTATATTCGCACTTCTTTTTTACCTTGTTTCAAAACACTGTCCACATCCGGTTACCACGAGCACGAGGTCGCGGGATCGAATCTCGGCCACGGCAGCCGCATTTTGATGGGGGTGAAATGCGAAAACACCCGTGTATTTAGATGCACATTAAAAACCTCAGGTGGTCGAAATTATTCCGGAGTCCCCTACTACGGCGTGCCTCATAATCAGATCGTGGTTTTGGCACGTAAAACTCCATGATTTAATTTTAAATTTAATTTAATTAATTAATCCGGTAACCACGACTCCGCATTTTTTCAGCTACCTACTGTCGCTGCCATGCTGGCCCGTCCCCCATGCTCCTGCGAAGCAGTGCCGCAAAGGACCCTGTGTTGTGAATGATATGCGATCACTGCCCTTTTTGCTTACTATTAATACATTGTTAGAGTCCCTACAACCCACCGTACAATGGATTTTACACAAATATGTGTTATATATTTAGGCTGCTTTGGAAATGCTCATTTTGAAGTTCACAATGCTGTAACATGGTTTCTTGGCACTCTCGGTACTGAGTTAGAGTTGCGAATTTGGGACTTTGGATTTTATTATATATCTGTTTATTTTGATTTTTCATTTAAACGCAAAATTCAGATTGGTTCACCAGTGGCAAGTTCGAGCATTTCGAGGTACATCTTGAGGGATACAAGGCCACAGGATCATCCACAGACTGTTGTAAAGATGTGGCATTTTTGCTGTATAAGGAAAAGTAAATTGAGTAGCCTTACAGTGCAATAAGGAAGCAAAGCAGCTTTCTTTTTTTTTCTCTATCTCTGTCTCTCTTTCCAAATGGAAGTGCCACCTATCTGCATAAATACAGTATAGACCACTTATAATGTAACCGCTTATATTGCAGGACCGGATATAGTGCGGTCTTTTCAGACTCCCGTTAATTTTCCCATAGCACTCCATGTATACACGTATCGCTTATAGTGCAGTTGCGGGAAACGAAATACCGGTTACAGTGCGGCTGCCTGGGAGAACGGAAAGCAGCGGAGACGGCGAACGCTCCCCTCAAACGGGCGCCCCAAGGAGTGCTCGAGGAAGAAAGAGAGACGAAGTGGAGGAGAAGGGCACGTGGTGCGAACGAACAGCCAGTGAGGCTGAAACCAGAATCTTGAGTGCGAGTCGTTAAATATCACAGCACGCATAGCGAGCAAGGGCCACAAACTGGCAACGCCGGCCAACGCTTGCTTCACCATAACGGCAGTAAACGAAACTTCAGGGAGCGGGCGGCGCCGGCACGTCACAGCGAAGGGCACACGCGGAGACTGTGGAATGTGAGGGAGGAGGGCGGCAGGGAAGCGGATTTCGCCTCGGCAACTCCGCCGCTTCGGTGGCTCCCCTCGCCCTCCCTCGTAGCTCCATTACTTTCGACTGTCACCGTGCAGGCGCCGCCGAAGTTTCGTTTTCTGCCATTATCGGGAAGTGGGCGTTTGCCGGCGTGGGCAGTTTCGTTGGCCGGCCTGGGACAACGCCACTGCTTCCCTCTGCGCCGTAGCCGCAGCGTGCAAGGTCAACACGTGACTAAAAAGTAGAGGAAGCATAAAGGAAAAAGAAGGGTTCACTGCAATTTTCTGCACTTGGCTACGGTAACGTGGCTGAGATGTCGGCACGTACATGCATGTTCCAGCGCAACGCAGAATCGGCGACCTTGCCATTTGAGAGAGGGTGACATTTCCACCGCATTTTTTTTTCTTTGTTTTGTTCGCGCACAACATTGAGGGGTCTCTCTAAGCTTTTATTCTATGGCGGTGCCAGAGCAATGCCAGTCGGAGGTGCCGCTGCGTTGATTTGGTTCAAATTAACAAGATTCATAAATTGAATGCAAACATTCTAGCCACATTCCTCGACTGTCGCATACGCGTGGCGGCTCGGTGCACATGTTTTGCATATGTGCAGGCCTTGAAAATTGATGCTTTGGTTATAGTGCGGTGCCGCTTATAGTGCGGATATTCGCGACTCTAGCGACTTACGTTATAAGCGATCTACACTGTATTCCTTCAGATTTATTTTTGGAAGTTTTAAAAGTGGGTATTGCACTGCATAAGTTTGGTCACTATAAGTTGGTTGAAACGTTTCAGGGTACAGCGTAGACCGCTTATAACGTAAGTCGCCAGAGTCGTGAATATCCGCGCTATAGGCGGTACTACACTATAACCAAAACAACTATTTTATTGTGATAATGGACACTCCAAGCGCATTTTTGCCGTCGCTGTCACCGTGCTCTAGGTTCCGTATTCGCTTGCTAAATAAATTAACAAGCACGGTGTCACGCGCGCACAAGCAAACATGAACATATCTCGCTCGTTGACCGCGGAAACAAACTGTCAAAACGCTCGAGTGACGAAGCGCGGCGAGCGAATTGACCTTCGTGCTATCATGCCTCTTGCTTCAACGCGACCACTTTCCCCGTCACAGATTGCTTTCAAGATAGGGCCAAGGCGATCGTATCGCCGAAGTGGACCATCGCAGATTACATTCTTCGGTCCACTGAAACCTTTCCACATGCTTTGCTGGCAAAAATCCTCTTGTCTGTTTGCACCAGTCCCGAACGCCAGTTTCGAATTCTCCGAACGCCCGTGATGCGGCCCGATTTCTGTCCGTGTCCGCACACATGATCTTTTAAATGCGTCATCATGATGAACTCGGTACTTCATGCTGATAGAGCAGACGCAGAGAACGTGAAGACAGACGGTAGACTATTGCCTAAGCATGTGTACTGCAGCTCACAGAGGAAGCTACGGTAGCTAGGCTCGAGGGTAGCTAGGCTCGAGGGTAGCTAGGCTCGAGGGTAGCTAGGCTCGAGGGTAGCTAGGCTCGAGGGTAGCTAGGCTCGAGGGTAGCTAGGCTCGAGGGTAGCTAGGCTCGACGCGCGTGCGAGGTGGCCATTTTGAAATGCCGACGGCTATATGGTAACGCAGATTTAGGATCGTACTCGATTCTAACGCGCAAGCAATTTTTGGACCTGTTTTATCGGAAAAAAAGTGCGCGTTAGATTCGAGTAAATACGGTATTTGTGGCTTGAGGGGAGCATTTGCCGTCTAGGTTGACTGCCAAACATCAAGGCAGCCGCACTGTAACCGGTATTTTGTGTCCTGCAACTGCACTATAAGCGATACGCGTATACATAGAGTGCTATGGGAAGATTAACGAGTCTGAAAAGACCGTATTATATCCGGTCCTGCACTATAAGCGGTTACGTTATAAGTGGTCTGTACTGTACCAATAAATTGTTCTGTTTAATGTTGGTTTCCTTGTTTAATTCACAATTGTAGCACGCATTGCCTGATGATTGCTCTGTGGTTTCTGAAAAAAAAAAAAGCAGTACATTAACACCAAACTTGCTTGCTTGTTGGCAATCAGGTGAACAAGATGTCGCTCAATGAACATACAGAAGATGGCGACCCACTCAAGTTTACGCTGTGCTCCAAGGACCCACATCAGGAAGGCGTCTATTTTGTCATCCAGACACCTTCTATAGAAGCTCGTAACAAATGGGTATCAAATATTCGGGCCATACTGGAAACCCAACTGGACTTTCTTCGAGGTATGGTTTTCTCATTCTTATTTGTTCCATGCTTGAAAAATTCTGTGTGTTCATTTGTGAGGATCAACTTAGCTGAAAAAGTCGGGATCAGAGAATGGGTTGAGAAAACATGTCCAGAGAACATTTTCTTATTTCTTGTTTCCAAGTTTGAACACTTACGTGGAAAAGGATAATTCTCAGTGCTGCCTATCCAGGAACAAAGGCTCCTCATGCAATTACAATGGTATGCATGCTGTGAAAATGCTCTAGGGAGACATGATTGGCAATGAAAAATACATTAGAGAATGTAATCATGAATGTACCAGCGTATCCTGGAAACATGCCTTAAAGAATAGGGCATGCATGACCTTGGAGGATTACTCAACAATATTGATTTTAAGTTCATAAGAAAAGTGACATACTATGATGAAAATTTGTCACAATATATGGCAGATGTCACATGGTCACACATCATTCTAGATGTCTTAGCCCTTAATGTGCCTTAATGTAACTTTTTTGTCTTTTCATTGTTCTCGTTAAAATACATGCCAAAGAGCGGGAAAATTGCGTCAATGTAATTTAAAGGCTCCAAGCAGTTCTTCCTTCCTTCATTTGATAGTTTGGCAACAAATAAAAAGTTTGACTAAATGAGTTGTGCTGTTTGTGCTTATCAGGAATGAGGGTTTTAAAACATTGCCATCCAACATCTTTATTTTCCCTTTCTTTTTTGTGTGTTCTGCTGATTTATTGGCCTCTGATCAGGATTGAGTGTTGAGTGACAAAGGTGGATACAGCGAATTTTATGTTTATGCTTTCCCACTTACTTTTTTGGTGTATCTGGAATAACCAATTAATCTATTCGGCAAGTCTAAAGTAGATAGGCTATATAGTATGTCTTGCAGGGATATTTTGTTTTAGTTGACTTTCCATATCTCACCATTGTCAAACATTGCCACATATCTACATTAAGTAATATTATATTCCCTACTATTATATACTATTATTTACCACAAAGGGCCCTACACCACTGTATTTAAAAACCACTGATACATATAGAGTAAACAGTGCTCAATTCAAAAAGGGCTAAATCTTTTTCAACAGCATTTTGAGCTTGGTTCACTGCAGGGTTAGATGTACTTTCAGGTGTGGGTATTGCATGACCTAAGAAAGAAACATCATTTGTATTTGCATTTAAGTGTGTGTTTTATATAATTGAATTGCAGGCTTGAGAGTGTCATTTTTTATAAGTGGGCTCATTTTGCATTTGATAGACTGTTTTGATAACATTGTGGTGTATTGTTTTGTAATGAGCAAGTGAGAACCATTTATGCAGCTGAGCCCTAAGATTGCATTGGTGGCAGGCAAAGGTATTAATGATACCATTGAGCCAGTTTCAGGTATTAATAATACCATTGAGCCAGTTTCAGGGGTAGAGCTGGACTTTATAATGAATATTCTTGACATGGAGTTTCTTTTTTTTTTTATTGATTTGTATTCCTTTCTTTCATTCTTTCTTTTATTCTCTTGTAGCCATACAGTCTCCTATAGCTTATCAGAAGGAGCTCACTAAGGATATGTAAGTATTAAAGTGTTTAGTTGTCTTTGGCTACATGATCCTTTACATTCATGTTATAAATAGTAGTGTCAGCCTGAGTAACCACCTCTTTCATAGGCAGGCATGTCACAGTATGAAAACACCGCACAGTGTCACTGTCTCAGTGATGTCAGTTAATGAGCTTGACTGGGGATAATGCAAATATTGTGTTGCATTTTCATATTATAGCAATAGTTCGCTTGTGAGGATTTTGCTTAAAAGTCAATTAAACAAACATGCCAACTTTTTCATCGTAATTCTGGTTGTCAGCTAAAGCATTTCTCAGATTGCTAAAGCTAACCTTATCATAAGAAGCCAGCAAACAGACACCAAGGACAGCATAGGGGAAATTACATGTACTTATTAATTGAATTAAGGAAATTATAAATTAATGGAAGTGAAAGTGGATGAAAAGACAATTGGCCGCAGGTGGGGCACGAATCCACGTCTTCGCATTACGCGTGCGGTGCTCTTACCAATTGAGCTACCGTGGCGCCGTTTTCCCATCCACTTTCTAGGGTTCTTATGTTTATGCAGTAGAGGTAACCCTGTTAGTGTTAGCCAGCGCCACCACCACTTACGGCCTTGACCTTGTATTTTATTAGTCTTACAAAATTCAGCAGCCATTTAAACAAGTCTTAACACGTAATCAAACATAAAACTGATGTGCTAACAGTATATGTGGTATTGGGACATGGCAGACATTGTTTGCTTTCTGCATTGAAAGTGGTGGTAACTTAGGTGGCTTTTTCATTTCTATTTTGCTTTGTCATGCAAATGTAGTAGTAACAGTGGTCGTAGTAGTACCAGTAGTTAATAATTGTTAAAGGAGGCCATGCAAGCCTATTGAACACAGTTGAATAAACCCACCGCCTAGTTTATTGGCAATGCTGCTTTTAAGTAAAAGCTCTCTGCTTGTACAGCTTTTCCCATAGGACAACTGGTCATTTCTGGGTGGATTATTGACTGGACAGGCTAGATTTCTTTAGTAGCCGCGACCAGTCTGTGCTAATTGAAGGACCACCAAAGTGGCTGAAATTGAGAGAACTGAAAGTCGATTTTGATAATGTAGTCACGTTAGCACGGGAACACCAATGGGGCCCAAGAAAACTTGTGGAATCATGGTTTATCCGTCGCAATCAATCTGCATGTAATTCTAACCGTGGCCCCCTTGCTGGATGTTTACGGCAGTATCATACATAAATAGGATGTATTTTCCCATTTGTTGCCATTTGTGTACTGACGATGCCACCCACATGGGTGGCGAAACGTCTATGTTTTTTGTTATATTTTATTGTTGAGTAAAGCTAGTGATAAAACGTTGGAAGTATGGAAGTCACAGAGAAAATTAATTGTGCAAGCACATTGGTTCACATGCCTAAAACTCACCATATCCAGGTTAAAGCATGCAGGGTAGGAAAAAAAGGGTCACTATGTGAAGTACCAAGACCCACAGCTCCCAGTGTGATAAACATAACAAAAGAAGGGGGGAAAGCCACAGCATTGATAAAACCAACTTTTGGTTTGTTAACTGTTGCAGGGCCCCTTTAAAGTTTAGAAAGAAGCACTTTTTTCTTGGTCCTGGTGCTCTAAAAATTTCACCAGAAATGAAGTGCACACAAGCCTTTATTGTCCGTGTGCTATGTACAAAGGTTAGGCAGGTCATCAACTTCAGTATTGGAGAGGCTAGTACCTGTTCAAGGAGCCAGATTAAGGGGCTTTTTTCATGAGAACGAGCAGTCAAGCCTAATGACCTGCTTAAATCTTTGTGAAATATTGCAGACCATTATTATTATTGTATGAAGGTGGAGGATCAATATTATAGCCATGTCACGATGCTGCGCTAATGTACACAGCAGTTAAGCCATTAAGCATAAATGGTACATTTCTTTATTGATCGTCATTGATCACTTCAAATCATCATTTTTTGTCAGTCAAGCTCCACATTTACTAAAAACTTGACTTCTGTATTTAATGTAAGTCTTCTTATATTGTTAGACTTGTGTGCTTATTGTCAGTGAAATAAAAGAAATTGTGATGTATTGTGCACTCGCCCCTGAAGGTCTGTGCTGTGCATTGCCTGTGCAAGCTTGAGTTAATATCCTTTTTTATGCATCAATTTGCTGACCTCTAAGTTTATTTTATGTAGCACTGAAATAGCATTGTGCTGCTTACCCTAGGCAAGATATACTGGCTGGCTTACCCATGGTCTTTGTGGAACTATAAAGTGGTTTTAAGTTTTGCTGTTGTAAGCATTTTGTTTGGCATTTTGTCGCGGAGAGCAAAGACCCACGCAATCCTTTCCCCACTGTGCCTGGCTTTCATCCCAAATGAGGATGCCTTGTGTGAGGTTATCTCTGTGCTCAAGGAACTTGCATGTCATCTGTATTGTTGAAGGTTCCTCTGCTTCCCTGGCATTCCTTTTGGAAATGTGTAACCCTGGCTTTGTTTGCCCCCTCCCCCAGGCTACCTTCCCCAAGCAAAACATTCAAAACTTGATCTCCTTCCAAAAATCCTGTATAGCCAACCCCATGGTTCTATTTTGTAAGTAAGGTTGTTGTCTCTGCCCGACATTCTTTCTGTGAGCTTCATAGTAAAGCCTTGTTCATCTGGCACCTTCAGCATCTTCTCAACCTGAACTGCACTGCGAAAAAGTTTACAATCAGCTGGGCATTCACGTTATCTTGTTTAATTAGCCGTTAAGAATTCTTGTGTGCTGTTGTAAAAATATGGCATTACACACCAATTTTTCGAGAAGCTGCAGATGGGCATAATGTAAATCGACAAGGACAATCTTCCTCTTGATATTGCATGCGTAGAGAAGCTGCAAAATGTTGGCATTGTTCTTTCATACACCACCTACTACATCCCAAATCTTGGACTTTTCACTACGTAACAGATGAGGTGAATAAATCTTGCATACGCTCACTTACAGCACATTCGGTTCCACTCCATTGGAACAGTACAATTAGGGATTATCACAGTGATTATATTGAGCATTCTTCCTCTGGCTTATGAGCACTGAAGCTTTCATGGAAAAAAAAGATAATAAAAAAAAAAGTGATTTCAAGCTTAGATTAGACAGTGGGCCTGCAGTTTTGTTACCTATGGCCATTTTCTTCTCAGCATCAGCTCACATTCAGCGAGTTTACGTTCTAGATAAGGAGGTGTTGTTTGTGGATATTTGTTACAGTAGAAGGCTTCTTTTTATAGTTGTACTGGTGCTTAGGAACAAACTGTGCTTTCTTAAGTGGGCAAGTAATGGGCCATCATTTAGTAAGGTGTGTGTATAAATAGCCAAAACAAAGCCATCAGCAGTTTTAGGGAAGTTTACATTGCTCCTTGTTCCCAGTGTGCATGCTGTTAAAACTGCATGGGTGGATAGTAGTTGTATGTCTGATAAACAAGGCTTGACTTGGCTCTTTCTTTGCTAGCACAATGCTTTGTACCCAACTTCTGTGGTGCATCTTTTTTTTTTTTTTCTTTCTTTGCATTGATTAGTGCTACAAATTGTGCCCAGCTTACATTCATAGCTTTAACTTTTTTTTGTCAGCTTTATCTTTTATTTATCTTTTTACCGTATTGCTTTTATGCTTACTTGTAAGAGCCATGCATTTTTGCAATGCACTTCTGAGATCGATGCATGCTTTATTTCAAGGGTGCTCATTGTAATACTAGAATTAGCAGTTTTCTGCATGTCATTTCACTGCTTAACAAGTTTGTAGTGTAAACATTGCTTTTCACATTATTTTGAATTCACATTGAGAAGATGAATGTTATATAAGGTATAAACATTATGATCACATCTGACGCATGTATATCATCTAAACTTATTTATGGTTGGTGTGTATTGATTGCGAGGTGCACATCTCTGTGAAGTCTACCCTTCTCTGGGCTGTGTGAAAGGCACAAGAAATAATGTAACATATACAAGATCAGTGAGCTAAATTTCATTAAGTCTATAATGTTAGCTTAGAACCTATTAGCATTCTAGCAGTAGGAGAATATGTGTTGGATTGCCTGCAAGCTTGTGCAAGATGGGGGGAAGTACAGTGTGTGTGTGCCTCTTGCAGCTCGGCCCCTGAACTGAGCTCACTGTGGAACCCATCACTGCGCAAGACATTGTCACATCCAGCTGCAGCGCACAAGTGTACCCGGGGCAGTGTGTCAGTAGTGGACAGTGGTACGTCAAAGTCCATGCGTCAGCGTGACAAGAAGCTGGTACGACCCGCTGAGGCAGAGGATCGCAAAGTACCGCAACACAGCCCGGGCAAAGGCAAGCGCACCTTCCTCGAAGGCTTCCGCAACACGCTGCGGCCCAAGGCAGCTGCCAAGCCCGAGGCTGCCCTCTGCTTCAGCCACAGCTTAGACTCGGCCAGTCGGGCAGCAACAACACTCGAGCCCACGGCCGATGGCCGTCGTTGGTCCGAGACGGTAAGGGCTCCCCTCGAGGCCCCGTTGGCCACTAGTGCGGCCCAGGACTGATGTGCCACGCTTGTAGATATGTACAGAGAGCTGCAAGGTGATAACTGTGTTCGAAAAGTGTGCCCAACTTACCATGCATGGTTGTTTGTGTCACCAATGCTCTGTGCAGGGGCACCCATGCAGGACGCTGCATGCGTGCGGCTACTCACAGCATTGCTAACCCGAGTCTGAATGTTGTACATAGGTGTAAATGACAGTCAATGTATCATGGGCACGAGACGTCCGGCAGGCTGTAGCTAGGCCTAGCTGTTGTTTGACTCACATCGGTGTTGTCCAACGCAAGTGCTGCCCTGTGACGGGTTGCGCTAACCTGGGTTGGCCGACTGCAGGTCCCTCCAAGAACAAGGAAAAATGCTCAGCTTCCCTGAAATGCTCCATGCTAGTTGGGAGTTTGTTCGTTCTGGCTGTTGTGCTCTGCATTGTCGCACCAGTTGTTTCCTCTCTTGCTCTCCTCATCAAGTCTCCAGGACCTGTGCTTGAACGATGAGTTGTAAACTAGCAATTCAGCCAAATTGATATGGTGGAAGATGAGACTACATGAAAACACAGTACCTTGACAAGCAGCGCTGCGGCCAGAGTTTCCCGGCCAGCCGTGATCCTTTCCTCTCCAGTCTTTCGAAGGTGGTTTTGAGCAGGTGGCTTGGCTGCAGTACTTCTGTGACTGGGCAAAGCAAGGGAGATGCATAATATTTTACACCGGCAGGAGAATGGCTTGTTTGTATAGTGTGAAATATGAGCTGTACATTATGTGAGTCTACTTCAAAGACCCGTGCAGAATGGAAGAAGCAAGGGATGTATAAAGTACTAGTCAGTATTTATGGCTAAATGATTTTATAATAAACTTGTTCACTTGCATGTTGTTTGTCTGTCATAATCATCGACTACCAAGTGACCCTTCTGTACTAACCATGCAAGTGCATTTCCTGGAGGATGGGCATGTGTCACGAGCAGGTAAGTAGCAACCTTGCATGCAGCTTTGTCACCCTTGCTGTGAACCAGAAATAGCAACAACCAGAAGTAAGTTTTTGTCTGTGTGTGCTTCCTAGTGCTTTTAACAACTTACATCCAAAGCCTTGAAATTTCTTTGCTCATAGGCTTTTGGTGAGAAGACTTTACATCTGCACATGAAGCATTCATCTTTGATGACTGTTTCACTGGTATTTCGTTTAGTCTATTCTGCAAGGCAGAATTTAATGCTAGGTTGGTTTCATCTTGCTGTTTCATTTGCATTGCCAGTGTAAAGTCGTTACAGAGAGCAAATGTAAAAAATGGTATTTTCTCACTAAATCAAGGCATGTTTTCAGCTGAGCTGCCTAGTGCAAGTGATCCAAAAGAAAACCTAGTATATATATATATATATATATATATATATATATATATATATATATATATATATATAATTTAAGTATGCTCACATTCACATAGGTTGTCATTTTTCTGTATATACACCACCATGAAGTTCAACACAACTGTTGCATCTATTTGAAAACTGATTCCAGTCGACAAGCTTTTTGGCCTTGAATGTAGGTATGCGTGCTCCGCAAGCTCCACCTCCTACAGAGGCTTTAAGGATGTTCCTTTCTCAGTAGTGAGGCCAATGCAATATTCCCGTTACATTTGTTGTGCTAGACACCAATTGACACATTGTGCTATAGTGGATGGATGCATGTGGCCTGTGGTGAATGAATCTTAGGAGCATCCCATTTGAAATCGGGTGGTGGCTGAGAAGCCACCAAGCTCATTCCTTAACCTTTCTTCTTTTTAATATCGGCCCTTAAGACCCATGGTTCATGTTAACCTTGAACCTGAAGGAAATTTATTGCCCTAAGTACCTTGTCTTTTAGTATTCTCCACTGCCAATTCATTTGTTTGTTTTTTTCTCACTTAGCTATCTGTTGGTGATTCTAGCCTTTATAGCGATTCGTTAGACCACACCTACCTGTCTTTCCACTTTTGGAAATTGTGCTGAAAAGGAAAATTAGCATCTGCATGAAAATAGCATGAAACTACAAATGAAATTCATTCTCGGAACAAATTTCACAACTACAAAGCATTCTTTGTTGGGAAACCTGGTTTGTTTGCTGTATACTGCTATTTTCAGGATGTTTGTTTTCCGTTTCAAATTTCTCCACCTTGGTAGACTTCCATTGAACTCATTTGCTTATTACAATTGTCTGTTCCTTTTAATTGCTAGCAAATTTTCAAGGTTTTGATTTGAGTAACTCTTGTATGTTGCAGCATCGGGGGTGCTTGCACAATTAATTTTAACCATGGTTAAAAGGCTTTCGCACAGGTGACAGTAATTTGCTGCCCAGTAAGTTAGTGCACATTTCGTGTCGCACCTCCTCCACTCTAGAACTCGCCGTGCGGGAACTGACTGTCATTTGCCTAAAGCTTTTGTAGTTGCATGTAGACAATTATCGACGGGTAGAGCTCTATGCAGGCCGCTCCTGATAGCTTCTGGTACAAAGAATTGGTACAAGCAGCTTTCCATTTGACTCCTACCAAGCCTTTGAAGCTACTGACTGATGTTGGGCTGCTAAGCACGAGGTCGCGGGATCTAATCCCAGCCACGGCAGCCACATTTCGATGGGGGCGAAATGCAAAAACACCTGTATACTTAGATTTAGGTGCACAAACCCCAGGTGGTCCAAATTATTCCGGAGTCCCCTACTACGGCGTGCCTCATAATCAGATTGTGGTTTTGGCATATAAAACCCCACAATTTATTTCTTTTTTTTTTTAAGCTACTGACATGAGCTCAGAAAAGCTGTGCAAGAAGTGCAGGTACATAGCATCTTGGCATTTATGGGCTGGAAAAGATATGAAAATGAAGGATAGCAGAGGTGCTTGCCAAGGCCCCGAATATTAATGGCGCTCATCGCTGGTGTTCTGATCGCCCTTTCGTCTCATGCACAGGAACACGCATCTTTGCATTTGTGCACATTTCAACTGCACTTGTGTTTGTACTCTGACAGGACTAGTGCATCGCGAGTTGTTAGATGTAGTAGCTGGGGTACAGTTGCTCAGAGGCAGAGGTGTTCGGTTGCTGAACACATAGCTGTAGCACCGTGGGCTGTGAGGGATGCTGTAGTGGAGGGCTACGGACTTTGGCCTCGGGGAAACTAACATGTCGCACAGCCATTTACCCGTGTGAACTACCACCGAACTACCCTATGTGCAGTCACGCGGCCCAGTGCCTTACACGAGTTTGAGGCTACAGGCCCGCGGTTCTTTAACGTGCTCACCATTTTATTGCGATAGCAATTATATGGACACTTGAACCGGATTTCTGCCGTCGTCGTCGCCGTCGCCGTGAGGTTCCCTATAGATAAAATCTTCGCCGCGCGCCGTATGCCCGAGAGGAAGCGTGCGGAAACGCGCGCTATCACGGAGAGCGAACGCACTCAATCTCCCACGCGCAAGCAAGGAAGCAGGAAGCCAGCGCCGGAGGGAGCAAGGGGGGGGGGGGGGGGGGGGTGCATTTCTACTCTGCCAGCAACCGCGCTCGTCGCTCGCTCGCACCGTCTCTTATCTCCACACGGCTCTGACCTTTAAGTGCATTCGCCGCTCAGTTTCCGTTGAAGCGATAGACCGCACGTACCTTCGCCCGCTGCGGCGTATGCTTGCTGCCAGCGTTTTGACAGTCGTCGTCTGCTGTCATTCAGTGTGATCTCTTCGTGTTTGTGCGCGCTCACACCACGCTTGTTCATTCAGTTCGTAATAGTCGGGCCACATTTTCCAACGCACGCTACACACGCAATGCTGCCCGGATCGGCAGTGCAGCGCTACAAGTGTGCCCCTTCGCACGCGCTGCCCACGGGAAGCGCTTCTCATGAACACCACCGTTTCACACGCGCCTTCTCGTGGTCATCGAGTCTCTCTTCATGTCGGTCTACTTACGCCGCAGCACACCTGCTTACTTAATCAGCTCATGTTTACTACAATTCATATTGCTACCAAAGCCGCTCACCTTACTTCGTATGACATTGCTGTGTGGCTATCGCATTCATTGCTTCGCCCTTAGGGCGAAACTGTGACATTTTTTTTTTTTTTTTTTTTAATGCAACTGTTGCTGCTTTCCGCCGCCGTGGGATGCGGCTTTCGCAGCTGGGATTAGATCCTACAATTTCGCACTCTGCAACAGAACGGCATAGCCTCTGAACCATAGTGGCAGGTGGGACGAATTATGGTTCTGCCTGGGGGGACATGGCATAAAAAGAAAATTATTTAACAGTAAAGAGAAAAGTTATTTGAGCTGTATTAGCAAACCACTGTTACCGTAAAAAGCAGCTTGGTAAGCAAAAACAAAAGACGGTGGCGACATCGCCTTGAACTTCCCATACCAGCTCTCCCTGACGTCGTGGATTTTGACAGCCTCTGCTCGAGCCTAGTTAATTTTGTTATATGGACAACATTGTATCCAAAGAGAGCCGAAAACTAAACTTGGCAAGTTTCCAGAACTTGTACTAAGCCACAATGGCCTAAATGCAAAAAAAAAAAAAAAAAAAAATACTTTGAAAGCCGAAGCTCTGATTAGGTGAAGCCTGTTTACCAATCCATGGAGTACCCTTGGGTAGCTACACGAGTACCCTTTGGCTACCGGCCGTAGGTATCTAATTCTAAAGATTCTAGCAATAATTGGTGCTCTGCAACACCGCGGCTCGGTATTATGGCGCCATTTGCATTGTTCCTCCGGTGTAGTGGCGTGGTGTGGCGCGCCGTAGTGTTTTTCGAAAGTAATGGTACAGTATAGTGTTAAAGGTTTTAAATACATAAGATCGAGATCAGATCGGCAAAAGGCTAGATCACGATAGATGCAGTATAACCTTATTTGATCAAGCGGGCTAGGTGACTCTCCGCCCCCATTTTAAAGGGGATGCGAAAGAACATGCTGACGCAGGGCGTTTTCTCCATTGCGGCACAGCAGTAATAAAAAGTGCACAGCAGACGTTAGACAGTCCTTTGCGATTGTTTTGAAGGTGAATAGCTCTCTAAAGAACGTCATAGAGATCGCTTGCACTGTGCGATTGTAATTTATCCATCAGCGCTATACTTACATGCGTTCTTTCCAATCGTTATGTGTTCAACGCAGCATATGACATACGTACTACGTCGTGAGGTATCATTAGATTTTTACAGCATGTACAGAGGGGTCCACTGTTAAACGGAACACTGGAGCGCTGATGATGATGATTTATTGGCATCCCCTTTGAAACAGAGCGGCGACAAATAGTCACCTAGCCTGCTTGATTTAATCAGGTATACTATACCTGTTCTTTATCTAGCATTTTTGTATACCTCTCATTATTTTTATTTTTCAAAAATTTACCTTGTACTGCTGCCTATGATTTTAAGAGATCAGGTCGTATGCATCTTTTCCCTGCTTTTTTTCCACCAGTACTCTAATCGTCTCTTGCTGATCTCTACGGCCGATCTGTTTGTTTCCTTCCACTTTAAACCCAAGCGCTTCTGGGAGTTGCACGTTACCTACGGTTCTCACTGGGTGGATACCGTCGCATTCCATCAGGATGTGCTGAGTGGTTTCTGGATCTTTACTGCAGCATACACATGTCTCATCTAGTTCCGAATGTTTGTTCCGATATGTTTTCTTCCTTAGGCAACCGGCCCGAGCCTCAAATAGCAAGGCACTGCCCTTTGTGTCATCGTACAGATTTTGCCTTCTAATTTCTTTCTTCTCATTCTTGCAAATCTCCATTGTCCTTTTTGTTTCCATTCTTTGCATCCAATTCACGGTCTCTATTTCTCTCACTTTCTTTCTGATGACTTCTGGTTGTCTATTTACCGTTTCGATTATCCTGTACTTGGTTGTCAACTCCCTTGACCTCTTCCTCCATTCTGTGTCCACGCTTTTCATGTAGAGATACTTGTGCACTTTAGCCACCCATTTATTTTCATCCATGTTCCTGAGCCTTTCTTCAAAACTAATTTTGCTCTGTGCTTCTCTGACTTCAAAAGAGGCCCAACCCATGTCACCCTGCACTGCCTCATTTGTGGTATTACCATGGGCTCCCAAAGCCAACCGGCCTACTGATCTTTAGTTAACTTCCAAACCTGCCAATATATCCGATTTTAAGCATATAATGGCATTTGCAAATGTTAGCGCTGGCACCATTACTCTTTTCCAGATTCCACGCACCACCTCATACTTATTGTGGCACCACAGTGCTCTGTGTTTCATTATTGCTGCATTCCGCTCCCCTTTATTTTCAGATTATCTTGGTGGTTGCTTGAGTAATTCTTTCCTTCATATATGTGTACGCCGAGGTACTTATATTGCTTCACTATGGGTATTACTTGCTGTTGACTTGACACCACGAAATTACTCGTGTGTTCATTAAAGATCATAATTCCTGGTTTCTCTATGCTAAACTTAAGGCCTAGATTTGTCGCTGCATTCCCACAGATATTCGCAAGTATCTGTAAATCTTTTTTATTGTCCGCTAGTAACACAATGTCGTCTGCATACATCAGTCCAGGGACCTTCTGTTGCACCATTTCTCCATCACGCATGTAGGATAAACCAAAACTTAATTCGCTGTTTTCCAGTTGTCTTTCTATACCGTTGACATAAAGTATGAACAACAATGGTGACAGAGGGCATCCTTGCTTCAATCCTTGGTGAATTCCCACCATTTCATTTCCTTTTCTACCTTCCCATACCACTTGTACTTGGTTGTCTCTATATATCTCCCTCAGCAGCTCTACGAAATCGTCCTCTATGCCTTCGTATTGAAAAATATCCCACAGCAATTCCCTGTCTACGTTGTCATAAGCTCCTTTAATATCTAGAAATGCTATCCATAAACGCCTTTTCTGAGCTACTGAAATCTATGCACTGAGTTAGTACAAACATATTGTCTTCTAAGCGTCTGCCTGGCCTGAACCCATTCTGTAGTTCCCCCAATACATCGTTTTCCTCCACCCACTACCCGCCGTGGTTGCTCAGTGGCTATGGTGTTGGGCTGCTGAGCACGAGGTCGCGGGATCGAATCCCGGCCACGGCGGCCGCATTTCGATGGGGGCGAAATGCGAAAACACCCGTGTACTTAGATTTAGGTGCACGTTAAAGAACTCCAGGTGGTCCAAATTTCCGGAGTCCCCCACTACGGCGTGCCTCATAATCAGAACTGGTTTTGGCACGTAAAACCCTATAATTTAATTTTTTTTCCTCCACCCACTTCCGACAGTTCTAATTTTATGGCTTGCATTGCCATCCTATATATCACCGACGTTACTGTAACTGGCCTGTACGAGCTAGTCTTATCCTTATCTCCTTTGCCTTTGTAGATGAGATTCATCTTGCTTTCACGCCATCCAACGGGAATTTTCTTTGTTCTAATCACTTGCTCTATGGCATTAGTCAGCAGTGCCTTGCTTTTTGGACCGAGGTTTTTGATTAGCTGTATTGGGATTTCATCGGGTCCTGCTGCTGTGTTGTTAGGGGCATTTTCTTCTGCCTTTTTCCGCGTGGCGTCTGCTTGGCGCCACCACCGGCCGACGGCTGCAACAAGTTTCGCGCAGTGAGCGCCGTGGGCGGTGCACTTTTGTCGTCTGCTACCGTCTGCTGCCGCTCTTCGGATAGTAAAGAAGCAAGCCGATCACACCTTTTCAATGTTGACCGATGAGTGCATGGCCACACACTGATAGCCAGCCATTGCAAAGCTGGAGGAAAATTAGACGAGGCAAAATATTAACAAGCAGGTATTCTTGCCGTTTCAGTTTGCGAGACAAACATGGTCATTTTTTTACGGATGTCTCTTTGTAGCACATCTATATCGGAGAATAGTTCTCCGTGTGTAGTGCCCATCTCACTTGTACTACTGCATATTCGAGTCGCTGCAGTGGGTAGGTTGCACAAATAATCCACAAGCGCCTTTAACGAGCATATTAATTTATAAAGAGCTATCACACGAGTTATGGTTGAATCTTGGGAATCGACGTGCACAGTAAAAAATTTTTGAGGCGGGTAAATCTTTATGATATGAGAAGGCGAACCAAAGACTGTACGGTCATTGCTGCTGATGTTAAGGGCATTTATCTGATTTTACATCAATCCAGTCACTTTCCTTCCCGCTGGAAGGAAAGTGGCTGTGTCCAAACACGAATTACGCGAGCTGCTTGCTTCGCGACGATCCGAAGCACGGCAGCTGACCGTAGCAGACGACGAAAGAGCACCGCCCACAGCGCTCACTGCGCCTGCGCGACACTCGTTGCGGCCGGTCTCAGAATCGAAAGTGTCCGTTATATGTACAGAGGGGTCCACTGTTAAAGGGAACACCGGAGCGCGTGGCGTCTGCTCTGCGCCACCGCCGGCAGGCGGCTGCAACGAGTTTCGCGCAGGCGCAGTGAGCGTCGTGGGCGGTGCTCTTTCGTCGTCTGCTACCGTCTGGTGCCGCGCTTCAGATCGTCGCGGAAAAGCAGCTCGCGTGGTTCGTACTTGAAAGCAGCCACTTTCCTTCCAGCTGGAAGGAAAGTCACGGGATTGATCTATAATCAAACAAATGTCCCCCTGCACACCAGCAGCAATGACGCTGCTGTCTTTTGTTCGCCTTCTTGATACATACATAAAGCACTGCCCGCTTCAGAAAAGGTTAAGTGTGCACTTCGTTCGCCACTAATCCACGATGGCTCGAGTGCCATACGATGAAAGGCAGCGTATTTAACTGTGGCAAGGGAAGTACAGACAACGCGCTATTGCAGAACTAACGCAGAGGCCGCTCAATACAGTTAATCGAATAGACAGTCGTCAGCGTGTGGGGCTGCATGACAAAGGATCGCCTCGGGCCTCTCGTCAGCTTAGAAGGAAAATTCACGGCCGACAAATACTGCGATGTCATCGAACAAGTTGCGCTCCCTCATGCTGCAAATGGTGCTTTCCAGCCGCATGACTTCCTCTTCCAGCATGCCATATCCCATGTGCACACCACAAAAAAGCTCGATCAGTTCTGCTGCCTCACCAAGTGGAAGTTCTGGGCTGGCCACCGCAGTCTCCCGGCTTGAACCCCATAGAAAACGTTTGGGGTACCATGAAGAAGGCCTTAGCAAGTCAATGCCTGCACGGGCTCTCCGCGGACAGCCTTTGGAGCGCGGTCAAGGCCGAATGGGAGCGTTTGAAGCGAAATGCCTAATTCTGTGAAGCCTTGTATGCAAGTCTTCCTTCTAGAATAAAGGCAGTGCTGGAGGCAAACGGCGACGCAACCAGATATTGAGCGACGCACAGGCTTTCTTTATTTGTTTTGACGCATGTTTTTCTTGAAGCCCAAGATGACGGCAGTTTGTAGGAGCACATTTTACGTCAAGTCCTAATAAAACGGTTATAGCACTCAGTGTTTTGAAGGCGTACCCAAAAATGCCTACCGTAATCAGAAAGGAGCGATTTGTAAACGTAAACAACCTAAAGGTCTAGAAGAATTTGGCATGCTGCTAAACTTGAACATCTACTCGTAACTAAAATGTCTGCAACTGCGGGAGTTCAACTCGTTACGTATGCCAATACATTTCTCCATCGATCTTACCGCTGTGAATTCTACTGAATGAGCTTCAATGGCGCTTGTGGATTCTTTGTTCAGCATATATACCCACAGCAGTGACTCCAATATGCCTTAGCGCGCATGAGATGGCCACTATACACGCAGAAATACTGTCTATTATTGTTGTATCCCAAAGAGACAGTCCGCCAAAAATTGTCATGTTTTCCTTGCGAGTTCGAACGGCACAAGTACCTGCGAGGTAATATTTTGCCCCGTCTAATTCTCGTTCAGCCTTGCAACGGCTAGCTATCCGAGTGTGACCATGCAGCCTCCGGCAAACTTTCAGAATGCGTGAACGGGTTGCTTTGCGACGATATGAAGCGCGGCTGCAGACGGTAGCAGACGACGAAATATCACCGCCCACATCGCTCACCGCGCCTGCGCGAAACTAGTTCTAGCCGCCGGCCGGCGGTGGCGCAGAGCAGACGCCACGCGCTCCGGTGTTCCCTTTAACAGTGGACCCCTCTGTACATACCCCTAAATTTGTGATTGCGTGAAGTGAATGGAAGCGCAGAAGCAGGCTTCTCCTTACGAGGCCTCACGTTGTGGAGAAGCCAGCTTGGATGAGCGCTATGCGTTTCGCTGCACCGTTGACCAAGGCAAACTGGTAAGGTGATTGTAATTTATTTGCACGAGGGGCGAGCCTGTGCTCGGTGGCGTGCTAGGCAAAAGCGGAGAGGTAAGAACCCTTGTGCCTGAGCACCTGCAAGCCTGCCGCCGAGAACAGGAAATGAGTACAAAATGATGAGGGTGAGGGAATAAGGGGTGAGAGGAAATCAGAGTGGAAGTACATAGAAGGATTAAGCAAGGTGTGAGGGAGATGACAGTGGTTAGAGAATGAGAGGGATAAATAATAGTAGGAGGATGTTGGGTCGTGATTTTCAATTCTCGCAACCAGAAAGGCGGAAAGATCGGCTGGAAGAGCGCGTCTCTGTAGCCTGCCTACCTAGCTTAGCTCCGTCTTTAGTGTCAAATTTTTTGAAGTGTCCATTTTAGCACAGAGTGCAGTGTTCTTGTGAATCAAGAGGAAACTTTAGATCGGGCCCAACTCCGATGCCACCTATTCAGTTACCTATAAAACGCAAAAATGTTTTTTTCTGAGATAACCCCTGGACCGATTTTAATGAAATGTGTTGCGTTAGAGAAGTAAATACAAATTATATGACTGTTGCAAGCTGAAATTTTAATTTAAAGTTTGGAAGAAATAGCAGCACGAAGTTTACAAGTTCGTAACTCTGCACCAAGGATAGATATTGCAGTTTTGTAAAGAGCACAAATTTTGTGTATTATTTTTATCTAACGTGAATTCGTTATAATGTTTACAAGGGTTTCGCAAAACTTGTAATCGCATATTAGTGGTGTACTTAAGAGCCGTGTATGATACTCGTACATCAATTTTGTCCGCCTTAGATGTACTATTAGATGCAATTTACAGAATTGCGATATCGTTTTTCGTTGCTGAGTTACAGGGTTGTAAACTTGGTAGTGTCGTTTTCTGAAAATTTTCGATTTTTAATAATTGTTTAAGAGAATAGATGGCCTAAATCATAATTTTGCTGCCAGCAGTCACTAGATTTAAACTTTTTTAAATGAAACGAGTCTCATCAATTTGGTGCAATGGTGGACGAGAAAAACGGTTTCTCTGTTCCTATCTATTTAGATAGAAGCGCCCGAGCTAAAGCTTCCTTTTAAGTCCCTTCCCTGCTCGGTTATATGACCCTTGAAAACGTCAGAAAGTGGAACATATATATGCCTCATTTTTGAAGTTTTGATTGGTACTATAAATACGAATAATTTGACACTAAAGGGAAATAATTTATGCAATTCGGTATTCTTGACTTGTCTTCAGCAACTCGGCGTATTTTTTTAATGAGCATAAGTCACGAACTTGCAAAAATTAATTCACCAACTTTTATTGTGTTGATTTAAGCGCAATACATTCAATGGAAAAGTTGGAGAGCATATTGAGAAATATCCAAATGAATTCTTCCCGCTGTAGTGGTTACATGTTTTCGGAGCTCTGAAGAAAGCGCGCGAAATCTGGAAATGTACCACGTGACTAGGCGCTTACGCGCAATGACTTTAGTGCCCGCAAACATCTTCGAACGAATGATCACTGCTGCACGCAAACCGAATGTAATGAATAGGCCGCAAGCGAAAATTATTGTTTCGAGGCGACGGGTCGTCTCAGATGCATCTTCATCCGCCGCAATAACCTCCTTGGCCGCACAGTTTGTGGACAGCAAAAAAGCTGGCAGCGCTTTAAGAATGTATGTGCTCTATTTATCGCTATACTACATGGTTCCATTTACTCGATCGCTTCAGCAGGCGAATTGTCTTGGCATAACTGGAGGCGAAGACCGTTGTATTAAAAGCGTATCGTTTGCTTACGGCCTATTCATACATCCTGTCAGCTTGCAGCAGTGATCATTCGTTGAAAGCGTGTTTTCAGGGCACTAAATGTCACTGATCGCATGCGCGTAGTCGCATGTTACGTTTTCAGATTTCGCGCGCTTTCTTTGGAGCCCCGAAAAAAAAAATGAAATCATAGCAGCTATGTTCAAGGAAAGAATTCAGTTGGATATTTCTGATTGCGATCTACAACATCTCCATTGAAGATTTTAAATGCGTAAGCCTTTCTACGCCTACCTAACGAGGAAACCCGTCCGTCACGTAAGACGAATCGCTATAAATAATGTAAAAAACAAATTTGAAAGGAAAAAGCGTTGGCGGTGGTGAATTTCGAACCTACGACCCCACGCTCAGAAGCCGAGTGCCTTACCCAATTGTCTAAACAGCCACGCTTGCAGAAGGTGAACATACCTGATCAATATGAATGGGTTGTACCAGCGGTATACAAAACAAATGTCACAGGAGAACAGTTTCTATATAGGCTTTGTTGAAAGATTTGGTGATGGTGGTATAAAAGCCACCTGTAGGACCACATGTGCACATGCACACGAGTGCGCGGTGATATAATCTCGACCGGGTGAGGTGGGTCGTCACCGCAGGAATCAGGAGACGACGATGAAGGCGGGCATCGTGATGATGAAAAATAGAAAAGATTGTATTCACTTCATTGGTACATGGTTTTGACTCTATCCGAGTCTCGAGCGGTTCTGATTAACACGGGGGCCAGGACGGCCTTAAATCCCCTCGTGGTGGCCGGCATTTCCTTCGGGGAAGTCCTACTAAGTGGTTCGTTGGGAAAGGGAAAGGTTGGCGCTATCTTCTGCAGCCCTCGCCCTCGGGTCCTCCTTCTTGGTAGCTCGCCGTTTTCGTCTGCTCCGTAGAGGTGAGAGCTCTCTCGGGGCTGAAGGGGATTATCTCGTCACGGGAAAAGCGCTGGGGCTTGCTTCCCACATTGGAGAGATACAGATTCCAGGCATAACCTGCCGATGACTCCTTCGGGGAACTTGTGGAAGTGTCAGACCTATGTCGGGCGGTCAAGTTGGCGACCTCCTCTCCCTCGGGTCTTCCTTCTTGGTAGCTCGCTGTTTTCGTCTGCTCCGTAGAGGTCAGACGCTCTCTCGGGGATGAAAGAGGATTATCTCGTCACGGGAAAGGCGCTCGAGCTTGATTCCCACATTTGACAGGTGCAGTTCCAAGCCGATCGTAACAGCGGTGACTGGGCGGTTTTGCGTTTGGCGGACACGCCAACTCAGCGCAATCTCTTCGGTGCCGCCGAGCTGGCCAGCATGCTGCCGGCTAGGCAAGATAGCTCGAGCGGCCCCGGCGTGAGATAGGACATGCTCTATTCCCGCGCTGGCTACGCCAAAGTGCGCCGAATGCTGCCAGGCCCCCTGGCTGCGAGGTAACGTTTAACTTAGACCGACCACTTTGCGCATGCGTAGCGTAACTGCGCCGCGCGTGACGGGCGCCCGCGTTGCGCAGGACTATATTCGCGCCTTTAATCCGGGATGCGCTGATTCACAAACACGGTAATTAGAGCCACGGGGTTAGCAGCTTCGGCTTTTGTCTCTTTCCCGCCGCCTACAAATGTCAATCTACCATCTGCTACAGAGTTGGTCTACTCTCTACTAACCCCTCCACTCTCGAGTTACCATAGACTACCGATTGTGCGAAATTTACACATTATGCCAAGGTGCTGGAAACTGCAGTTAAAGCAAGTGAATGTTGTAGGATGACGCTTTGTGGCATTTTTCTAGTGAGTCGTAAATGCAAACTAATACTTATTGTGCAGTCAGTCATATTTCATTTCTTATAAAAAAAAAAAGAATTGAACGCCCAGCTCAAAGCGCATGTACAGGTTATTTTTTTGCTGCAAGCATTACGAGAGAGGAAAGATTACTCTTGCCGTTGCTCGCTGAACGCGGCACAGTCGAACATCTCGTTAAACACGGTAGTGCCTTCATCTGTGTGGCCGGCCAGTCTGTATAGCGATACACTGCACTCAGAAGTAAAATGGAGCACATTTAACGTAAGCAGGGTGTTCAATTTTATCTAAGCTATACGAGGAAGCTCTTAAGGAGACCAACTCCGATGCCACTTATTCAAATGCATATAAAACGCAGAAATGCCTTTGTAAGACAACCGCTCGACCGATTTGAATGAAATTGGTTGCATTTGAGAAAGTTAACTTCTAGTGACTATAATAAACAGAAATTTTACTTAAGGCATAATATCGTGCGCAAAAATTTTCGGAAATCATCAAGTTAAAAAAATATAGAAGCACGAAGTTTATGAATCCTTAACTCTTCACCAAAAACAGATATCGCAGTTCTGTAAAATGCATCCGTTAGAGCAGTTAGAGCGGACGAATTTGATATATCAATTTGTAGCTTACGCGAATTTGTTACAATGCTTACGAGGGTTTTGCAAAAGTCCCACTCACGAATTAGTGGTATATTTCAGACCGATGTATAGAACACCAATTTTCTCCGATTCTGATGTATTTTAAGTATTTTTTAACATAATTGTGATATCGTTTTTCTTTACAGAGTTATAGAGTTGTAAACTTCATAGTTTCGTTTTTTGATACTATGCCATTTCCAACATTGTTTATTAAAAAATTCGACGGCCTAAATAAAAAATATGATTCTTATAGTTACTAGGTTTTAGATTTTTCTTTTAATTTCAATAAAGCTCATCAAATTCGGTGCCGTGGTTGCTGAGAAAAATGATTTATCCATTCCCATATATTTAGATAGGAGCCCCCGAGGTAAAGAGTCCTCTTAGTGTCTGTGGTTAATTCCTTGCCACCGCTGAACAGAAATGACACAAGCTAGTCGCGTACACATATGTGCACACTGATTGAAGGGGCTAACCACGCGAATGTCTCCATGTGCCTTGCGCTCTTAAGGTCTCGTGGTCGCCACCTCCAGATCCTCCCGCCTTTTTCATCCTTCTTTATGGCACTGAATTCGTCCACCATCTACTGAGCAACGGAGGTCACCATTTCAAGAATGTCGCTAAATGTGCAAAAAAAAAGCAGTTTGTCGAAATATTCTTCGGCAAACCATATTGTTATCGGCCAGCGCTCTAGCAGCGGCCATTCGCTAATCCTTTATCGAGAAATGTGACGCTTAGAGCGCACTGGCAAAATAGGCAAAGACTAGGAAGGATCTTCAGCTGCTTCATTTTATCACGGCGCGCGTTAGAATTCTCCGCTTACATGTGACTTCATCGATGCTGTTTTGTAATGATGCCATGGACTCAATGTGGCCACATCCAGGAGATCGACCCTCCTATATGCGCAAACGAAGCGCGTAGCGTTAGACCGCGCTACCGTGCATTAATTCCCGCTCATCAGGCGTTTCCTTCTCTTCTGAATGGGAAAGGCATCGCCAAGCGGTTCTGCGCCGACCGGAAGAGTCGCCGCCGCCATCGCCCAGCCAGCAGCTGACACCGCTCTGCAGCCCCTGCGACGAGCGGCCGTCCCCGTGGCGGCGGGTGGCCAGCTTCACGGCAGTCGGTCACAGGGCAGGACCCGAGGACGGTGCGACTCTGCGTAACGGGTGAGCAGTGCCGGCCCGGCCACCGACAACCGCATCAACATGCAAATTTCGCGCTTATGACAGAAGCAAGCAGCACCTCTACATAGGCGGAGTTGCACGCGACACAGTAGTGAGCCTGCCAGTTGCTACTGTGTCGTGTGATCTCCGTGTTCGGTTTCATTGCGCTGAATAATTGAGTGTCTTTTGCCGCGTGACGTCATTTTTTGCCCCGTGTAAAACGCTTAAAGTGAAGTTAAGTGTTGCGTGAGTGCACCAACCGAAAAAAAAAATAGAAGAAACGAATTAAAAAGTCTATAGCCTTCTGATGTACTTAGACGGGTTAAGGACGTTCAGACATTGGTGTTCTAGTGCACTTAACTTTTTTTTTTAATTAGCAGGTAGTATACGCCTAATATTCTGGAGGTTTCGTGTCTCCAAGTCATTGCCTTGTCTGGGCCGAGAACTTTTCAGCATGCCCGTAATTTGAACCCGCGCAAGTGCTAACCGAGGTCACAAAGATGTGCTAATCACGCTATATTGCGCATGCATTTCATCTGGAACGTCTGTAGAATACTACCTTGTGGGACAAAGTCAGCTTGCTTTCTTTGAAATCGCTCGGACATAGTTTTCAGTTCGCGGGCATATTCACAATAAGCGTTGCACATTTCAGGAAGCACATTGAACTTGTCTGGGCTCTCGGTATCATGACTTTTGTACAAAAACGAAAGAAAATAAGGGGGTGGGGGAGATACTGAGAGCGCTCATTCTACAGCTTGTGCATATATTAGAATCATCACGAGGTATTTTACGCAGGAGGCCGTGGTCTTTGCGGTTGAAGAAGACTTACAAGACTGACAAGAAGCACCGAAAGTCTCAGGACGAGAATTCTCTCTCCACTGGAGGAAACAGCCCGACTGAGGCGAGTATACTCTTTCGTGTACCTACAGCTAACGAAATATCTTGCACTCTTCACTCGTGTATACGGATGGTCTTTTATTTATTTTTCAACTTTGCGGGTGAGGCTACTGCTGTCTTGCCGATTATGCAACCACTTAATTGAGCACTTGGATATTTACAACTGGGCATGTTCACGGGTATGTGAACATTCTCGGGAAATCCTCTAGAGCGGGTACGTGCCCCTGCTATAGGAGCCCGAATAGACAAGTAGAACAAGATGCAAGAAGTGAACAAGTCGGCAACAGAAAATTGAAGAAGTCACCTGCAGAGAATTGAAAAAAGTTGGCATCAAAAGCAGCTGAGCGAGGCGAAAGAAGTGAAGGGAATACAGAATGGTACCACAGCGTGCACTGACCGAGTGTGCGTTGAGCTACAGAGAAGTGAAGTTGGCAACGAAGCGGCCGAGCAGTAGCGCACCCAGGATCTCTGCCAGGGGGGGGGGGGGGTTGACAGTTTGCCAATACCATCTAAACAGCACTAATTTCGATTTCTTCACGGGAAATTGTCAAAAAAATGCGCTTTTTGCGAGTGTGCAGACGATTGCGCGTCTTACATCTTAGTTGCAGTACTCAAATGCGTAAGGAAAGAAAAGGGGTTAAACAAAAGGGGGAGTTAAGTCGGCCTCAGGGGGGGGGGGGGGGTTCAACCCCCCCCCCCCCCCCCCCACCCCCCGTCGGTGCGCCACTGCGGCCGAGTGTGTGGAAACGAGTTAATTTAACAAAATCGATTCTTGGCCAATCCTCCATAGCGGGTATATGAACCGTAGATTGAGGCAAACCAACCAAACAACCAACCAAAACGGAACCAGTGCGTGCGAGGAGCGTTGAGCTACACAAAAGTGCTCGAAGAAGGGGATATGAAGTGAAGACATTTTGCACGAGCCATGTTATGAGGCAAAAACAACATTTCAGCAAACATCAACGAAAGCTTCGCCTATAACCGACTCCCACATTTACGTGGGATCCGCCGATTTTATTTTAATTCGGGGTATTTGCCACGAGGCATATGCAGTAAAAAAAAATTGGCTATCGATTGGCTATCGATGACTGACTAAACTTAAGTAGTCCCAACCATGCTTAGCTAGACTTGGCCAGGCTCAGCTTCGCTAGTTCCATGGAGGAAGGAAAAAACTGAGGAGGGGCCCTGACGTCACTCTTTGTGAAGCCAAGTGACGCCGGAAGTTGGCGTTACTCCGCCATCTTGTCGTGGCAGATTCTCCTCTGTTCTCCTCTCTTGTTTACATTTCTCGCGAAACCATGCACGCCGCGCTGCGCGCAACCGGGCTGCCCGGGCGCACGTGCTCCGCAGCGATCCTAAACCGAAAGATGTAATCGCAATGTGTAATCGCATTACCGTCGTCGACGTCATGTTAAAAAAGTTCGTAATGAACTTTGCAAATTCGACCGTGCGGTCGAATTCGCTGCTTTTGCCGGCTTTTATAAAAATAAAGATGCTTTATCAGCCCAGCTAACTGAATGTGTGCTTCCGTGAATGGTGCGCCGTTGCATGAATGCAGCGCTTTGAGCGCTACTGTAAACGTCATGCAACGTGCACATATAGGTCATGAAACACTACAGGTGGGTAAGCAGGCATTGTGAATGCCGATGTCGAGGGCAGCAAACTGAAGCACATATTCCGCGTAAAACTCCACCGGCACACCTGTGCAGGTGTGTATGACCCTCGAAAGCGCTCTCCTTAAACGAACTCGTGCTGTCGCGAGTACTGCGAGATACAAGTAACAGTTGAGCAACATGTGTTTTAATATGTGCAAAAGCAAGTTGTTACTGAACACAAAGTTCTAAAGTCAGGATTGTGCATTCTTGCATAACATTCTATGTTATCATCGTTATACGTATTATCACCCGCTGTCAAAAGCGGGAATACTGCACGACTGTCACTGACCTGCAAGGCGTTCATTGTACAGATTCTGAAACAGTGGTTTCGGTCTACAATGGCAAGTTAGTATGATTCCGCCGAAGAGGGCAAAATTTCCGCAGATATTCCTTAGTCCGTGACCATTGCCATGGCACGGTACATAGCGTATACAGCGTTGCATGCGCATTCATCTCACGCGTTTGAGTTCCTTCAGTCCCACCTGGCCACAGCAACATACGGGAGAGCACGGTCCAGATAAAACAGCGGAACAAAATACAGAGACTAACGCAAGCCTGCCAACACGACGCCTTTGCCACGGTACGAAACCTATGGCGCAACATCGTGTGAGCGCACACACCATAACAAAGCCGCCATTGTGCCACGACAACATGGCCGCTACAGCGCAAAAATCGTGAAAAAATAAAGAAAAATACCATGACTACATCACTTCCTCCACACTTTTTTCCTAGCGCGCGGATGGGGTAGGGCCTCTCCTCAGTTTTTTCCTTCCTCCATTGCTAGTTCACAGGGGTATGTGCCATTGCGCTTGGACCCTTTCTGCACTGTGGCCAGGATCGGCCCACATTTTTTGTGGACGACTAACGGAATAACAGCCGGCGTGGACTTAGGTGCTGCAGCAAAGAGTTTGTGCATTTATTGTTCTATATCGAACGGGTAGAGTCTTCTGGAAGATTAGGCTTTAGTTTGGCCTCCCAGAGCATCTTGTGCCTAATATCCCGAGTACCAGGGCACTGCCACAGAAGGCGATGATTGTACGGTTGGGTGGTCTAGACTATTTACGTTCCACGTTTTATGTAAAATCGTGGTCCAGGACGAAGAAAACGCCTCGTTCTTCGTTCATCTATGCGTTTGAATGCAAATATTTCAGCACACTATCTGACTGCTGTACAAAGTTGTACGCGCTGATTTCGGTCTCGTTTGGAAGATTGAGCATATTGACCACAAGACCGCGTGTCGTGGTACGCCTTTACGCCGGCGTGACTAAAGTATTTGCGGCTATTGATACTCTGGGTGAGGTCATCCATTATGTACACTCGATGTTCCATTTTGCGGCCTAGAAGAGTCGCGTCGCACATGTAGCGTTTGTTGATGGCTTGTCATGCAGATCTCCCGAATAGGAAACGCAAGTGCCTCAACGGCCAGCATGTGGCAGCATCAATGGCAGCGAGAGCGTAGACTTTCGAAGTACATATTCTAACTGCGCATTCTGCTGTACGTCTCACGAATGAAGCACTACATTCGGGTTTTTAAAAAATGTCGCAGTTTCGCCCGAAAGGCGAAGCATCAATTGCGATAGCAAATTAGTAGAGAGCTATTCGGAGTACGGATAATAGCTTTATCGGCTGCATAAACTTGGACACATTCGCTTACTAACTGAATTAACAAGCATGGTGTCAGCGCGCACAAGCAAACATGAATAGATCACACTGAATGACCGCAGACAACGACCGTCAAAACGCGGGCAGCAAGCGCAGCCGCAGCCGCCGAAGCGGGCGAAGGTTCGCGTGGTCTATCGCTTCAACCGAAACTGAGCGGCGAATGTACAGCGCATACAAATGTCAGAGCCGTGTGGAGATAAGAGACGGTGCGGGCGACCGCCACCGCCGGGCAAAGTGCAGAGGAGCTGTGCAGAGAAGTTGTTGGCAGAGGAGCGCTGCCCCCCCCCTCACTCCCTCCCTCCCTCCCGCGCTGCCTTCCCGCTTTCTTGCTTTCGCGTGGGAGATTGAGTGGCCAGTTCCCCTTGCGCCCGGTTGCAAGATGAGCATTTGGTGAAGCATCACAGCGTTGCCCCGCCTCCCTCCCTCCCTCCCATACCCCCACGGCCTTTCGCGCGACGGTCGCGTTTGCTTTCCGCCGTGCGTTCACTCTCTGTGATAGCGCGCTTCCCCCGAGCGCTTTCTCTCGCGCACACGGCGCGCGGCGACGATTTTATCGCCCTTGGACTTTATACGGAACCTCACGGCGACGGCAGAAATCCGGTTGAAGTGTCCATATAATTGCTATCGCAATAAAAATAAAAGCGCGCCGCGTCATTAACCTATGGCAGACACTCAACGAAGAAATAGTGCGACCAAAATCCTTTAAAACAAAAACAAAATGTCAAAAAGTGATAATATTATGTAGAAGTTAGGAGCAAACATTGTCTGTGGTATAGTGAGTATAGAGAAGCTAAGGCGCGCAATTTGGTTTACCAGTACCGACAGCGAACCACCATTGATACTCTTCCTACTCTGCTCCAAAGCGAGCTGGTTCATTGAAACAGTATGGCCGCTGTTTGTCTTGCCACAGCCGACGCCGGCCAGCGTGGTAGCGGCAGCACCAGGCAGCCAAGCCGTTCTGCGCTGCCAGCTCGACGTTCCTTCCCTCCGGTCGGCGGCTGGGGCGGTGTCGTGGCGGCTGCCGGACGGCAGCTGCGTCAGGGCTCGCGCCCCGGGAGACGGGGCGCCCGTGCTCTTCCGCATGGGAGCCTCCGTGGACGACGGCGAGTGCCGCGGCGTCGTGCCGCGAGCAGTCGCTGGCCGACCGCTGCGTAGCGCGGCTGCACACCGACGGCTCGAGCAGCCTGGAAGTTGCCCAGTGCGAGCCCCTGGACGCCGGCCTGTACGTCTGCAACCATGTCGTGGACGGCGCCACCCGGCTGGCCGCCTCCACGCGCCTCCTCGTCACGGGTGCGTGTGTATACTTGTCCCGAGCGAAACGAGTATAGTTTAATACAGTCAGCGGGAAATTGAAAACAGAACAGGCAAATTAATATCAAAACAGGGAAAACAGAAGACCGTGCCTTGTGTACCCCAAGGTATGAGACACATCTTTGAGACAAATTTCAACTTATCTCTTGCGATGTATGGACCTTGGCTGTGAAAAATGAACGGAATCGGGATCCACTAGAGAAACCTGCAATAACTGCATTCTTGTTTGAATCGATTGTCATGGAAATATCCGTATTCCATCTAAAACGCTGTGCGATGGTTCGGATACACACCACTCCTGTAGCGTCGCCACTTAATTGCTTGAACGTCACGGATTAATGTCCGAGTGTTTCTAAATGTATCTATACAATTGTAGGGTTTTCTCACGGGGATAGAAGCACGTTCATAGTGTTGATCCATCTGGGAGTGTCGTGAGGTTTCACTACGCCTAACCACAGAACTCGCAAGACTGTGTTCGCAGCTCCCTGACAGAGCATGCCACAAGATGAACTCGGGCACATTAAAAAAAAAAAAAAGTTCGTGGTAGATGCCAGCATTCGCTTAACCGGAACGGTACCTGATACATAATGGCGACACCTTTTCAGGGACTAAAGGAATCGTCATATTGTGTTAGATGGCTTTTCTAATAAACGAATGCTTCCATCTATTTCCGAGTGTTTTCCATGCGCCCGAGCATGGTACGTGTGGTATGTTCGTCTTAGTAAATAGTCAGGCTGCTGTTACTTTTTTAAAACACTCCTCCTCCTCCACCTAATACTAGCACTAGTTTTGAGACATCAGTCCGCAAAGTTGTGGCGCAGTGAGCATATTGCCGTTATACATATTTTCCAAGAAAACCTTCCTGAAGCGCTTCAGGAAGGTTTTGTGGAACAAATGTTCGTTATACAAAAGTAAGGAGGAAGTATTTTAACGGTGTATTTAAAGTATTCTTTATACAGTAAGAAAAAAGCATTTTGACGGTGTATGAACAAATGTTACTAGAATGTAAATGTAAATAGACTGTCAGTAAAGTAAATAGAAAGTTGGTAGGAGTTCTAAATAATGTTACTAGGCATTTTTTAAGGGGTAGAGCTACAATGTATTTCATGGATCTGCCACGAGACGAGACTATCGGAACTCATGCGAGATTTCAGGACTCCTACTACGTGGAAATACATTGAGAACAAGTGCTTTAATATAATTAATTAAATTTTATTGGTGAAATTTGCCAAATAATTATTTTAAAAGGCGGTCACCGCCAAAATTTTGATGTCCGGCACAGCTACGAACATCGATGAGCAAGATTATTACTTTATTTCGCGTGAAATAAATAGCATAATTTTCTTTTCTACTTTCCTTGTGGTTAAATGTTTATTTGTTCCTTTGTTCGTTTGTTTTTAATGGGTTTTTCTAGCGCAGCTGATAGTCTGGTACCTTCCGGTAGCGTAGTTCCCTTGTTTACTCCTCAAATAACGGCACCAGACCACTACAGAGGGTACACACCACAAAGTTTGCAGGAAAACAAGCTTCTTTGTTGTCATTTGCTAACTCATTCTTTCACGCGCGGTCGTCGACTTGCTTATACCGTGCGCGAAGGAAGCCATATGGCACTGACATCAGGATCGTGAAGGTCCTGACTGCAAGAAAAGGTAGAAGAAAAAAGAAGCAAAATAACCCACGCGTTGTAATCTTCTCTCTTTCTCTTTCTCTTTATCTCCCCTTTTCTTTCTTTTTTTTTTTTCTGTTAATGCCGACTCGTCCTGCAGTGCACTAAGAAACGATGCCGTGGCAAGACAAAGAAATGCATTTGTCGCACGCAGCTGTCGTACTCGTGAAATTCTCATCCGCTGCGCATGTGGGTGAGGCAGTCGAGGCCGCGCCAGACGGTGAGGCTCCGCGGGTTCCTTTGATGTCTCTCATTTGTTACGCCGTGTTACGTCACCGCTACAAATGGCACCTTCGTTGATTCGGTAGCGGTTCTCACATTTGACAGAAGAAGAACAAGGAGATGGAGCCACAAATTCCTATCTCTTCCTTTTACAACGAAGCTTTAATGCCTATAATAGGCGAAACGCCCGTCCGGGCCCAGGAGGACCCTGCGCCGGAACCAGTGCGCATGCGCGAAAAAAATATTATAAACGAGTTGGAGAGGACTTAGCAGCGAGAGGAGAGGGAATGTCTGGGTCTTTCACTGCGAATTAACACGTGTTGGTGACGTACACCCTTCGGCAAAATAAGCCGGGTATGAAATCTGAGAAAAAGCTGAATATCTCCACAGCCTCACAACGCAGCCTGGTATTTGCATTTCGGGCTTCGATTAGAATATGCTAACGACATTGTCGTATACAGTTTTACTGGCTACTGCTACAGGCTGCGGAGATATTCAGCTTTTTCTCAGATTTCATGCCCCGGCTTATTTTGTCGCCGGGTGTACATACACCCTCGCAGCGTCTCCGTGGAATGCACACGCGCCAAGCTTAAGTGTGAGGGAGCAAGAGGAAAGGGGCCGTCTGGTTTTTTCGCAGCATGCGTGTGACGTAGTGCAGCCTGCGTGGAGTGCGCACGCGCCAAGTGTGAGGGAGCAAGGGGAGAGGGAACGTCTGGCGGTCGGCATAAAGGGGCGCGTAAAGTGGCACATAATTTCGCAACACAGTTCAGAAACAACGCGTGATAAGCCTTAAGATAAACACCGTGGCCGCCCCTTTTCAGCTTCGCTGGTCAACCATCTCCACAGGGTGTAAGGGCGGGCCGAACATTTTTAAAAAAATTCAAGTTGGCTTTTAATTATGAAGGAAAACAGAGAGACAGCTGGGCGCCGCTCTACATATTGCACCTGCAAATTGTCACGTTGTCGAAGCCCCTTGAGCAAGGCGAACGATTTTCTTCCAGGCAAGCCAAACGAACCAGGGCGACCGGAGTTGTTGAACGCCCAGGGGACCAAGCTGCAATTAAAATGGGAACCAGCGCAAGCAACAGACGACTGCCCAATGACTGGATATGTGGTTGAAAAAACTGTCAAAGGTATAACGTCTCTCAGCTCTGGACGGGGCCCGCTCTCATTTGTGTTGGTTGCTGTGAAATGAACTTAGCTGCTCTTTCGCTCAGGTTTGCAGTTCTGGGAGCCGGCCGGGCCAGCGACCACCTTGTGTACGCAGGTGATCCACTGCGATCCAGGCTCTTACATGTTCCGTGTCGTCAGCCATTCGGAGCTTGGAACGAGCAATCCGGGCCCACCTTCTGACGCAATTACGGTCACAGGTGCATGCGCATTGTTTTCGCCATCCAAACTTCCAAAGTGTGTATTCAAAAAAGAGAGTATAATATTTGAACTGTCGTCAAATGATTAGGGGTGTGCGAATATTCCAAACTTTCGAAAAACGAATCGAATACTCCCCTATTCGATTCGGTCCTCGAATCAAATATTCGCTATTTGGAAATCCAATGATTTTTTGAATAGTTTTCGAATATTTTACCTCGTCGACTGCGCATGATCAAACATGGAATTGAAGCAAAAAAAAAAAAAAAAAAAAACATGCACAGCGGAGATACTGTGCCAGAGCACGCTGTCGCTCACGGAGCCGGGCTTTTCCGGTAAAACCACAATGAATCAATAAAAGTTTATTTATACATGGCACTATAGGTAGTGGGTATTGTTTGGATTATAGATGCAGCACATGTGTCCTCCCGTCGTATTAAATATGAAGGCGTTTCATTGCGACATACTTGATACAATGGTGGCACCATATGCCGCGACCATTCGAAATAGAGAAAAAGGGCTTTTTTCTTTTCTTTTTCTTTTTCTGCTCGCTCCGCCATCGCGCAGATGGCGGCCCGCATTTCTGGTTTGGGCACGAAGGCATACACAAATGTTGTTTGGGACCGCAAGGCTGCGTTTCTAAACTTAACGTGATAAGGGATGACCGCATATGCTCAGATGAGCGCTAAGTTTGCGAACAAACCTTTTAGTACTTGCCGGGTTGGCGTAGCTTTGGTGTTGTGCTGCTAAGCCCGAGTTTGCGGGATCGAATCCCAGCCCACGCCATAGTGGGGGACTCCGGGTTAATTTCGACCGCCTGGGGTTCTTTAACGCGCACCCAATGCACGGGTGTTTCTGCATTTCGCCCCTATCGAATCCCGGCCGCGGCGGCCGCATTTCGATGGGGGCGAAATGCAGAAACACCTGTGCATTGGGTGCACGTTAAAGAACCCCAGGTGGTCAAAATTAGCCCGGAGTCCCCCACTACGACGTGCCTCATAATCATATCGTGGTTTTGTCACGCTAACCCCAGAACATAACTCTTTAGTCATTCCTAAGGCTTTTTACTCCTAAGACGTACATCGCCTAATGCGATGTGTGCTTTTAAAGTAGAGCATGCTTTTTAACAGTGCAGTGTAATGACAGAAACTTTCTAGTGTCGCGTACCACGACGTGAAAATTGTTTTGATATAGCTGGTGAGAAGGCTGTATATTATTCGCAAACTATTCGATTCGATTTGATTCGACCCGATCTCAAAAGCTACTATTCGCACACCCCTACGAATGATTAATGGCGCACTATGTAGTTGGGCCGTCCCTTATTAGAACATCAACCCCTTGAAGCACCGTGCATGTTGTCACTGTGCCCGTCTGAAGATGTCGCGGGAACGCTCTTCTGCTCAGTGCGAAGCGAGTAGATCGTTCTGTCCTCGACTGCCGATCTACTCAGCTCCTAAACACTGCAGACCTTGTCGTTTTTATTGGTGCTGGAGCAAGACGCACGGTGTTGAGGCATTGTCGTTTTGCCGCGGAGTCAATTCGTAACGCAACGATTTAGGCCAATCTGCATTTTGTCCCGAACGCCACACAGTAGCTTATCCCCTTATACGTGGTCACGTGCGACTTTGCCGTCTCCGTAGACACGCAGAGCTCCGTAAGCAGGCATGGTGCGCATCATGTATCGTTGCCAAATGTAGCAGTCATTTCCCTGACGAAGCCAAGTCCCCATGTCGAAACGTTGGCTCCGTACTCAGGATTGTCTTGTTCGGTCATTGTTGATAAATTCGTCTGCATCTTCCTTGACCTCATTTGTCCTGTTTGCATGCGTGTAAAGTGACAGAAAGAAAGGCATCAAGATACATGGGCATAAACTCTATCGCACTTAAAACGTTGAAAAATAACATTTCTGGCTTGCAGCCAAATAAGCATGATCGGCAGCGCTGTGCAAGCTACGGGAATACCATGTACTCCTTGTATAAAAGTACACTTGTTGCCCGTTCGCGTGTACAGTAAAACAATTCGATAAGATTGACGCTCATGCATGTATCGACGCAGGTGACACAACGAAATCCCAGTCAGGTGTGGTCGAATGGAAGAAGAACTTTTCCGGATACATCGAAGTGGGAGAATGTGGAAGGCAAGTTTTTTTTTTTTTTTTTTTTTATTTCTACGTACTGTGTAATTTTTTGTTAGCTTTCTTGAGCGGAAACCTTTTCTTTATTTGCTAGGGGAAATAAGTTGGGAATTTCGGTGGTTCTGGGGATATTCAAGTTAAAGTAACGATCTAAAAGTTATCAAAGCGTGTTCGCACACGCGTCAGTTACGCCTGTATATTGAGTCGATTATCTTTAATTCAATTTTAATTCAATTTAATAAGTTGTCGATGCCGGCGCGTATAGCTACTTCTGTCGCTGCGGAAGACAATGAAAGAGTGCGTAACATCCTTCTGCAGTTTTTTTTATTAGGAACTAAATAAACCGCGAAGACAGCACACGACACTGCCGCTGAACGCTTGTTCACTTTCATAGTCTCTGTATTGTGTCTCCGCACTGTTTTTCAGTATAGTGAACAAGTTATCAATTCGCCAAGCTTGTGACATCTCCACAATACGCTCATTAGAGTCGCCTCAATTAATGTTTCGAAGTTTGAGCCGGGGGACGATCGAAATAGTTTGTTGTACCTGATCGAATATATATAGTCGAAGCTGATTCAACAGGTGACGCGTGGTGCCCCCCAATGGAAGATTCCCGAACTTTCATATGACCGGATTTCAGGATCAATTGGCATCGCCTCGCCTTGCGCTTCCTTTGCACTTGAAGAGATAATTATTGTATACATCCACCGCGTGGATTACTGACTATGGCGTTGCGCCACTAAGCACAAGGTCGCGGTTTTGGTTCCCGGCCACGGCGGCCGCATATCGATGGGGGCGAAATGCAAAAACCCTCCTGTACCGTGCGCTGGGTACACGTTAAGGAATCCCAGGTGGTCAAATATAATTCGAAGTCCCCCACTCGGTGTGCCTCATACTCAGACCGTAGTTTTGGCACGTAAGACCCCAGAATCTATTTTTTTAATAAGCTTTGTTTCGTGGCCTTGCGTGTCGTCAGTGAATATGTATACTGCCCCGTTATTTCTCTCGTCTGCTCACTGAGCCCCCATTATCGAGCTTACAGTTTAATGTTATCTGCTCTTTCAGGGGACGATTTTCCATCGTGAAGAAGTGCATCAACAATGTAACAGGTGAAAGGGTAAGCACTTCCCTCCTTTTATTACTTTTAGAAAAGCATCTCATAGGTCGCTTTTTTTCGCGAGCTGGCAGCTCAGGAGGAAGTATTTAGTGCGCAGGGTGTCAGATTGTAACTTGTCCAATGTGAAAGCCCTCCATTTTCTCTCGTGTTGTCCATATTTGTCTCGCGTCCCGATTCAGCTGCTGACGCAGCAGCCGATACGCTTGCAGAAAAGGCGATCGAAACCTAGTGAACTTGCGACAAACTCCACTATTAGAAGTTCTCTTGAAAAGGAATATCGACACGCCGCTTGTTTAAAACTTCACTTGACAAATATAGATTGCAACAAGCGTGTTGGATATGCGTTATTGTGTTTTTATTTATTTTTATTTCGAATGTGCACAGTTCACTTATGACCTTACACTTTTTGTCCGGTATTATCTGCGGACTTTCTGCAAACCACCCGTTCGGAAGTCTATGGACTATAGAACAAAAGAACCATAATTCTTATATAGTATATAGACAGTATATAAACTTCACATAGCCAAAATGAAAAGTCTGCAAGAAGTCGATGTTTTTTTTTTTTGTTTTTTTTTTTAATATAGCGGTAACGTATGACGGCACAGTACTCTTCATCTTGTAATCCTTTATAACAATCGTCCCCATCAAAAAAGCGCTTGGGGGATCGCGCCTTTGCTTCAGGTGCGCGGGCTTCGCATTCCTGCACCGTCGCTTTTCTCCCCACAAACGTGCGAAGACCCCAATGAGCGATACTGAGCCTACTTCTCGAAGTAAAACGCCGGCACAGAGCTGTTAGGCGTTGCCGGAATGCATTAACATTGCGTCGCTGCGTTGAACGCAGCGACGTTTATGTTGCCTGCAGCTTATCTTCAAGTTGGCCAGTCGCTCGTAAACCTATATACAACATTATATCAGTGGAGAAACAAACATTGGAAGGGCGCTAATTTGTCGTTGCGTGACCTGCACTTAGTTGCCTTCCTCTGCCTGCAGGTGGCAGCCAAGGTCATCGGCTTCCAGCAGCAATCACGCGCCACAGTGGAGCACGAGTGCCATATGTTGGCCAGCCTCCAGCACGACGGCATTGTGGAGCTGCTCGAATGCTACCGCACGCCGAGCAGCCACATCCTAGTGTTCCCATTGTGCGTAAGCTTTGGCGCTTGTATTTTGGCAATGCACGAGAGGTTTCCCTCGCAGGTAACGCAAAAGGACTGTACTCCGTGCTGACATCCACCTCGCACGAGTATCGGTTTATTATGAGTCATTCCAGAAGTATATCGTTCAAAAAAAAGTTTTGGGAGTTCTTTAAAAAACATGCCATTCCTCGTAGAAGTCTTCTTCTTATGCATAAGCATACCGACCTTGTTTCAAGCACTTTGTGGCACCTGCATTTGGATGTTATGATAAAAGGGTACTCATCACCAGAAATTATGTATGTATATATATGCATGCATGCACAAAGGTAATAAAGTTTCACGGCTGTGGTGTAGTGGATAGGGTTTGCGTTACCGCGGTCGCTGTCCGCCGGAAGGAAGGAATGCGGAAGGAATGTCGATCGTGTTCTTAGCGCGTTTCGTGCGCTTTTCTGCAACAGCGAAGACGAGAACAGCGGGGGCGCAAACGCGTAATAGCGTTTTATTGTTTTGTTCTGATGTATTTCTACTGTTCTACTGTGACCACCCTGCCGTATATATTGTACTATTTATAAGAAATAAATAAGTTCAATTTAATACAATTCAGGGAGAAAGCCAGAGGAGAAGAAATAAACTTTATTTAAGGAGCCGGCACTTTGCTTTTAGTGGCCTCAGGTGTCGGCTCGAAGTCCTTGGTCTCGGGCGGCATGCTCTTTATTAGAAGGCAGATATTTTTGCCGGTGTGTATACAACCGCTGACATGCTACTCTGTGAGAAAAAAATGGAGAATAAAATATGGACCGATTCACTATTTAACTTCTGAATTGATCTACGGCACGCATTGCAACTTAGAATTCTAGCCGTTGAGACTTGAAATGAATTTCCAGAATTTTTTTAAAGCCATGTTTTCGCATATGATAACACTCGTAAAAAAAGTTTGCACCCTTTCTGGCTTATCTTGTCCTCAAACAATAATCGTAATGATCTTTCTTGCGTGTATTTCCTTTGTTTCAAGCTGTGCGCCCGGTACTTCGTCACGAATAACATGAGCGTTATCAGCGTTCAGCGTATCAACAACTCTTTTGTCGAGAAGTATCGATCTTTATCCCTTTAACTTTTCCGTGGTACTTAAAATACACAGTTGAATTAAGCATAAGTTGATTTGAGCATTTGAGCATAAGTTGAGTTGAGCTAAAGTGATAGATAGGCGCGAAGACGGGCGATTCGAGTTTTCTTCACATAATTTATTTATATATAAATTATTACGATCCAACTAAACCACGAAATAGTTTTATCGAAGACTTTTGTAGAGGCGCACGGAGTCTCTGCCACTAAGTCCCGGGAGGCTCGAAAAGATGCTATTTCACACGCCTGTTGTTCAGCGCTGATCAATATGCGACACAAAACGAGTTGGGCTCGAGTGCTCCAGATGCGGAGACTGGGCCCATGTCCGCGTTGGGCGACAGGATGGGAGTTGTGGACAGGACGTCCTTATACCACGCGGGACCACTGCCGCCACCGCTGATCTCCTGAGCTTGCAGCAGGGCGTCTTGTTTACCAGACCATCTTTGCGCTCCCGCACCTGAGCCTCAACTACAGCCTTACACATTCCCACCTTCTAGATCTTACGCTGAAGGCCTTCCAGCTTCTGCTTGTACTCCTCCATGAGCGCGCTGTACATGCATGGACGTGCGCACGCTCACATTGAGCACATTCTCCTTGGCCTGATGCTCGATCTTCACGGCCCGCTCAGCGTATACCCCAGGGTGTTGTACGTTTGCGTGTAGCTGGGCTTCAACGCCGTCGCTGTCCCAATCATGAGGATATTGCAAGAGCCACCCAGCGAGTCCTTCAGGACGTGGGTCAGCTTGGAGTCCAGGTACGGCACGTGCTGCTTCCCGTTCTTCGAGCGGGCGTCGATGCAGTTGCCGAAGGCCAGTAGCGACAAGTTGAGCTTGGTACCTTCGCGCATCTGATCCTTTATGTTCCTGCTAACCGCAGCTGCGCGAGCATTGGCGGCAAGGTCAATAGAGCTCCTCGAGACGCGAATTTCCGTGCTCGTGCTTGTCACGTTCTCCGTCAGTGTGACATAGCTCTGGAAGATGGCGGGCGGCCATGAAGACTGAGCATTGGCGTCGCTGGCAGGCTGCGTCCGGTTCTTTCCTTTCAAGAGCAGCTCGACGAGGGTGCCATTCTCCTTCACCTTGTGTATGGTGTGGTTCAATATGACAATGCCCTTGGCCGGGTCGAGGCACAGCAGGTCTCGAACAACTTTGTTGTAGACTTCCATGTAGGCGACTGCTGCGTCGCATGTCTGGCCCTCTGACCGGAGCTTGTCCACGCGTTGGTACAACTCGCTGGCCATGAGGGAGACCACTCCGTGACATTCCTCGGAGCCCAGCATTGTGAAATTTTTGTCAGCGACCGTCGAAATGCACGCGAATACAGAGCAATTGCAACTATCAAGGAGCATCGTCAGCATGTCCCTGGTGGTGTTCTCACACACATACACATTGTCTTTTGTTTCCTCAAAGAACTGATCAAACATGAACGTTTGCTCTTCGTTGGGCTTGACGAGACCCCCGCATGCCCGCTGTTCTTGAAAATGGAAGGACTCGAACTTGGGGCTGAACACATGGCACCTGTCTTCCACCACGCGGACACTGCTGACGGTCTCAGAGTCACGATCGCTCAGTAGGCGCACACGCACTGCCACGTTCACCCGTGCCCCGGGCGACGGCGGGTCTTTGTTCGATTGGCGGCGTTTCAGGGCTGACGACTGCGCGGTTTCGTCAGAACGATTCTTGCGGTTTGGCGACACCATTGTAGATACCTCTGGTGTAGGATGCCTCGATGTTGCAGGAGTTGGCGTGGCCATGGACGCGGGCGTGATGACCATGCGGACGATGCTGGCGGTCTTAGAGTCACGATTGCTCTGTGGTCGCGCACGCACTGCCACGTTCACTCGTGACCCGGGCGACGGCGGGTCTTTGTTCGATTGGCGGCGTTTCGGGGCTGACGTATGCGCTGTCTCGTTAGAACGCCTCTTGAGGTTTGGCGGCAACATTGTAGGTTCCTTCGTGGTAGAGTGCCTCGATGTTGAGGGATCCGACCTGACCAAAGACGCGGGCGTGATGGTCTAAGATGGCGATCGTCCAGTCGGGCGCCGGGCGCGTTCTCCGCCACGCGCTCGGCTTACTTCGTCCTCTTCATCACCGTTGGAGCAGTGGGACTACAGAAGGGCATCCCAAGCCCTGCGCTGTAGAGCCTTGGTGGTGTCACATACCCGCCCTGCATGCGCTTCTTTCAGGGGTGGCGACGACCCATCGTCTTCCACGGCCTGCGCCATGTTAGTACCCACTCCTCGGCAGCGAACGGCTGACACTCGGATATAAGGTGTTCAGAGCAAACAAAAATATTTTGTGCCGAAGACAATGCGAGTAAACTCACCAGGTAAACGTTAGCTGTTAAGGGGCTCATTGCTGGCCGTTTACAATCTTACAAAATTGTGAAATAACAGACCTGATTTTTTTTTTCAATACATGTACAGTGTGTTTCAAGTACTTTAAACCATCGTATCTTCCGGGTGGGTAGGAAGGGCAATGCCCCCCCCCCCCCCCCCCCATGCCCACCCGGCAGCGTATATTAAAAATTGAAAATCTAGAAGGCGCATGCCTTAGCAACCGCGGTTGGCTGCGATTGGCTGAAATGCCGTCGGCGACGCTTTGATGTCACGCCGTGAGGATTATGGCCTTCGCGTGTCGCCCGCGATAGGTTAGGTTAGGTTAGCGTAAAATATGTTAGGTGGCGCTGGGGTACTCTCACAGCGGTTGCAAAGGCCGTCGAGCGTCGCCGGCGGCATTTCAGCCAATCGCGTTCAACCAGATTTTCAATAAATGCCACCCGCTAGATACGCCTATGGTTCAAGTTACGTGAAACCACGACCTACTGGAACTACAGACCTCCACAGATGTCCGGCTTCTATGGGAGCAGCTTGCGCCCACTTTTGTTCAACCGGTGGCCATACGTGGCGCTTTTATAACCTGTTCGTCTTCTACTCGGCGGGTGGCTGGGCGGCGTTCGAATGTGTGCGCCTGCTCTTCTGTAGCGGGCTGCTAGCATATGTGACAATTTCTTACGAAGACAACAGCTATAGTATGTCAAAATTGTTTAAGTGTACTCATTGTAGTGGTATGTAATAACGCGTAAAATAGTACATGAATTCTTTCTAGGTTCGGAAATTTCGCGCCGCTCCACACAAGAAAAAAAAAAAAAAACTCACTGGTGGCGTGATTGCTTACGTGTTTGTTCGGCCCGTCAAATATGCATCGCAAAGCTTTTATGAAACTGTGAAAACTGATGCTAGAGTCCTTGCGTTGTTCTCGTTTACACGATGGCACACAGCAATATACCACAATGTGATCGTTTACGTTATCCCATCTGTAATTAACTCAAGCAAGCTGCGTGTAGCTATGGCTGAAGTTCCATGCCTTCTGCAGCGTCTGCAGATTCACGCAGTTTGTGTATAGTCTGCCTATACATATCGTCTGCGTGATTCTTTTAAATGTCCTTGTTCATATCAATACATCAAGTTCTATATTATTGTATTTCTTTATTACTCCATTGTACTATATTTCATCCTATGAATCTTCTGGTAATCAGATTTTTTCCCTCTACTGTGAAGGCAACGGGAGGAAATGCTATCGTTTGCCGGCTGTACTCGTTGTTTTCCTTTCTTGCACCGCTCTTCCTACTGTACCTCGTGATTGAAATGAGAAGCAATCATTCGCAAATTTTGCTTTCTTGTTTATTTTCATGAATTTATGCATTTACAAACAATGTAAACGATCTGTGGCTGCAGAAATAGCGGCACGAGCGCTGGAACAGATCGCAGAAGCAGACGACAGCGAACAGGTTATAACTAGCGCCACTCTGCTCGAACGTTCTGTCCCTAGCGGCAAAAGGGGTGAACTAGACCAGGCGTGCTGGCGCTGGGAGATCTGTGCAGGTCTGTAGTTCAGTAGGTCGTGCGTGAAACACCCTGTATAAGGAATCTGCGTGCTCACAGCCCACTTCCCCCACTTTTTCGATTTTATTACGTAGCTGTGTCTGAACGCAAAGCAACGCGGTCCGGTACTCAGGTTACCCACTATTTAGATAATGAATAAGTATACCATTCAAAAAAAGTTTTGGGAGCTGTGTAAAAAACATGACATTCGTCGTAGAAGTCTTCTTCCTCAACCTAAGAGAACCGACCTTGTTTCAAGAACTTTGTGGCACGTACACTTGGATGTTATGATAAAAGGGTACTCATGGCCAGAATATATATATATATATATATATATATATATATATATATATATATATATATATATATATATATATATAATATATATATATCGATCTTTATCCCTTTAACTTTTCTGTGGTACTTAAAATACACAGTTGATTTGAGCATTTGAGCATAAGTTGAGTTGAGCTAAAGTGATAGATAGGCGCGAAGACGGGCGATTCGAGTTTTCTTCACATAATTTATTTATGTATAAATTATTACGATCCAACTACACCACCGAATAGTTTTATCGAAATACAGCATGTATAGACGCATGCACAAAGGTAATAAAGTTTCACGGCTGTGGTGTAGTGGATAGGGTTTGCGTTACCGCGGTCGCTATCCGCCTACGATGCGGAAGGAATGTCGATCGTGTTCTTAGCGCGTTTCGTGCGCTTTTCTGCAACAGCGAAGACGAGAACAGCGGGGGCGCAAACGCGTAATAGCGTTTTATTGTTTTGTTCTGATGTATTTCTACTGTTCTACTGTGACCACCCTGCCGTATATATTGTACTATTTATAAGAAATAAATAAGTTCAATTTAATACAATTCAGGGAGAAAGCCAGAGAAGAAGAAATAAACTTTATTTAAGGAGCCGGCACTTTGCTTTTAGTGGCCTCAGGTGTCGGCTCGAAGTCCTTGGTCTCGGGCGGCATGCTCTTTATTAGAAGGCAGATATTTTTGCCGGCGTGTATACAACCGCTGGCATGCTACTCTGTGGGAAAAAAAGTGGAGACTAAAATATGGGCCGATTCACTTTTTACCTTGTGAATTGATCTACGGCACACATTGCAACTTAGGAATTGTAGCCGTTGAGACTTGAAATGAATTTCCAGAATTTTTTTAGAGCGATGTTTTCGCATATGACAACACTATAAAAAAAGTTTGCACCCTTTTGGGCTTATCTTGTCCTCAAACAATAATCGTAATGATCTTTCTTGCGTGTATTTCCTTTGTTTCAAGCTGTGCGCCCGGTACTTCGTCACGAATAACATGAGCGTTATCAGCGTTCAGCGTATCAACAAGTCTTTTGTCGAGAAGTATCGATCTTTATCCCTTTAACTTTTCCGTGGTACTTAAAATACACAGTTGAATTAAGCATAAGTTGATTTGAGCATTTGAGCATAAGTTGAGTTGAGCTAAAGTGATAGATAGGCGCGAAGACGGGCGATTCGAGTTTTCTTCACATAATTTATTTATATATAAACTATTATGATCTAACGAAACCACGAAATAGTTTTATCGAATACTTGTCTAGAGGAGCACTGAGTCTCTCCCACTAAGTCCCTGGAGGCTCGAAAAGACGCTGTTTCGCACGCCTGTTGTTCAGCGCTGATCACTATGCGACATAAAACGAGTTGGGCTCGAGTGCTCCAGATGCGGAGACTGGGCCCATGTCCGCGTTGGGCGACAGGATGGGAGTTGTGGACAGGACGTCCTTATACCACGCGGGACCACTGCCGCCACCGCTGATCTCCTGAGCTTGCAGCAGGGCGTCTTGTTTACCAGACCATCTTTGCGCTCCCGCACCTGAGCCTCAACTACAGCCTTACACATTCCCACCTTCTAGATCTTACGCTGAAGGCCTTCCAGCTTCTGCTTGTACTCCTCCATGAGCGCGCTGTACATGCATGGACGTGCGCACGCTCACATTGAGCACATTCTCCTTGGCCTGATGCTCGATCTTCACGGCCCGCTCAGCGTATACCCCAGGGTGTTGTACGTTTGCGTGTAGCTGGGCTTCATCGCCGTCGCTGTCCCAATCATGAGGGTGTTGCACGAGCGACACAGCGAGTCCTTGCAGGACGTGGGTCAGCTTGGAGTCCAGGTACGGCACGTGCTGCTTCCCTGTCTTCAAGCGGGCGTCGATGCAGTTGCCGAAGGCCAGTAGCGACAAGTTGAGCTTGGTACCTTCGCGCATCTGATCCTTTATGTTCCTGCTAACCGCAGCTGCGCGAGCATTGGCGGCAAGGTCAATAGAGCTGCTCGAGACGCGAATTTCCGTGCTCGTGCTTGTCACGTTCTCCAGTCAGTGTGACATAGCTCTGGAAGATGGCGGGCGGCCATGAAGACTGAGCATTGGCGTCGCTTGCAGGCTGCGTCCGGTTCTTTCCTTTCAAGAGCAGCTCGACGAGGGTGCCATTCTCCTTCACCTTGTGTATGGTGTGGTTCAATATGACAATGCCCTTGGCCGGGTCGAGGCACAGCAGGTCTCGAACAACTTTGTTGTAGACTTCCATGTAGGCGACTGCTGCGTCGCATGTCTGGCCCTCTGACCGGAGCTTGTCCACGCGTTGGTACAACTCGCTGGCCATGAGGGAGACCACTCCGTGACATTCCTCGCAGCCCAGCATTGCGAAATTTTTGTCGGCGACCGTCGAAATGCACGCGAATACAGAGCAATTGCAACTATCAAGGAGCATCGTCAGCATGACCCTGGTGGTGTTCTCACACACATACACATTATGTTTTGTTTCCTCAGAGAACTGATCAAACACGAACATTTGGTCTTCGTTGGGCTTGACGAGACCCCCGCATGCCCGCTGTTCTTGAAAATGGAAGGACTCGAACTTGGGGCTGAACACATGGCACCTGTCTTCCACCACGCGGACACTGCTGACGGTCTCAGAGTCACGATCGCTCAGTAGGCGCACACGCACTGCCACGTTCTCCCGTGCCCCGGGCGACGGCGGGTCTTTGTTCGATTGGCGGCGTTTCAGGGCTGACGACTGCGCGGTTTCGTCAGAACGATTCTTGCGGTTTGGCGACACCATTGTAGATACCTCTGGTGTAGGATGCCTCGATGTTGCAGGAGTTGGCGTGGCCATGGACGCGGGCGTGATGACCATGCGGACGATGCTGGCGGTCTTAGAGTCACGATTGCTCTGTGGTCGCGCACGCACTGCCACGTTCACTCGTGACCCGGGCGACGGCGGGTCTTTGCTCGATTGGCGGCGTTTCGGGGCTGACGTATGCGCTGTCTCGTTAGAACGCCTCTTGAGGTTTGGCGGCAACATTGTAGGTTCCTTCGTGGTAGAGTGCCTCGATGTTGAGGGATCCGACCTGACCAAAGACGCGGGCGTGATGGTCTAAGATGGCGATCGTCCAGCCGGGCGCCGGGCGCGTTCTCCGCCACGCGCTCGGCTTACTTCGTCCTCTTCATCACCGTTGGAGCAGTGTTGTTGTTGTTGTTGTAGCCTATCACGCCTGTGGCTCCTACCCACGGAGGGGGATTGGCCAAGAAATGGGTGGATTATTCCAAATTAATATTGAGGATACATTTCCGAATATCTATGAAATTAGTATTCAACAGCGTAGAGTTATATGTTAAAGTAAATCAAGAAAGTCATATCGAATGAGTAATCAGTAATTTGAAAGTACAAAAAAAAAAGAAAAGGATAGAATTTAGCAGGGTATTCGTTTGGAGTCTGTAAGGAACGTTTGGACGGCGAAGCAAGCATCCCTGTGGCTGAATCCCAAAGTGGACGCCCCGAACGAAAGAATATTAGGTTCTGTTAAGTCCAGGCCAAGCCTTCGAAAAGGTATTTCCAACAATCGTTTTCTTGCCGCAGTAAAGCGGCGACAAGATAGAAGAAAGTGGTGTATCGTCTCTTCCTCATTACAAAACGGGCAGAGGGGGGAGGGAACCAAACCCGACCTGTGTAAGTAGAAATTTAGGGAGGGTATACGGCAACGTAATTTGGTGAGAGAGACCTCAAGCATCTTTGTGTTACAGGATTCGCTACGCCAGGGAAATATCAGGTGCTTATAATCTGGAGAAGCAGTCAGAACTGGGTTTGATAAGGCTTTTCTAAGTGATCGCATCCGAAATCTAGCCGCCGTGATGTGTGCAGTCACTGGTAGAATGGGAAGAACAGGGCCGGAAAGAGAGGTCTTTGCCAGTGAATCGGCAGTTTCATTAAAAAACAACCCTTTATGACCAGGTACCCAAATCAAATGAACACATTGCACATGGGCAGGAACTAGCAAGTAAAATAGTTTTAGCATAGGTGAATCATTAGAGGCGGTAAGGGAAGAGCAAACAGAAAGGGAGTCAGTAAGAATAGCAGCTGTTGTAGTCGTTTGGTCTAATTTACGTAAAGCTAGGATTACTGCTAAAAACTCGGCCAGAAAAATAGGCACAAAATCGGGCAATCTTAAAGAAAAAGACCAGTCGAGTGCAGGACAAAATATCCCAATGCCAGTCTTATCCTCGCTCTGTGATGCATCTGTTGCAATGATAATGTTTGTTCCTAGGGAGCTTAGGTGGTCTTGTAACATGGCGTTTAAGATGCTGTAAGGTAGTAGTTTTGCGTGGTTTGGGAAAATATCGTCGAACCTGATATCCAGGTAATTTGAATGAGTATTGTTAGGAAGCACATCGCGAATTTGCACATTTAGTGGTTCAAGTAATGTTTGCACAAATATAATCTGTGGTGTATGAAACCTGGGCCAATGAACGGGAAAAAATAATTGTGGATCGGAGATGAAAATTATTTGAGGACGGCTTAATGGTGATTCATATAGTCGTAAGAAGTCTGAACGGTCAGAAGGTGAAATCGGCATATAATAGGTGGGACTCTCGCTTCCAGATATAATACGGCATTTGCAACGTATTTTGGAAGGCCTAAGCACAGACGTAGCGCCTCTCGCTCTAATAAAACTAGCGGTCGAAGCTTGTATGACGGAACACCTGAGAATAAAACACAGCCAAATTCTAATACTGGACGAACGTACATTTTATATACCATCAAAAGGGATTTTCTTCGCATACCTGTTCTTCGATTGCTTAACTTGCGCAAGATGCCCATTGTACGAGCTCCTTTTGTTGCAATATATTCAATATGCGGCCGCCAGTTAAGATTTCCGTTATAGATAACTCCAAGGTACTTCAGTGACTGAACTTGTGGGATATCTTCGAGATGATAGTTAAGCGATATGTATACTGGGTCTTTAACTGGAAAAACAAGGATAGCACACTTATTTGCATTCAGGTTTAAGTGTAAGCTATCCAGCCAGCCTTCCAGTTTCTTTAGATAGGACTGCAAAATTTCGTAAAGGGAGTATAGGTCACTAGCCATACCAAAAAAGGCGATGTCGTCAGCATAAACGTAGGTACTGACACCTGGGTGAACGGGGATTCCGCTCAGTAAAATATTAAATAATATTGGTGAAAGTACCGATCCCTGAGGCACACCTCTTGTTTGCTTGTGTTTACCAGATGAATAGCCGCTTCGAAAACAAAAGAATTCCCTGTCTTTCAAAAATTCATGCACCCATGCTACAATATATCCTGGAAAGCCATGGCCCTGTAACCGATTTGTTAAAATTGCATGTTCAATGCTGTCATAGGCTTTACATATATCTAATGTAACTAACGCCGCATATTGTTTTTTCTGTCTGGCGATGTTAATGCGACTTTCAAGGTCTACATGCGCGTGCCATATTGAATAGCCAGATCTAAATCCAATTTGACAAGGACTCAACAATTGATTTTCATCAATAAACTTCATTATATGCCCGTGAAGCACTCTTTCAATAAGTTTTGCTATGTTTGATGTCAACGCAATTGGTCTGATGTTGTCGATAGTATACCCTGCCCCTTGCTTTTTAAGTAACGGAATAATTTTGGCGATCTTCCATTCATGTGGAATCCATGCATTGCTAATAGAGTAATTTAGCAACCTCAGAAGCTCACGTGGGGCTTCTTGGAAGAAAATTTTTAACATTGCATTTGTTATTCCATCCGGGCCAGGCGCTGTAGTTGGTAACCGTAACATGACCTGTGCTAGTTCCGAATAGGATATCTCTTTGTAGTCCGAGAATGTAGGAGTAAGAACAGAATTTTGAAGACGCGTTGTGAACCGGCTCTCCAATCCTTTAGCCAATAGGTCTAAGGACTCCTGCATTTCCTGTGCGGTATAGACAATTGAGTCTACATTAACGCTCAGTGGGAGTCTGTTTCTAGATCGAAGGAAATAAAATAAAGCACGTTTGTTTTTGGATTCAGATAGATAATCAAAATGTTTTTTATCGTACTCATCTTTTGCGTGTTTGACAGTGCGTTTGAAGGTTGCCGAAATAAATTGATAATCTTTCCAATTTTGTGGGCTCTGATTATGTAGAAGTTTTTTCCAAGCAGCTTTTCTTCTGCGATAAACTCGTGAGCACTCATTGTTCCACCAGGGACTAGATGATGTACGTTTAGCTGTCTGAATTACGAATTCAGACTTTTGTCGGGACATCTGTAACGCTGAACAAATTTTCAAGCCAATGTCTTCGTCATTAGTATTAGTCAATGACGCAATGGAAGAGTTTAAGCAGTCTTTAAATTTTTTGCAATTAACAAATATTCTGTCTTGTCGCTCAACTGATGTTAATGGGCATGCAATTTCGAAGTATACTGCGAGATGATCACTGTTTGTAGAGAAATCAATCGTAGTCCAAGATGTCACGGCAATACTTGTGCTAGAAAACGTCAAATCTAACACTGAGCGAGATTGGCCACGGACAAATGTGGGTCGTCTCATATTTAGGCATGAAAGATTTTTATCTATGGTCCAGTCCCATAGACGCGTTCCACATGCATCTGTTCTGTAACCCCATGATACGTGATGCGAGTTGAAGTCACCAGTAAGGATGACTTGATTTTTGCAGCTAGCAAGCGCACTATCCAATTGATATGTACTGTGTACGCCCGTAGGGAAATAAGCATTTATAATCGAAAAAGTACGGTAGCCTGGTATGCTAAGGTGTACTGCCAAAATTTCACATTCCGGAGACATTAACTTGAAAGCTATTTTAGCCTTATGACAGAATTTAGATGACAACAAAATCATTAAACCACCTCCTAGTGAAAGGCGATCTAATCGAAAAAGTCGAAAATCTTTAAAATTAAAATTTTTCTCTGGAGTCAGCCAGGTTTCTTGTAAAATTATTACGTCAGGGTTAAGATGTGTAGTTAAGCAATTTAAGTCTATTGAAGCAGAAATCAAGGAACGACAGTTCCACTGTAGCACTTTTAAAGAAGCTATGGTGATGATCTAATTGATATAAGTACTTCAGCGACTACCGTCGCAATGTACTTTCTTGGATGCCAGAATGAGAAATAGGATTACCCTTTTTGTTTTTGGAATAGGGACAAGACGCTGTTACTGGAGAACCAGTTCGCTTATGCGGCCTGGTATCATGACCTGTTTCCATGTCATCCTGTGTGTCTGTCTGACGCGAAGAACAAGGATCGGATCCAACAAACGTTGGGTCCGATCTGGTATTCGGCGCTAGGACTGAATTGGCTACCTGTTCTGCAGCACAAGCAAGCGATTTGGTGATTGGTGTTGCGGCTGTTTGCAACAGCTGTGTCATCTGAGCGGTAAACACTTGGGAAATGCATTCTGTAACAGTTTCAACAATATGTTGCATAGCCTTTGTCATCGCTTTTTCCACTGCTGACTCAATGAGTTTAGACAAGTTGTCTTCATTTAAAGTCGACTGCCTCGCAGTGACGCCAGCGTATCCAAAAGCTCTGTCCTTCACGACTGCAATAGCCTCTTGCCGCGAACATCTTCGCCTGTCAATTACCTCGAGGACCTGCACTTCATTAGCTTTTGCCGAGCAGTTTGCATAGTCCGCCGCATGGTTTCCTCCACACAGGCAGCATGTTTCGGTTTCAGCTGTGCACTCATTAGGGGAATGATCCTCACCACAGACGCGACAGCGTGCATTTGATTTGCAGCCTCCTGCACTATGGCCAAAACGCCAACAGTTCCGACACTGTAGTGGACGGGAAGGGAGAGGATCCACTCTAAAAATAAGTGGCCACACTTTTAGTTCAGATGGGCAGGACATACCAGCAAACGTAGCTATGACCGATTCAGTGGCAACTTTTTCCCCGTTTACGAGTCGGTTGCATCGGTATACGGCTATGACACCAGCATCAGACAACTTCTCCAGAGTCTCAGTTGGGCTCAATCGAGAGTCTACGCCCCTGACAATGCCTTTAGTGCATGCTAGATGGGGAGGAATGAACGCACTCACCGGCACAGATGCAAAAATCTTACTCTTTAGGAGGTCTGCAACACAGGTCGGATCTGATGACCTACAAACTATCCCACCTCTTCCAAATTGTCGGACATCGCTTATCATTTGGAAGTGACGCGTCATGGCTTGGAGCTCGGCCTGGACAGCCTGTGGGTTGTTCAGCCGGATGAATCCACCACTCGAGGGCACCAGCGCGACAGGGATGCTGCTAACACCGCTGCGGAAGAAAGATTCCAAAGGTAAATCATCAGGAGAAAGGGAGGCTGACCAAGGGCTGGGCCCTTGCCCAGGAGAGTTTTTAGACATCAGCGCTGCTTCAAGCACTAGGTAAGTCCTGTAAATATGAGATGGTTAAGATGAGTAGGTCAAATCCACCCAAAACTCAGCCAAACCACCGCGCAGTGAGCTTGCCAGGAGACTTCAGCGTGGACGTCGGGACGCCGATCCAAACAAAGAAGCCGAGCCCGAGTGAGTCACGGCGAGGCTGCCATTCTCGTCCTCTACTGCTCGTTCACTGATAACCCGTGGGAACACGCCAAGGTGGGCAGTACAGGCGGCGCGTGAAACTCGTGAAACTCGATCCTCAGTGGGACTACAGAAGGGCATCCCAAGCCCTGCGCTGTAGAGCCTTGGTGGTGTCTCATACCCGCCCTGCATGCGCTTCTTTCAGGGGTGGCGACGACCCATCGTCTTCCACGGCCTGCGCCATGTTAGTACCCACTCCTCGGCAGCGAACGGCTGACACTCGGATATAAGGTGTTCAGAGCAAACAAAAATATTTTGTGCCGAAGACAATGCGAGTAAACTCACCAGGTAAACGTTAGCTGTTAAGGGGTTCATTGCTGGCCGTTTACAATCTTACAAAATTGTGAAATAACAGACCTGATTTTTTTTTCAATACATGTACAGTGTGTTTCAAGTACTTTAAACCATCGTATCTTCCGGGTGGGCAGGAAGGGCAATGCCGCCCCCCCCCCCTGCCCACCCGGCAGCGTATATTAAAAATTGAAAATCTAGAAGGCACATGCCTTAGCAACCGCAGTTGGCTGCGATTGGCTGAAATGCCGTCGGTGACGCTTTGATGTCACGCCGTGAGGATTATGGCCTTCGCGTGTCGCCCGCGATAGGTTAGGTTAGGTTAGCGTAAAATATGTTAGGTGGCGCTGGGGTACTCTCACAGCGGTTGCAAAGGCCGTCGAGCGTCGCCGGCGGCATTTCAGCCAATCGCGTTCAACCAGATTTTCAATAAATGCCACCCGCTAGATACGCCTATGGTTCAAGTTACGTGAAACCACGACCTACTGGAACTACAGACCTGCACAGATGTCCGGCTTCTATGGGAGCAGCTTGCGCCCACTTTTGTTCAACCGGTGGCCATAGGTGGCGCTTTTATAACCTGTTCGTCTGCTACTCGGCGGGTGGCTGGGCGGCGTTCGAATGTGTGCGCCTGCTCTTCTGTAGCGGGCTGCTAGCATATGTGACAATTTCTTACGAAGACAACAGCTATAGTATGTCAAAATTGTTTAAGTGTACTCATTGTAGTGGTATGTAATAACGCGTAAAATAGTACATGAATTCTTTCTAGGTTCGGAAATTTCGCGCCGCTCCACACAAGAAAAAAAAAACAAAAAAACTCACTGGTGGAGTGATTGCTTACGTGTTTGTTCGGCCCGTCAAATATGCATCGCAAAGCTTTTATGAAACTGTGAAAACTGATGCTAGAGTCCTTGCTTTGTTCTGATTTACACGATGGCACACAGCAATATACCACAATGTGATCGTTTACGTTATCCCATCTGTAATTAACTCAAGCAAGCTGCGTGTAGCTATGGCTGAAGTTCCATGCCTTCTGCAGCGTCTGCAGATTCACGCAGTTTGTGTATAGTCTGCCTATACATATCGTCTGCGTGATTCTTTTAAATGTCGATCCTTGTTCATATCAATACATCAAGTTCTATATTATTGTATTTCTTTATTACTCCATTGTACTATATTTCATCCTATGAGTCTTCTGGTAATCAGATTTTTTCGCTCTACTGTGAAGGCAACGGGAGGAAATGCTATCGTTTGCCGGCTGTACTCGTTGTTTTCCTTTCTTGCACCGCTCTTCCTACTGTACCTCGTGATTGAAATGAGAAGCAATCATTCGCAAATTTAGCTTTCTTGTTTATTTTCATGAATTTATGCATTTACAAACAATGTAAACGATCTGTGGCTGCAGAAATAGCGGCACGAGCGCTGGAACAGATCGCAGAAGCAGACGACAGCGAACAGGTTATAACTAGCGCCACTCTGCTCGAACGTTCTGTCCCTAGCGGCAAAAGGGGTGAACTAGACCAGGCGTGCTGGCGCTGGGAGATCTGTGCAGGTCTGTAGTTCAGTAGGTCGTGCGTGAAACACCCTGTAAAAGGAATCTGCGTGCTCACAGCCCACTTCCCCCACTTTTTCGATTTTATTACGTAGCTGTGTCTGAACGCAAAGCAACGCGGTCCGGTACTCAGGTTACCCACTATTTAGATAATGAATAAGTATACCATTCAAAAAAAGTTTTGGGAGCTGTGTAAAAAACATGACATTCGTCGTAGAAGTCTTCTTCCTCAACCTAAGAGAACCGACCTTGTTTCAAGAACTTTGTGGCACGTACACTTGGATGTTATGATAAAAGGGTACTCATGGCCAGAATATATATATATATATATATATATATATATATATATATATATATATATATATATATCGATCTTTATCCCTTTAACTTTTCTGTGGTACTTAAAATACACAGTTGATTTGAGCATTTGAGCATAAGTTGAGTTGAGCTAAAGTGATAGATAGGCGCGAAGACGGGCGATTCGAGTTTTCTTCACATAATTTATTTATGTATAAATTATTACGATCCAACAAAACCACCGAATAGTTTTATCGAAATACAGCATGTATAGACGCATGCACAAAGGTAATAAAGTTGGACGGCTGTGGTGTAGTGGATAGGGTTTGCGTTACCGCGGTCGCTATCCGCCTACGATGCGGAAGGAATGTCGATCGTGTTCTTAGCGCGTTTCGTGCGCTTTTCTGCAACTGCGAAGACGAGAACAGCGGGGGCGCAAACGCGTAATCGCGTTTTATTGTTTTGTTCTGATGTATTTCTACTGTTCTACTGTGACCACCCTGCCGTATATATTGTACTATTTATAATAAATAAATAAGTTCATTTTAGTACAATTCAGGGAGAAAGCCAGAGAAGAAGAAATAAACTTTATTTAAGGAGCCGGCACTTTGCTTTTAGTGGCCTCAGGTGTCGGCTCGAAGTCCTTGGTCTCGGGCGGCATGCTCTTTATTAGAAGGCAGATATTTTTGCCGGCGTGTATACAACCGCTGGCATGCTACTCTGTGGGAAAAAAGTGGAGAATAAAATATGGGCCGATTCACTTTTTACCTTGTGAATTGATCTACGGCACACATTGCAACTTAGGAATTGTAGCCGTTGAGACTTGAAATGAATTTCCAGAATTTTTTTTAGAGCGATGTTTTCGCATATGACAACACTATAAAAAAAAGTTTGCACCCTTTTGGGCTTATCTTGTCGTCAAACAATAATCGTAATCTTTCTTGCGTGTCTTTCCTTTGTTTCAAGCTGTGCGCCCGGTACTTCGTCACGAATAACATGCGCGTTATCAGCGTTCAGCGTATCAACATCGCTTCCGTCGGAAAGTATCGAGCTTTATCTCTTTAACTTTTCCGTGGTACTTAAAATACACAGTCAATTTGAGCATAAGTTGCTAAAGTGATAGATAGGCGCGAAGACGGGCGATTCGAGTTTTCTTCACATAATTTATTTATATATAAACTATTATGATCTAACGAAACCACGAAATAGTTTTATCGAATACTTGTCTAGAGGAGCACTGAGTCTCTCCCACTAAGTCCCTGGAGGCTCGAAAAGACGCTGTTTCGCACGCCTGTTGTTCAGCGCTGATCACTATGCGACACAAAACGAGTTCGGCTCGAGTGCTCCAGATGCGGAGACTGGGCCCATGTCCGCGTTGGGCGACAGGATGGGAGTTGTGGACAGGACGTCCTTATACCTCGCGGGACCACTGCCGTCACCGCTGATCTCCTGAGCTTGCAGCAGGGCGTCTTGTTTAGCAGACCATCTTTGCGCTCCCGCACCTGAGCCTCAACTACAGCCTTACACATTCCCACCTTCTAGATCTTACGCTGAAGGCCTTCCACCTTCTGCTTGTACTCCTCCATGAGCGCGCTGTACATGCATGGACGTGCGCACGCTCACATTGAGCACATTCTCCTTGGCCTGATGCTCGATCTTCACGGCCCGCTCAGCGTATACCCCAGGGTGTTGTACGTTTGCGTGTAGCTGGGCTTCATCGCCGTCGCTGTCCCAATCATGAGGGTGTTGCACGAGCGACACAGCGAGTTCTTGAGGACGTGGGTCAGCTTGGAGTCCAGGTACGGCACGTGCTGCTTCCCGTTCTTCAAGCGGGCGTCGATGCAGTTGCCGAAGGCCAGTAGCGACAAGTTGAGCTTGGTACCTTCGCGCATCTGATCCTTTATGTTCCTGCTAACCGCAGCTGCGCGAGCATTGGCGGCAAGGTCAATAGAGCTCCTCGAGACGCGAATTTCCGTGCTCGTGCTTGTCACGTTCTCCGTCAGTGTGACATAGCTCTGGAAGATGGCGGGCGGCCATGAAGACTGAGCATTGGCGTCGCTGGCAGGCTGCGTCCGGTTCTTTCCTTTCAAGAGCAGCTCGACGAGGGTGCCATTCTCCTTCACCTTGTGTATGGTGTGGTTCAATATGACAATGCCCTTGGCCGGGTCGAGGCACAGCAGGTCTCGAACAACTTTGTTGTAGACTTCCATGTAGGCGACTGCTGCGTCGCATGTCTGGCCCTCTGACCGGAGCTTGTCCACGCGTTGGTACAACTCGCTGGCCATGAGGGAGACCACTCCGTGACATTCCTCGCAGCCCAGCATTGCGAAATTTTTGTCGGCGACCGTCGAAATGCACGCGAATACAGAGCAATTGCAACTATCAAGGAGCATCGTCAGCATGACCCTGGTGGTGTTCTCACACACATACACATTATGTTTTGTTTCCTCAGAGAACTGATCAAACACGAACATTTGGTCTTCGTTGGGCTTGACGAGACCCCCGCATGCCCGCTGTTCTTGAAAATGGAAGGACTCGAACTTGGGGCTGAACACATGGCACCTGTCTTCCACCACGCGGACACTGCTGACGGTCTCAGAGTCACGATCGCTCAGTAGGCGCACACGCACTGCCACGTTCTCCCGTGCCCCGGGCGACGGCGGGTCTTTGTTCGATTGGCGGCGTTTCAGGGCTGACGACTGCGCGGTTTCGTCAGAACGATTCTTGCGGTTTGGCAACACCATTGTAGATACCTCTGGTGTAGGATGCCTCGATGTTGCAGGAGTCGGCCTGGCCATGGACGCGGGCGCGATGACCATGCGGAGGATGCTGACGGCCTTAGAGTCACGATTGCTCTGTGGTCGCGCACGCGCTGCCACGTTCACCCGTGCCCCGGGCGACGGCGGGTCTTTGTTCGATTGGCGGCGTTTCAGGGCTGACGACTGCGCGGTCTCGTCAGAACGATTCTTGCGGTTTGGCGACACCATTGTAGATGCCTCCGGGGTAGGATGCCTCGATGTTGCAGGAGTCGGCGTGACCATGGACGCGGGCGTGATGGTATAAGATGGCGATCGTCCAGTCGGGCGCCGGGCGCGTTCTCCACCACGCGCTCGGCTTACTTCGTCCTCTTCGTCACCGTTGGAGCAGTGGGACTACAGAAAGGCATCCCAAGCCCTGCGCTGTAGAGCCTTGGTGGTTTCACATACCCGCCCTGCATGCGCTTCTTTCAGGGTGGCGACGACCCATCGTCTTCCACGGCCTGCGCCATGTTAGTACCCACTCCTCGGCAGCGCACGGCTGACACTCGGATATAAGGTGTTCAGAGCAAACAAAAATATTTTGTGCCGAAAACAATGCGAGTAAACTCACCAGGTAAACGTTAGCTGTTAAGGGGTTCATTGCTGGCCGTTTACAATTTTACACAATTGTGAAATAACAGACCTGATTTTTTTTTTCAATACATATGCAGTGTGTTTCAAGTACCTTAAACCATCGTATCTTCCGGTTGGGCAGAAAGGGCAATCCCCCCACCCTGCCCACCCGGTAGCGTATAATGAGAGTTGAAAATCTAGAAGGCGCACGCCTTAGCAACCGCGGTTGGTCGCGATTGGCTGAAATGCCGTCGGCGACGCTTTGATGTCACGCCGTGAGGATTATGGCCTTCGCGTGTCGCCCGCAATAGGTTATGTTAGGTTGGCGTAAAATGTGTTAGGTGGCGCTGGGGTACTCTCACAGCGGTTGCAAAAGCCGTCGAGCCGTCGCCGGCGGCATATCAGCCAATCGCGTTCAACCGCTGTTGCTAAGGCCTTCCAGATTTTCAGTAAATGCCACCCGCTAGATACGCCTATGGTTCAAGTTACGTGAAGAGAGAGAGAGAGAGAAACACATTTATTTAAACCATCGAGATCGTTGATCTTGAGGACGAGTGGGTGGTGTCCTCATTCCAAGACTCCACTGGCCATGGCTGCTCGACGTACTTGCTGGACGAGAGCTTCTTGTCCCGCCAGGGTATCGCCGGTCAGCTGTACCTCCCACCGCTCAAAGGACGTGTTAGGCGTCTTTAAATGTTCAGGTTTGCCCCCGCACCCCCACGAGATGTGAAAGAGTGTAGGGCGTGTGTCGCCGCACCAGGGGCAGATGCCGCGATATGATTGAGGGTATATTTTGCTGTATCTGTATAGGTTTGGGAATGGGTTTGTTTGGATAAGTCTGAGGGCTATTGCCTCTTCAGTGCTGAGCTTTTTGTGAGGGGGAGGATAAATCCTGTTAAGTCGCTGGATCTCGAGTCGGTCGCAGTAATTTGATGGCAGGGGCACAAAGGTAAAGGGTGGGGATTGATGAGACGATTGGTTTTGCCCCGCTCGGTTAATTAGCGCTCGAGCTAAGGCGTTCGCCCTTTCGTTCCCCTCCAGTCCCGCGTGACCCGGCGTCCACGTTATTTGATGGGATTCTTGCAGCCTCGGGCCTAGAATCTGAGCCGCCAGCACCGGTGTTCGTCCGTTGGTAAAGTTGCGGCAGGCCTGTTGCGAGTCGGTAACGACATGAACTTCCCTGCCCACCCTGTCATGTTGCTTTATTACTAGCGCCGCGGCTATGGTCTCAGCCGCAGCTGGGGTCTCTGCCCTGACGGAGGCCGCGAGGATTAAGGAGTTGTCTCTCCCGTTCACGGCGGCTACCGCGAAGAGGCCCCCTGCAGGGTACGCCGCCACGTCCACGTACGTTACGTACGGGTCACCCTTGAATTGTCGGCGCCGTCTGTCGACCCGCGCTTTGCCTCGTCCTTCGTGGAGTTCATGGCTCATGTGCTTTGGTATGGGGTTCGCCGTGATCTTGCTTCTGACCTCGGGCGGGAGTGATCGTTGCCTATCGAGGGCACGAAGCTCCGTTGCCGTGCCGGTCCGGTGGAGGATGGCTCTGCCCGCCGCCGTGTTCTGTAGTCTGGCTTTTTGCGAAGCCATAACCGCGTCCGACAGCTCAGCGAAGGTGTTGTGGATCCCGAGAGCCGCTAACTTCTCGTTTGTGGTGGTAACAGGGAGACCCAGGGCCGTTTTGTACGCGCCTCTGATGATTGCATCGACTTGTTCTCTATCGCGTTTGTTTAGCGAGTCGTAGTGATACGGCATGCTAAACGTTACTCTGCTGATCACCAGAGCCTGGACGAGGCGGAGCGTGTCCTCTTCTCGCATGGCCTTGCGGCTTCTTGTTATTCGTTTGATAATCCGCAAGATCTGGTTGGTGGTGGACCTTAGGGTTTAAAAACCGGATGGTGTGGGAGGCTTTCAAGTTGCTCTGGATCCAAAAACCCAGAATCCTAGTCTTTTTGCTTTCCGTGATCTTGTGGTCCTCTAGATAGAGTTCGATAGTGCCGGGTGACTTGTAGATTCCTCCTCCGTGCACCCGGATCACCTTGGACTTCTCGGTAGCGCAACGCATCCCGCTCGCTGCCGCAAATCTCTCCACGGCCGTCGCGGCTTCCTGAAGGGTCGCCTCCGTTTGCGCGAGGGAGCCCTTGGTGGCCCAGAGCGTGATGTCGTCTGCGTATAGGGCGTAACCTAGGTCTGGGATCTTCCGCAGCTCTTTGGTCAGTGCTAGCATCGCGATGTTGAAGAGAATCGGGGAGACTGTCGCCCCTTGCGGCGTTCCTTTGTTCGGCACGTCGATCGTATTCGATCGAGTCTGGCCTATTCCGATGGTTGCCGTCCGGCCCGTCAGGAACGATTATACGTAATTAAAGATGCGCTCCCCGCAGCTGATATCGTTCAGTCCCTTGAGAATGGCCTCGTGAAACACCCTGTATAAGGAATATCTGCGTGCCCACAGCCCACTTCCCCTACTTTTTCGATTTTATTACGTAGCTGTGTCTGAACGCAAAGCAACGTGGTCCAGTACTCAGGTTGCCCACTATTTAGATAATGAATAAGTATACCATTCAAAAAAAAGTTTTGGGAGTTCTATAAAAAACATGACATTCGTCGTAGAAGTCTTCTTCGTAAACCTAAGCAAACTACCTTGATTCAAGCACTTTGTGGCACGTACATTTAGATGTTATGATAAAAGGGTACGTGCCGGCGACCGGGCCGGTGGGCAAGACCTGCCGGTCCCGACGTGGGATTAGCCGAGTGCGCGACGAGTTCGCGTCCTCGCTGGACCTCTAATAAAAGTTATTTCACTCACTCACTCACTCACTCACTCACTCATCACCAAATATATATATATATATATATATATATATATATATATATATATATATATATATATATATACTACAGCATGTATAGACGCATGCGCAAAGGTAATAAAGTTGGATGGCTGTGGTGTAGTGGATAGGGTTCGCGTTACCGCGATCGCTGTCCGCCTATGATGCGGAAGGAATGTCGATCGTGTTCTTAGCGCGTTTCGTGCGCTTTATTCTACAACAGCGAAGACGAAAACAGCGGGACTAATAAAAAAAAAACGCGTAATAACGTTTTATTGTTTTGTTCTAATATATTTCTGCTGTTCTACCGTAACCACCCTGCCGTATTTATTGCACTATTTATAATAAATAAATAAATAAATAAATAAATAAATAAATAAATAAATAAATAAATAAATAAATAAATAAATAAATAAATAAATAAATAATAAGACGGGCGATTCGAGTTTTCTTCGCATAATTTATTTACATATAAACTATTATGATCCAACGAAACCACAAAATAGCTTTATCGAAGAGTTGTCTAGAGGCGCACTGAGTTTATCCCACTAAGTCCCAGGAGGCTCGTAAAGACGCTGTTTCACACGCCTGTTGTTCAACGCTGATCACTATGTGACACAAAACGAGCTAGGCTTGAGTGCTCGAAATTCAGAGACTGGGCCCATGTCCGCGTTGGGCGACAGGACGGGAGTTGTGGACAGGACGTCCTTATACCTCCCGGAACCACTGCCGCCACCGCTGGTCTCCTGAGCTTGCAGCAGGGCGTCTTGTTTACCAGACCGTCTTTGCGCTCCCGCACCTCATCATCGACTATAGCCTTACACATTTCCACCTTCTAGATCTTACGCTGAAGGCCTTCCAGCTTCTGCTTGTACTCTTTGATGAGCGCGCTGTACATGCATGGATGTGCGCACGTTCACATTGCGCACATTCTTCTTGGCCTGATGCTCGATCTCCACGGCCCGATTAGCGTATACCCCAGAGTGTTGTACGTTTGCGTGTAGCTGGGCTTCAACGCCGTCGCTGTCCCAATCATGAGGGTATTGCACGAGCCACCCAGCGAGTCCTTCAGGACGTGGGTCAGCTTGGAGTCCAGGTACGGCACGTGCTGCTTCCCGTTCTTCGAGCGGGCGTCGATGCAGTTGCCGAGGGCCAGGAGCGACAGGTTGAGCGTGGTACCCACGCGCATCTGATCCTTTATGTTCCTGCTAACCGCAGCAGCGCGCGCCGTGCCGGCAAGGTCAATAGCGCTCATAGAGACTCGAATTTTCTTTCTCGTGTTTGTCACGCTCTCCGTCAGTGTGACGTAGCTCTGGAAGATGGCGGGCGACCATGAAGACTCAGCATTAGCGGCGGTGGTAGGCTGCGTCCGGTTTTTTTCCTTTCAAGCGCAGCTCGAGGAGGGTGCCGTTCTCCTTCACCTTGTGTATGGTATGGTTCAATATGACAATGCCCTTGGCCGGGTCGAGGCACAGCAGGTCTCGAACAACTTTGTTGTAGACTTCCATGTAGGCGACTGCTGCGTCGCATGTCTGGCCCTCTGACCGGAGCTTGTCCACGCGTTGGTACAACTCGCTGGCCATGAGGGAGACCACTCCGTGACATTCCTCGGAGCCCAGCATTGGGAAAGTTTTGTTGGCGACCGTCGAAATGCACGCGAATACAGAGCAATTGCAACCTTCAAGGAGCATCGTCAGCATGTCCTTGGGGGTGTTCTCACACACATACACATTGTCTTTTGTTTCCTCAAAGAACTGATCAAACATGAACGTTTGCTCTTCGTTGGGCTTGACGAGACCCCCGCATGCCCGCTGTTCTTGAAAATGGAAGGACTCGAACTTGGGGCTGAACACAAGGCACCTGTCTTCCACCAAGCGGACGATGCTGGCGGTCTCAGAGTCACGATCGCTCAGTAGGCGTACACGCACTGCCACGTTCACCCGTGCCCCGGGCGACGGCGGGTCTTTGTTCGATTGGCGGCGTTTCAGGGCTGACGGCTGCACGGTCTTGTTAGAACGATTCTTGCGGTTTGGCGACACCATTGTAGATACCTCCGGTGTAGGATGCCTCGATGTTGCAGGAGTCGGCCTGGTCATGGACGCGGGCGTGATGACCATGCGGACGATGCTGGCGGTCTTAGAGTCACGATTGCCCTGTGGTCGCGCACGCGCTGCCACGTTCACCCGTGCCCCGGGCGACGGCGGGTCTTTGTTCCATTGGCGGCGTTTCAGGGCTGACGACTGCGCGGTCTCGTCAGAACGATTCTTGCGGTTTGGCGACACCATTGTAGATTCCTCCGGTGTAGGATGCCTCGATGTTGCATGAGTCGGCCTGGCCATGGAAGCGGGCGTGATGACCATGCGGACGATGCTGGCGGTCTTAGAGTCACGATTGCTCTGTGGTCGCGCACGCGCTGCCACGTTCAGCCGTGCCCCGGGCGACGGCGGGTCTTTGTTCGATTGGCGGCGTTTCGGGGCTGACGAATGCGCTGTCTCGTTAGAACGCCTCTTGAGCTTTGGCGGCAACATTGTAGATTCATTCGTGGTAGAGTGCCTCGATGTTGAGGGATCCGGCCTGACCAAAGACGCGGGCGTGATGGTCTAAGATGGCGATCGTCCAGTCGGGCGCTGGGCGCCGGGCGCATTCTCCACCACGCGCTCGGCTTACTTCGTCCTCTTCATCACCGTTGGAGCAGTGGGACTACAGAAGGGCATCCCAAGCCCTTCGCTGTAGAGCCTTCGTGGTGTCACATACCCGCCCTGCATGCGCTTCTTTCAGGGGTGGCGACGACCCATCGTCTTCCACGGCCTGCACCATGTTAGTACCCCCTCCTCGGCAGCGCACGGCAGACACTCGGATATAAGAAGGTGTTCAGAGCAAACAAAGACATTTTGTGCCGAAGACAATGCGAGTAAACTCACCAGGTAAACGTTAGCTGTTAAGGGGTTCATTGCTGGCCGTTTACAATTTGACAAAATTGTTAAATAACAGACCTGTTTTTTTTATTGCGATAGCAATTATATGGACACTTCAACCGGATTTCTGCCGTCGCCGTCGCCGTGAGGTTCTGTATATATTCCAAGGGCGATAAAATCGTCGCCGCGCCCCGTATGCGCGAGCGAAAGAGCGCGGGGGACGCGCGCTATCACGGAGGGCGAACTCCCCCGCGCGCTATCACGGAGAGCGAACGCACGGTGGAAAGCAAACGCAACCGTCGCCCGAAAGGCTGTGGGGGTATGGGAGGGAGGGAGGCGGGGCGGCGCTGTGCTCCGGCACCAAAGGCGTATCTTGCCACTCAATCTCCCACGCGAAAGCAAGAAACGGAAAGAGGGGGGGGGGGGGGGGGGGCAGCTTCTCCTCTGCCAACAACTTCCCCTTTGCCCGGCGGTGCCGGTCGCCCGCACCGTCTCTTATCTCCACACGGCTCTGACCTCTGTATGCTCTGTGCATTCGCCGCTCAGTTTCCGTTGAAGCGATAGACCGCGCGAACCTGAGCTTGCTGCCAGAGTTTTGACAGTCGTTGGCGGCGGTCATTCAGTGTGATCTATTCATGTTTGCTTGTGCGCGCTGACACCACGATTGTTAATTCAGTTAGTAAGCCAATGTGTGCAAGTTTATGCAGCCGATAAAACTACTATCCCTACTCCGAATTGCCCTCTACTAATTTGCTATCGCAATCGATGCTTCGCCTTTCGGGCGAAACTGCGACATTTTTTTTTCAATACATATATAGTGTGTTTCAATTAAGTACCTTTAACCATCGTATCTTCCGGGTGGGCAGGAAGGGCAATAACCCCCCCCCCCCCCTGCCCACCCGGCAGCGTATATTTAAAATTGAAAATCTAGAAGGCGCACGCCTTAGCAACCGCGGTTGGTCGCGATTGTCTGAAATGCCGTCCGCGACCGCCGCTTTGATGTCACGCCGTGAGGATTATGGCCTTCGCGTGTCGCCCGCGATAGGTTAGGTTAGGTTTGCGTAAAATTCGTTAGGTGGCGCTGGGGTACTTTCACAGCGGTTGCAAAGGCCGTCGAGCGTCGCCGGCGGCATTTCAGCCAATCGCGTTCAACCGCTGTTGCTAAGGCGCTGTGCCTTCCAGATTTTCAATAAATGCCACCCGCTAGATATGCCTATGGTTCAAGTTACATGAAACACCCTGTATAAGCAATCTACGTGCTCACAGCCCACTTCCCCCACTTTTTCGATTTTATTACGTAGCTGTGTCTGAACGCAAAGCAACGCGGTGCGATACTCAGGTTACCCACTATTTAGATAATGAATAAGTATACCATTCAAGAAAAGTTTTGCGAGCTGTGTAAAAAACATGACATTTGTCGTAGAAGTCTTCTTCGTAAACCTAAGCGAACGGATCTTGTTTCAAGCACTTTGGGGCACGTACATTTGGATGTTATGACAAAAGGGTACACATCACCAGAAAATTCATATATATATATATATATATATATATATATATATATATATATATATATATATTACAGCATGTATAGACGCATGCACAAAGGTAATAAAGTTGGACGGCTGTGGTGTAGTGGATAGGGTTTGCGTTACCGCGGTCGCTATCCGCCTACGATGCGGAAGGAATGTCGATCGTGTTCTTAGCGCGTTTCGTGCGCTTTTCTGCAACAGCGAAGACGAGAACAGCGGGGGCGCAAACGCGTAATAGCGTTTTATTGTTTCGTTCTGATGTATTTCTACTGTTCTACTGTGACCACCCTGCCGTATTTATGGCACTATTTATATATAAATAAATAAATTCATTTTAATACAATTCAGGGAGAAAGCCAGAGAAGAAGAAATAAACTTTATTTAAGGAGCCGGCACTTTGCCTTTAGGGGCTGACGGGGCTGACCAATGCGCTGTCAAGTGTCGGCTCGAAGTCCTTGGTCTCGGGCGGCGTGCTCTTTATTAGAAGGCAGATATTTTTGCCGGTGTGTATACAACCGCTGACATGCTACTCTGTGGGGAAAAAAATGGAGAATAAAATATGGGCCGATTCACTATTTAACTTCTGAATTGATCTGCGGCACACATTGCAACTTACGAATTCTAGCCGTTGAGACATGAAATGAATTTCCAGAATTTTTTAGAGCGATGTTTTCGCATATGATTACACTCTAAAAAAAAAGTTTGCACCCTTTCGGGCTTATCTTGTCCTCAAACAATAATCGTAATCTTTCTTGCGTGTCTTTCCTTTGTTTCAAGGCTTCCGCCCTGTACTTCGTCACGAATAACATGCGCGTAATCAGCGTTCAGCGTATCAACATCGCTTCCATCGAGAAGAATCGATCTTTATCCCTTTACCTTTTCCGTGGTACTTAAAATACACAGTTGATTTGAGCATAAGTTGCTAAAGTGAGAGATAGGCGCGAAGATGGGCGATTCGAGTTTTCTTCACATAATTTATTTATATATAAACTATTATGATCTAACGAAACCACGAAATAGTTTTATCGAATACTTGTCTAGAGGAGCACTGAGTCTCTCCCACTAAGTCCCTGGAGGCTCGAAAAGACGCTGTTTCGCACGCCTGTTGTTCAGCGCTGATCACTACGCGACACAAAACGAGTTGGTACCCTCGCGCATCTGATGCTTTATGTTCCTGCTAACCGTAGCTGCGCGCGCCGTGCCGGCAAGGTCAATAGCGCTCATCGAGACTCGAATTTCCTTGCTCGTGTTTGTCACGTTCTCCGTCAGTGTGACGTAGCTCTGGAAGATGGCGGGCGACCATGAAGACTCAGCATTAGCGTTGGCGGTAGGCTGCGTCCGGTTCTTTCCTTTCAAGAGCAGCTCGAGGAGGGTGCCGTTTTCCATCACCTTGTGTATGGTATGGTTCAATATATGACAATGCCCTTGGCCGGGTCGAGGCACGGCAGGTCTCGAACAACTTTGTTGTAGACTTTCATGTAGGCGACTGCTGCGTCGCATGTCTGGCCCTCTGACCGGAGCTTGTCCACGCGTTGGTACAACTCGCTGGCCATGAGGGAGACCACTCCGTGACATTCCTCGGAGCCCAGCATTGCGAAAGTTTTGTCGGCGACCGTCGAAATGCATGCGAATACAGAGCAATTGCAACCTTCAAGGAGCATCGTCAGCATGTCCCTGAGAGTGTTCTCACACACATACACATTGTCTTTTGTTTCCTCAAAGAACTGATCAAACATGAACGTTTGCTCTTCGTTGGGCTTGACGAGACCCCCGCATGCCCGCTGTTCTTGAAAATGGAAGGACTCGAACTTGGGGCTGAACACATGGCACCTGTCTTCCACCACGCGGACACTGCTGGCGGTCTCAGAGTCACGATCGCTCTGTGGTCGCGCACGCGCTGCCATGCTCACCCGTGCCCCGGGCGACGGCGCGTCTTTGTTCGATTGGCGGCGTTTCGGGGCTGACGAAGGCGCTGTCTCGTTAGAGCGCCTCTTGAGGTTTGGCGGCAACATTGTAGATTCCTTCGTGGTAGAGTGCCTTGACGTTGAGGGACCCAACCTGACCAAAGACGCGGGCGTGATGGTCTAAGATGGCGATCGTCCAGTCGGGCGCCGGGCGCGTTCTCCACCACGCGCTCGGCTTACTTCGTCCTCTTCACCGTTGGAGCAGTGGGATACAGAAGGGCATCCCAAGCCCTGCGCTGTAGAGCCTTGGTGGTGTCACATACCCGCCCTGCATGCGCTTCTTTCAGGGGTGGCGACGACCCATCGTCTTCCACGGCCTGCGCCATGTTAGTACCCACTCCTCGGCAGCGCACGGCTGACACTCGGATATAAGGTGTTCAGAGCAAACAAAAATATTTTGTGCCGAAAACAATGCGAGTAAACTCACCAGGTAAACGTTAGCAGTGAAGGGGTTCATTGCTGGCCGTTTACAATTTTACAAAATTGTGAAATAACAGACCTGTTTTTTTTTTCTCTCAATACATATGCAGTGTGTTTCAAGTACCTTAAACCATCGTATCTTCCGACTGAGAACAACGGGGATCAGAGAACAAACGGGGATAGCCGATATTCTAGTTGACATTAAGCGTAAGAAATGGAGCTGGGCAGGCCATGTAATGCGTAGGATGGATAACCGGTGGACCATTAGGGTTACAGAATGGATACCAAGAGAAGGGAAGCGCACTCGAGGTCGGCAGAAAACCAGATGGGATGATGAAGTTAGGAAATTTGCAGGCGCAAGTTGGAATACGCTAGCGCAAGACAGGGGTAATTGGAGATCGCAGGGAGAGGCATTCGTCCTGCAGTGGACATAAAATATAAGCTGATGATGATGATGATCTTCCGGCTGGGGAGGAAGGGCAATACCTCCCCCCCTCCCCCCCCCCCCTGCCCACCCGGTAGCGTATATTGAAAATTGAAAATCTAGAAGGCGCACGCCTTAGCAACCGCGGTTGGTCGCGATTGGCTGAAATGCCGTCGGCGATGCTTTGATGTCACGCCGTGAGGATTGTGGCCTTCGCGTGTTGCCCACGATAGGTTAGGTTAGGTTAGCGTAAAATGTGTTAAGTGGCGCTGGGGTACTCTCACAGCGGTTGCAAAGGCCGTCGAGCGTCGCCGGCGGCATTTCAGCCAATCGCGTTCAACCGCTGTTGCTGAGGCACTGTGCCTTCCAGATTTTCAATAAATGCCACCCCCTAGATACGCCTATGGTTCAAGTTACGTGAAACACCCTGTATAAGGAATCTGCGTGCTCACAGCCCACTTCCCCCACCGGACCGCAAAGCAACGCGGTCCGGTACTCAGGTTACCCACTATTTAGATAATGAATAAAGGAACTAAACCCCAGCATTTCCGACACTAAATGAACATTTTTTACCGCTCTAGTTAGTGCAAAGAAGTCGGTAATGGTTATGAAATGCTTTTGAAGGATGACAAAAAATTCACCGACGAGAACAATAATCCCTAATGTGAAATTTGCGCGCTGCTCTGACGCCATATCATCGTCGCCGCACTAGGCTTTTTTCACGCTTTCGCCACCCCCTCCTCCTCTGCTTCCCTCCTCTCCATGTTCGCCCTTTCATGTTTCGCTCGGTTAAGCCGACGCTCGCCGCATGAACGGGCACCTGAGAGATGCTCTCTAAGAAATAAATATGAAATGCGTGGTTGAAGCTGATAATGATATTTACAGGTGAAACAATGGGCGAATTCAGGCCTTTCTATGTCATAAAGTGATATTTCCTTATACCTTTAAGAGAAGAACAATTTCTGATTGGTTGAACAATAAATTCAAGACCCGCCTTTGTTCTGAAGGGCCAGGCATAGGATCTAAGATGCTGGGTAACGTTAGCGGAGTGTGAGAAATCAAGTCCGTTTGGCGTTCAAAACAATATCTGTCGTCACGGTACGCGGGGCATTCAAGTAGTATGTGATCCATTGTCTCTGAGCTGCCACAGTTATAGTGGTACGCCCTGCGCGATACAGATAATTGTTCGTGAATGCTATGTTCAGTCGAAGCCGATCGGTGCAATGTCTATGACTGGCGAGGAAGTAGTCGTGGAATTCTTGATCTTACTCCGGGTATCAATCTATCGCAGTAAGTTATATTGGTGAAGCGGCAGACTCCGGAGGCCATCCCTTTCTCATAGGCATATTGTTTTATATGTTCAAAGTGTCTAGTTTTGTAAAAAAAAAATATTATAAAATTTATGCCGCGTATTCAAGTCCACTTGAGCTTCATTCGATTTTTTTTTCCGAAATACCGGAGTGGCCAGGTATCCATGGGAAGGTGATGCAATGCCCAGAAATTGTTGGCCTTGTCATGAAGATAGGCAATGTCACAGGCTGCGGGTTGGTTGTTACAGCACTTGTGCCTGTTCCACATGCATTATAAGGCTGCTTTTGAATCCGTGAATATCACCCAGCGCCTTAGCGGCTGCTGTCGACGCAAATACACAAGGGTCTCCTTAATGCCATGTAGCTCGGCTTACGTAGATGATGTTGCTCGCTCAAGACGGAACGAGGGGCCAGATTCACAAAACTTTTTTTTGTAAGTTCGCTTTGCCATTGGCTGGCCGCCTTCGCTAATGATGTTTCTGGCATCCGGATTGGCTAAAATTCTTTCTTCCGAAAAATTCTAACGTAAGATGTTTTTGTGAATTCGGGCCGAGGATCGCTGTCCTGTAGACCGCGCAAATCAGTTTCAAATGTGGTTCATTTGTAGTAGTTGATAAATTACTTCTCTATGAGACTCATTGCGAAATTATGAGCTGATCAGTTGAAAAAAAAGTCGCAGTTTCGCCCGAAAGGCGAAGCATCGATTGCGATAGCAAATTCGTAGAAATCTATAGAAGTAAGGATATAGTAGTTGTATCGGCCGTATAAATTTGTAAACATTCGCTTACTAACTATATTAACAAGCATGGTGCCACGCGCACACAAGCAAACATGAACGCATCTCACTCGATGAACGCGGAAACTCGCTGTCAAAACGCTGGAGTGAGGAAGCGCGGCTGTAGCAGCGAACGAATTGACCTTCGTGCTGCCTCTCGCTTCAACGCGAACTAAGTGGCGAAAACACAGCGCATACGAAGCTACTGGCACTGGGCAAACTTTCTCCACATCGCAGATCGCTTTGAAGATGAGGCCTGCGCGGGCGATCACTTTGTCCACGTCGCAGATGGCTGTGAAGATACGGTGCCCGCGCGGATGTGCCGTAACCCAATGGGCAATGAAAGTCCGGTGGACATCCACTGGTCGCCAGTTTTGGACATATGGATGCCCGTCGGAGATCCACAGAAATCCACCGGATTTACTACAGATGTCTATAGGACGCTTATGCGCAAGAAAAGGGGCAGTCCGTCGAGCATCCGATGGCTGCCAGAACCGTACATTCGGACGTTACAGGGACATGCAAAACCATGCACTTGGGCCTTTTCTGTACATCCATCGGACATCCACAAGAACACAGTTACTGAAACTTCTGCAGCGACGAGGTTGCAAATTCGAGGCGCTTGAACTGTGGGCACTGTCTTAACGCGACAGCGTTAAGGGCCCCGTGTCGCAGAAAATCTGGTGTCGGCGTTGGCGACAGCGTCCACCGCCGAGAAAATCATCCCCAACCACGCAGGGCCTCCAAATATACTTTGGTATATAAATAGCGCACGCCTTCTTATATGAAGTGTGATATATGCGAGTTATATTGCCACACCATTCTATCACTAATGTTGCTCATCCCTTGTCAAAAATGTTGCACATTCTTGACAAGGCTATTCCTCGGAATTTTGAGAATGATAATTCACAAACAAATGTCATGAAACAAAAGACCCACAGCGCATGTCTTTTATGTTAAATCTTCTCAAACTGAAATATCAAAAGTGCAAAACAAACACGGAAACTTGAAAATGATGCAATTTCTTTAGCGCGATTGTGCACTATCTCCGGGATCCGCCCACGCAAGAGGCCGCGTTTCTACCAGAAACCTCGCCTACGTGCATAGCGTTCGCCGCCAGTGTTTGCCAGTAACCATTACGGTTGAATAAGCTGCAGTCGTCGTTAACCGTGAGAAGCAGTCAGGGATCTTTGAATGTTATCTCGTACCACTCATAAAAGCGAAGCTTAAGCGTCCTCAATTTTTTTTTTTTCTTGTGGAAGCGTGCAATTTCGTCACGAAAAATTCTGTGAATTCACGATCAAGACTTTACGCGATGTCCATTGCAGATGTCGTTTGCACCATACGCAGAGCAGAAACTGTTGAGAAATAATCAAATAGATGATGTCCCATGGATGTCCCTCTGTCGTATGAAGCATGACGTCCGCTTAAAATCCGGTGCAGATGTCCTTAGGACGTTCGAGATTAAAAACAATACGGACGTTCAAAATAACCGGAACACAACGTCCCTGGTTAATCCTGGGGTTAATCGGTTCTGGACATGGACGCCCGGATATGATTCGGATGTCCACCGGATTTTCATGGCCCATTGGGAAGCAGCAGCCGCTAGCCGCCGCCGCGTGCCTGACGCGCGACAGAATCGGCGCGATTCCGCCCCGCCTTTTCCATCGCGCGCGCGAGATTGAACCGCTGTCACACGTCATCACTCGCACGCTTTCACTCGCACATAACGCATACGGCGCGCGGCGACGATGTTATCGCCCTTGGAGTTTGTACTGAACGTCACAGCGACGGCAACGGCAGCAGTGCGCCTGGAGTGTCCATATAATTGCTATCACGATAATAAATGAATTTCAGCGAAAGACAGCCGTTGTCTTCGTAATCGTAATCGAGTCGGATGGCTCCAACTCGATGGACCAGCTTAACCTGGTCAACTGAGCTCGAAGGGCAGCTAAGGCCGCTGGACTCCTGGACTGAGGGGACCACCCACTGCAGAGCGGAGGAGATATACCTACGCCCACGTGCTCTTTTGCATAAAGTTTATTCCCTCTCTCTCTCTCTCTCTCTTCGTCACCAACTACACTAGCCGAGATACTATCGTGGCGGAATGTGCGCTGTCTTTCCGCGCGCCTATATAGTGCTGATCTCAACTTTCGCGGATGCGTTGAGGCGGCAGCAGAAGCGTTCGCTCCCCTCGGTTTACGCTCTTCATCACGCCAGCGTTGTGACCGCGAGTGTTCGCGGTCATCGAGTGAGATCTGTTCGTGTTTGCCTGTGCACTATGATTGTTAATTTAATTAGTAGGCGAATGTTTACTGCAACTTATTGACCCTTTTCGCGGAGCAGTTTGCTCTAGAAGAACGAGAGGGCGCTTTCGGCGGCGCGCCATACGTTGCCTCAGTGAATGCGAACGAATACGAAACCATTACTGCTTCTGCCCTGCTACTGTGCGATCAGGTGTCGGAAATGGAACTGGGTGTTCGCTAACGCACTCCATGTGCTCAATTCATGCTGCAAAATGTGTAACGACAGAGGGAAGACGTACGTGTGCGGTAGTTAGCTGCAAAAATAATGATTCGCATATTAAGGAATGGAATCAGCCTGTGCCGCCGCTGCTACATAAGGACTGCTTGTGTTGCCGGCCCTTCGCGATGCACGGCTTTCCCCGAGGATAAAAAAAGTAATTCCTCCACCAGCGCTGTATCGCTAACCTCCAAAGAAATGACTTCAACTCTGGAACGTCGGCACTTAAGAGTGAGTACCGCTCGTTACAAAAGGAAGTAGCGCCACTTATTGGCATAGTAAGTTTCTCGCACGTTATCTACGCACATTCACCCCTACTCACACGCAATCTTACGCCCACTCTATCGCCAACGTATCAATAATACGTGAACGGGCGCACACTTGAATCAAGTGCCGAAGCATGAGTTGGAAGCTGAATGTTTCGTGACGATGCACAGGTGGGCGAGGGACTAGCGATAAAACGTATTTGCTGCAAGCTACTAGAAAGTACAGAACATTTGCATTCCAAGCCTTGTGCGCAACAAGAACATATCTATCGCAACAGAGCACTCCCGCGAGCGATTAGGCTGAAAATAAACAATCAGGTAGTAACCACACCGAGGAACTTTACTGAGTCAGAAACATGACAAGTCACTGCTCCAAAATGTTCTCCAAATAAAGAACGAAGAGCACACTGATCCTGATTTAATTCATAAGCGGAAAGTTTGCACAGCTTGGAATAGATTTCTAGTCCCACTTTAATACAAGCGCCGTATATGGTGCTCGCGCCGTTTGGACAAGGCGTAATGATTTCCGAGAGCTCTTACGTGTCCTCTAAAGCTGTGACCGAAGCACTGTGTTGCCCACACTGTCGCCGTCTACGATATCCGTCGAAACGGAGGTCTGCTGCGCCGCACCGGCGTCATGCGCTTGCATAACACGGAGGTACGGAGGCAACGTAGGCAGCTGAGACAAGAAATAGCAATGGACGCGTCACCACGTGATCAAGCATGGCAGCGCCCACGGGATCACCCGGAAAAGAGTCAATACAGCCGATAAAAAAACTGCGAACCTTACTTCGTGTAGTTGTCTAATAGTTTGCTATCGCTATCAGTGATTCGCACTTAGGGTGAAACTGCGTATTTTAAAGCGAATAGCTTCCTTTGGCTCTTTCGGTCGTCTTTGTGGTTGGTCGGTGGTTGGTGGTCGATGGTCGGACTCGGCAAGGAAAACATTCGCTCTCTCTCGCTCGCTCTCTCGCTCTTTCGTTGGCCCTTTTCTCATTCGTGCGTTCGTTCGGGCTATATTCACTTACATTGACAATCATCGTCGACGGTCTCCGCACAATTTTTTAGATGCGAAGCAGCTTATGGCGGGGGCTTTGTCCGTCCCTCCCGCGGCGTCCCACACCCCCACAGCGCATGCGCTTCCCCTCCCCCTCTCTCTCCTCTCCTACGCTCCCCCCTTTCTCTCCTCTAGGAATCCTCTACTGTACGGAGCGGCGCCCGCATTCCACACCCCACAGCGCGTCCCCTCCCCCTCTCCTCTCCTACGCTTCCCTCCCTTTCTCTCCTCTAGGAATCCGGAGCGGCGCGCACGACAGGTGGTGCGACAGCTGCATACTCCGCTGGGGGCGCCACGGTAGTTCCGCGGTATGAAAATGACGGAGCGTGCGCGCCTCATTCTCTCTCCTGTGCAGCGCCGCGATGAGTGCTCGGGCCGCTGCTGCGAAACCATCTCCCGCTCAAGCTAACCATCTCCCCGCTGCTTCGCATCCACACATGGTTCCCTCTAGCGGGAGATGGAGTAATTTTTAAGGTCTACAGCATTTTGAAAGCTTTAAGGTGCAGGTGCACGCATGTTAAACCTGGAAAATTGTCCTTGATAACTTATTTTCGGCCGCCAGTTTGTCTGACATAATATGCCATGAAATTTTGCGGATGAAATTTAAGGAAGTATCGGAGTACATATGACTTGCTTTTCCGCATCGTTCTGCGTACGAGAATGAGCTTTTATTTCGTTAACCCACGTGGAACATCATCGACGTTACTTGCTGTCAAAATTATATAAGGTACGCAAGCGTGCGATATACCTTGTCGTTACTGACCGTTTACAGGCAATTGGGGCCGCAAAAAAGTTGCTCTTATTCGTCGGTACATTACATTGAAAACGGCGAATTATGGTACAGTATATATCGACTCACTCGCTATATAGATGGAGATATGCAGGTGTAGCTTAGTGGCACTTTGTCGAGGTGCATTGTGCTAAACGCGTCTGTTCGAAAACTAACGAAGGTGATCGTTGAATGGAAGCACGATGAATGGATGGATGGATGGATAAACTTTATTTAGTCTGTTTGAAGGTAGTTGGAGTTGGACCCCTAGATGTCCGCGGGAGCCCCCTGGCCGACATCTCCAGAATGGCCCGGCCCACTAGCCAGAGCTGGTCATACCGGTGGCTCGAGGAGCGGCCTCCCACGAGAAAAAGAGTTGGGGATAGGGTCTACCGCCAGGCGCTCGGGTTAGCTCCACAAACAGTGGAAGAAATCTGCCCGGCGGCGCGCCTGGCAGGTGGTGCAATGTGGAGAGTGGAGACCGGGGTGTTATAGATGTGCAAGATATAGGGGAAATAAGTGCACTAGTCTGGATCTGCCGCCAGACCGAGCTCTGCTGGGGAAGGGGGGGGAGTGAACGAGGTTCAAGAACCTGTGTGCATAATGATTTCAGTGTCCAAGGAGAATGGTTGTACTTGTGGAAGATGCCTGTAAGCGTAGTTCTACTGCATTAATTTTCAGTACGACGTGCCGGTTTCTTTGAAATTGAATCTGCTGACGTACGAAGACATGCGTGTCTACGGAAGTTTTTTTTTTTATTATTATTATTGCCGAGAACGCTAAGTAGAAACGTTGTGGTTTGTCTTCGTTTTTTGCAGCATCGAAGGACTCCGTCTCTTCGATCACGTCTGCGTGCAGTGGAGCTTCTACAGTGAGCACACGGCGTCGCATTACTTGGCTCAGCTGCTCAGCGCTCTTGATTACATTCACCTCTGCGGCATTGCGCACCTTGATGTAAAGGTTAGTGAAAACAAACTATTATTTGCTCCATTCCTTCCATACATTAATTTTTTAGCTAATCATCAAAGGCAATAAAGAATTGCGGAATTTTAGTTTTCGAGGAGTATGTGATGAGCAGTGCGCCATTTGTTATACGTGCCTGTTCTCCTGAATCTAGTGCGCCTGTCGTCCTTACTTGCATGCTCCGAGCTGAGTTCATTCCACGCGACGTTTTCATTTCATGGTAGCAACAGAAAAAGGCCACAAAACACCGGAGTAGTTGGCAAAGGACTAAGTGAAGGAGGTCCCACAATCTATAACACAAGTAATCGAAGCTTTTCCTTTTCAACGTAACCTACACTTTGATCTATATATACGCGCTCCTCCGTTGGAAATTAGCATTGTATACCTTATATCTTGCCAGTAACCTGCAGGAACCGTGGAACTACCCGTCACCTTCAACTACCTTAGCAAAATCCATACCACTTGTCCGAAATTTATTTTACGAAGCGCACATGGTGGAAATGGTTCTTAATTGTGCAGAAGGCTATGGCCTTCTGCTGAGGACGAGGTCGCTGGTTCAATTTCCGCCAGCGACAGTCGCATTCTTGGCGCGGAACGCGAAAGCGCTCGTGTGCTGTCCTTTAGTGCACGTTAAAGAACTCCATGTGGTCTAAATTAACCCCATTACTTCCTCTTTCGCGCATTTTCTCGCCTCCTCTCCCAACCAAAACGGAAGGAATCCTGGCGTATAAAAGAGCTACGAAATATTTTTACAAAAAAAAAAAAGGGGGGGGGGGGGGATAGAATTTATTTTACACAGTCTTCGTGCAGCGGCGCGGATATGCTCCGGAGTGCCCGTCTGTCAACTCCTATGAAGGTTGTATCACACCCAGAAGCAATAAAGCCATGCAGTGGCACTGACGCTCCTGCGATGCTATACTATATACGACTGGGAGACTGGGGTGTTCTCCATCACATATGAGGAGACTTCTGCCACCGGATTCCCAGTGTCACCATTCTCCCGTTCTCTAAACCCGTGCCCCTTACGCCAGTTAGCGCCACGAGCCGTCATCTGCGAAATAAAATGATTTATTCGTTCGTTTATATACAGAATTGTGTAGATGGTGAGCTGAACTAGCTTACTCTGGGCATGCTGCACTGCAAAATTCACAAAGAATTTAAATGCAGGAGAGGGGGAACAAGTTCGCGCTTTGATAGCGTCAGCTAGAGCTAGGTGTCTAAAAGTTGATGCAAGTCCCGTTTACTAGTCTGTTTTCTCGCTTTTACAGCCGGAGAATCTGCTCGTGGAAGAATGCAGCGACAGGCTGAAGCTGATTGACTTCGGTAACGCTCGTAGAGTGCTCGGTGACGAGTGCAAAATGTCCGTAATCGGCACGGCGGAGTTCATGGCGCCCGAGGTGCTGAAAAACTACCCTCTCAGCACCCGCGCCGACCTCTGGTGAGATTCTTACTTATTGTAATTGTGCATGAACGTGTTCTCAGCGTCCTTTATCTTCCAGGTTTTGTGCTCTCTGAAATTCGCCAGTCTGCATATTTATTCATAGTAGCTATGAGCGCAGAAATTCACACGCGGACAAAAATGAGTAGAACGTAGATAGAGTGCCGGAAAAACATGAAACTACTTTAACAAATGTACCAATGTTTGGAAATTTTTCAGGATTCTTTTTTTTTTCTTTCAATTTCGTTGCGTACACTAAAAATATTGACACCTTTAAAGGTGCTGGTTTGTCCCATTGCACACCACAGCGAGCTCGTACTACACCGGCGATTAAAAAAACTGTAGTTAAAAACTGTTTATTAACCTTGACCACCTGGGGCGCTCACCTATAGTTGTCTGACACGAAGGTTTGATAGTGATAGCTTTAAGGTTTATTTCATGCATTTTTCGTGTCATCTGTCGCAGCTATCGCCATGCTTACTTACCACAAAAGTCGCCTACTTGTTTTATTTTAATGTTCACATAATTTTTTTATATCGCCAGTGGCATATAGCACAAATCTGCTTAATAATCTGGGTCACTTGAAGAGGAGCAGATTACTTAGACTAAAAATGATAATGCGGAATTATCTAATTAACAAAACTTCAGTAATCAACTTTTAAAATTGATTACTTTAGGGCACATTGCAATGCACGAATTGAAGCTAGCGATTCCGACTTGATATTTCCGGAATCGCACACTTTTTGTACATTGTAGCTCAAAGGTTATTGGAACACCAATGCATTTCATCGCAAACTTTGGGAACGTATACCTCGAAACTGGTGTCATCCTCAGAATTCGTTCCAAGTGGATGCGACTTTCGAAATTGCAATATGTGCCGTAATATAATTAGCTTAAAGGTTAATTAGCAAATATCCATTAATTAGTCAAATATTCATTTTCATTTTTCGTGGAAATAATGTCAGCCTCTTAATAGTATATAATAATCTAGCTCAAGAAGCAGAATTGTGCTAGATGCCACTGGGGTATCTTTAAAATTCTGTTACCATTAAAAAATTACCCCGTATGTATGTATGTATGTATGTATGTATGTATGTATGTATGTATGTATGTATGTATGTATGTATGTATGTATGTATGTATGTATGTATGTATATGTATGTATGTACGTACGTATGTATGTATATGTATGTATACGTACGTATGTGTATGTATGTATGTATGTATTAGTATGTATGTATGTATGTATGTATGTATGTATGTACGTACGTACGTACGTATGTATGTATGTGGGCAAAAGAAATAGCAAATAAGCAAATAATAAAAGCAAATAAAACCTTACACAGGCATCATTCTTGCATAACCTGTCGCTATTCGCATACGTTCATTTCGCTCTCTAGAACAGGACAGCTTTTGCAGGCTAGGGGGCACCGAGCCCCCTCAGAAAGTTTGGTCTCCTTTTTTGGTCTACTAATAGTTTGGTCTACTAATTTGCTATCGCAATCGATGCTTCGCCTTTCGGGCGAAACTACGAATTTTTTTTTTCTTTATCCTCGAGGAAAGCCGTGCATGTCGAAGGGCCGGCAGCACAGGCAACACTTGTGCAGCAGCTTGGTCACACAGATTCATTCCATTCCTTAATATGTACCAGTCACAATTTTTGCAGCCAACCACAGCACACGTCTTACCTCTACCTCTCCACATTTTGCAGCATGAATGGAGCACAGTGCGTTCGCGAACACCCAGTTGCATTTCCGATAGTTGATTGCACAGACGCAAGGCAGAAGTGGTAATGGTTTCGTATTCGTGCGCTTTCGCTGAGGCAAGGTGCCGTGCACATTTCACTAAGCGTGGAGGGCTGGGGGCGTGATGCGACAAGAGTGTCAAAGTAACACTTTTGTACAAAAACTGCCTTGCATGCACTAGATCGGGTGAAACTTATTCTCGAACAAATTTTAACCCGCCTTAATTGGTGGCGTAGTTGCTATGGCGTTGTGCTACTAAGCCCCGGGGCGCGGGATCGAATCCCAACGGCCGCATTTCGATGTGGGTGAAATGAAAAACGCCTGTGTGTACCGTGCATTGGGTGCGCGTTAAAGAACCTCAGGTGGTCGAAATTAATCTGGGGTCCCTCACTAACGCGTACCTCATAATCAAATTGCGGTTTTGGCACATAAAACCCTTTATGTTAATTTTATTTTTTAACAAATATTAATTGGTGCAAGCTCAAACATTGGTGTCAATTTAGTTACCGAGCGCAAACGGCTGTGAAGGCTGACTGGTTACCGCCGTTATTTATCAATTTTTCGTCTTGCAAAGTAGAAATTATTTTGACTAATTTTATGGCATCGTATTTTCGAGTATTGTACTTCATTATACAAAGCTGCGCGTAGCTTACAGCTTTCTTAGAGGATTTGCTTTATATAACGTGCCCTCCATCAAGCCTCCCCAACTAAATGTCAACAAGAATATAAAAAAAAAAAAAAAATAACGGAGGGCTTTACGCGAACGGCGCCCACTGTACCTTGATAGACGCGTTGTTCATGCTAGTCACGAGAATTTTTTTTAATTGTGCACAATTAATCATTTGATTAGATTAATTAGCTAAACATTAATTAATTTCACCGACAAGTTGTCAATTCAATGTTGCAGAGGATACTGATAAATGGGCGATAACAGTGTTTGCAGCAACCTATAGGTCCTTGGTGGGATTTTTTTTTTTTTCGTCAGAAAAAAAAAAAAAAAGAACGCCCGCGAGATTTGAGAAATTGCGTGACAAATATGCGTCCGCGCGCCAGCAATCGCAGCTGTCTAAAACGTAAAGCCCGCATGCCAGTACGTTGTACATCTTACGTACGTTCGAAGTCGGGGCTATGCGTTAGATAAGGACCGAGATGCGCGCCGGAAGCTGCTGCCGCGTAGAGCGCGGCCGCCTAGGCTTACGTTGACGAGATTTATGTTTGAGACCGCTGCAATCGTTCGCACGTGGATGCGTTGTGACACGTACTTTTCTTTTGTTGCGATAGCAGTAGCGCACCCAGGATCTCTGCCAGAGGCGGGGGGGGGGGGGGGGGGGGGGTTGACAGTTAGCCAGTACCATCTAAACAGCACTAATTTCAATTTCTGCACGCGAAATTGTCAAAAAATGCGCTCTATGCGAGTGTGCAGATGATTGCGCGTCTTACATTTTAGTTGCAGTACTCAAATGCGCAAGGAAAGAAAATGGGTTAAACAAAAGGGGGGTTAGGTCGGCCTCAGGGGGGGGGGGGGGGGGGGGCTTACAACCCCCGAGACCCGCCCCGTCGGTACGCCACTGTGCGATAGCAATTATATGGACACTCCAAGCGCATTCCTGCCGTCGCTGTGGTCGTCGCCGTGAGGTTCCGTATGAAGTCCAACGGCGATAAAATCGTCGCCGCGCGCCGTTTGCTGTATGTGCGAGTGAAAGCGCGCGAGGGACGCGCGCTTTCACGGAGGGCGAGCGCACTGCGGAGAGCAAAAGCGACGTCTGCCGTCGTGCGAAAGGCCGTGGGGGGGGGGGGGGGTGCGAGGGAGGGAGGGAAGGCGACGTTTAGTTGCGGCACTAAATGCTTATCTTGCGACCGGGCGCAAGGGGAACTGGCGACTCAATCTCCCACGCGCAAGGAGGAAAGCGGGAAGGCAGCGCGGGAGGGAGGGGGCGCGGCTTCTGATCGGCAAGCAATTGCGTACTTTTCGCGGCCGAGGGCTGTCGCGCCCACCGTATCTTGAAAGCGATCTCCACACTGCTCTGACCTTTGTATGCGCTGTGCTTTCGCCGCTCAGTTTCCGTTGAAGCGATGGACCGCACGAACCTTCGGCCGCTGCTCCCACCTCGCTTGTTCACGCCAGCGTTTTGACAGTGCTTGTCTGCGGTCATCGAGTGTGATCTATTCATGTTTGCTTGTGCGCGCTGGAGCCATGCTTGTTAATTCACTTATTAAACGGATGTGTCCAAGTTTATGGAGCCGATAAAACTACTATCCTTACTCTGTATACTCTACTACTAAATTTGCTGTTGCAATTGATGCTTCACCTTTTGGGGGAAACTGCGACTTTTTTCCTTTCTTTTTTTTAAATTTCATAGGCTTTATTATTATTAATTTTTGCCAGAACAAAAGACAACACAAGACAGCTAGGTTGCTTTAAGCGCTGCTTTAGGTAATATCTCGACATCCTCTTCAACTTTTGCATTGATACTTAATCGATTAAGTAAGCCCGATAAATATTAGCTAATTGGCCTAATTGCATAATTATTTGTACACAATGAAAGATACTCATGACTAGCACGAACAACGTCCGTTGATGTACAGTGGCGCCAGCGGTTCGCATAAAGCCCTCCAGGTTTTCCTTTTTTTTCTTTTTCTTTTTTTTTTGCATTGGACATCGGGTACATGTATATTTACCGGTTATTTCTACGAAAACGTCAAATAATATTTAAAAATAACCTGAGAATTCGTTCCAAGTGGATCCGCCTTACGAACTCCCCATTTAGAATTTGTAAAACGCAAAATGCGCCATAAGGTAAGTAGCTGAAAACTTCATTAGTGAACTTTTCTGAATTAGTCGATTATGCATTTCATTTTCTTGTGCAAGTAATGTCTGCCTCTTCGAGTAGACCAGCTCATGAACTAGAATAGTTCTATCTGCAACATTAACTTTTTTTTTAATTTGAGAGTGTTCGCTGAAACACCCGGTATATTAAAGCACCAACGTAAATAAGTGGGAAGCTGCTTGCTAATGTTTCATTTATTCGGTGCTATGTTATATTTGGACAGGAGGGACTACTATTCAAACACAGCGAGTCCTCTGTTCATTTTGGTGCTTGTCATTTTGAACTTACCGTATTTACTCGATTGTAACGTGACCGTGATTATAACGCGAGGGGTGACTTTTCATTGCGTCTATCAAGAAAAAATAAAACCGCGAAAGTAACGTGAGGGGTGACTTTTTGTTGCGTCCAGCAAAAAAATGAAGAAAACTGCTAAAGTAACGCGAGACCACCGGGTGCATAAAAAATTCACAGTTTCGCCCGAAAGGCGAAGCATCAATTGCGATAGCAAATTAGTAGGCAGCTATACGGAGTAAGGATAGTAGTTTTATCGCTTGCTTAAACTTGGACACATCCGCTTACTAACTGAATTAACAAGCATGGTGTCAGTGCGCACAAGCAAACTTAAATAGATCACACTCGATGACCGCAGACAACCACTGTCAAAACGCTGATGTGAGCAAGCGCGGTGACAGCAGCGATCGAAATTTCGTGCGGTCTATCGCTTAAACGGAAACTATAGCGCATACAAAGGTCATAGCCGTGTGGAGATCGCTTTCAAGACACTGTGCGCGCGACAGCCCACAGCCGCGCAAAGTACAAGTACGCTGAGTAGAAGCTGCACCCGCTCTCTCCCGCGCTGCATTCCTGCTTTGCTCCTGTCGCGTGGGAGATTGAGTCGCCAGTTCCCCTTGCACCTGCCCTCCTTCCCATTCCCCACGGCCTTTCGCGCGATGGAGACGTCACGTTTGCTCTCCACCGTGTGTTCGCTCTCCGTGAAAGCGCGCGTCCCTCGCACGCTTTCACTCACACATTTCACTTGTTGATTAGAATTGGGTGCATCATTGCACTTTTATCTTTAGACAACTTGAATTTTGGTATTCGATTGTAACGTTAGGACCGACTTCAGGTAGCAAAAATCTGGAAAAAAACTCGCGTTACAATCGAGTAAACAAGGTATTTTGAACATAACAAAACCTTTTTTCCAAATCAGCACAGGTTTAGGCAGCGCCTTTCTACCACCATGCAGCTAATGGAAACCATCAACGACTTTTCTAGCGCTTTGAACAACAAAAGGCAACTTAATGCGATTTGCTTAGACTTTTCTAAAGCCTTTGACAGAGTCGTTCACTCTCCGTTAATCAGCAGATTGGCACAAATGGGAATTAATCTCAATTTGGTGGAATGGATCCTCGCATATCTGTCCGGTAGAACGCAGTATGTAGAAATAAATGGCATGAGATGGAGCACCTTAACTGTGAGCTCAGGCGTACCGCAGGGGTCTGTTTGAGGTTCTGTTTTATTTTTGGTATACATTAATGATATCAGTTCCGGTATTAGTGAAGACATCACCGTTCGTTTGTACGAAGATGATTGTTTACTTTACTGGGAAAATAACGAAGTCAATGATGAAAAATTGCTGAGCAATGCTCTTGCTGCCATTTAAATGTGGTGTGAAAAGTGGAAAATGAAGATAAACGAGCAAAAAACAGTTGTCTTCAGGGTATCGAGCAAGATAAAGAATGTTCTGGATCACAAATACTTTGTGAACTCCTTAATACTCGCTACAGTTGATACACTGCAATACCTAAGGATAACTATCACCGAGAACCGAAGCTGGAAAACGCATATCACAAGTATCATGAGGACTGCCGAAAAAGAACTTTGGTTTCTGCGCAGAAAGTTGAAGCTTGCGCCTCAATCAGTCAAATTAGCCACTTTTCTAACCTATGTGAGGCCAACGTTAGAGTACGCAAGCACTATATGGGATCTGTGCCAAGTGGGTCTAATAATTAAACGAACTCGAAAGGGTACAAAGAAGGGCTGCACGGTTTGTTTTGCCCAACTATTTCTATGACGACTCGGTAACAGAGATGTTAAACCAGCTTCAACTACCCCCTCTATCACAGCGGCGCCTAGTGGCAAGACTGAAATTCCTGTTTTTGCTTTCTAAACACCATTTTAACATTGATATTTCAGATTAGTTAGCTCCCCAAAAGAAGTGAACTTTTAGGAAAAACATGACTCTATGTTCGTTTTGCGACGGCTACATACCAACGCATATGCAAATTCATTCCTACCTCGAACCATAAAAGACTGCAACGCACTGCCATCATCAGTTATGCAGTGCACCTCAGTTGAAACCTTCGAAATATGCATATAGACATCATTACAAACCTGTATGTTTATGTTTGCTTCCATTCTTGTACATATTACACATGCTTCTTTTTTTCTTTTTTATCAACTGCTACCATATACTATGTATGGTTTGTTTTATGAATTCGAGTATTTTTTATGAATTCGAGGCTAGAAAATTGATTGCCGAGCCAGTAAAACAGTGCTTATGAAGGCTCCGCAACAATCTCTTTTGAGCTGATACTTTGAAGCGGCACAATTTTTTTTTTTTATTTACGATAGTGTTGGCCATAAGGCCGTTACAGGGTGGCTTTTAAGGCATCACAAGTACAATTTCTGTGTTACAACAGTAGGTTATCAAAAATACAAACTGGGTGTTAGAACAGTAAATTACATCAATGAAGTGTCAGTCATAGAAAATGGGTAAACTCATCATTTGAACAGTAGTTATCAAAATAGAAGCTGGGTGTTACAACAGTAAATTACATCAACGAAGTGTCAGTGATAAAAAAACTGGTAGAATGAACTTGTACAGTAGTCTAACACTTTAAAGTGTTAGACTACTGTACAAGTTCATTCTACCTGATGACTGACACTTCATTGATGTAATTTACTGTTCTAACACCCAGTTTGTATTTTTGATAACCTACTGTTGTAACATAGAAATTGTACTTGTGATGCCTTAAAAGCCACCCTGTAATGGCCTTATGGCCAACAGTATCGTTAAAAAAAAAAAAAAAATGTGCCGCTTCAAAGTATCAGCTCAAAAGAGATTGTTGCGGAGCCTTCATAAGCACTGTTTTACTGGCTCCGTGCTTATGAAGGGTTCCCAGAAATGATTCAATCGGTCACTTGAATACTTTTCACTCCTTTTTTGTTTGTTCGCTCTCTTGTGGGTTTGTTCCTTTGCTTACTTTCTTTATTTCTAGCTCATTTTTGCTTGCTTGCTTGCTTGCTCCAATCAAACCAGTGCTAAGCAGTGTGATTTGTTGGCTGAACGAAAATCATAGCTTCGTCATCACCAGCAGGCAGTTAAATACTGGCGTGCTGTTGAGCTCAATCGGGGTGTCAGAACTCTGCACTCTGCTTGAATTCCTAGGGCATGTTAATATGGTGCAATTGACAGAAATTGCATTCTAAAGGGATCCCGAGTGCATCACGTTTTCTGTTAAATGTGTATATATTTGTCTCTTTTGGTTGAACTTAGCCAATGTATTATTCTGGTGATCATTAAACATCGCGTCTTTTACAGGAGCACAGGCGCCCTACTATACGTGTTTTTGGTTGGCCTCTCACCTTTTCTGGGTGCCACTGAGAATGAAACATGTGCGAACATTGAAGCTGCTACGTATACCATCCCTACTTCAGCTTCCATCTCTGAACATTCACTTGATCTTATATCCAAGCTGCTGGCTGTGGACCCACAGAAGCGTCTCTCCGCCAGTAAAGCTCTAGCACATTGCTGGATGAAGGCAAGTGATCCGGAACGCAGTTTCCTTTACATGACTTCATGGACATTTACCTTCCTTGTTGCTTTTGTGTAGGAGGCACCAAGAACTCAGAACTTAAGCTCTTCTCCTCTGAGAGACTTTGTGAAGCGAAGAGATGAACTGGTAGGCTATATGAGTGCTAAATGCCTATATGTGAAGGCAAATGCATGAATACGCAAATTTCTTGTTTTTTGACAGGTGCTGACAACTGGACTGACACCATCATGACAAAGATTAGATTCAAGGACAGTCATCGACTAGTGTATATATGGGCACCTGCCGCAGAAGATTTTTAATTTTTAAAATGGCCAAGGGGTGGAGAGACACAGTCAAAAAGACTGTGGGATGGCCAATTCCATTTATACTATGTAAAATAAAGATTGTACTTGAAGAATGTACAGAAATTTCCAATGCAACATACTATGGCTTGAGTTGCAATTCCATGACATTGTGCCCAATAACATGGCTAGTTGGCGTGATTTATTGCAATCTATCAGCTTTCATGTTTCAAACTATGCATGTACAATAAAATCATTGTTTCATCTTTCTTATTTATGGGATTGAGCCACATTCCCCTACGTTTTGAAACTGATTTCTACAACATTAAACTTTCTTAAAAGTTATCGAAGTTGCAGGTCTCGAACTCCCATGTCCCTTAACATAGTTTTAAAAAGTGATATATATATAATTTTTAACAGGATGTTCTGTGGGTTCAGTATGTATGTGGTTTAGAAAGAAGGAGCATACTTATGAAAAAAGGATGTTTACTTGCTAACGATTTGACCATGGCACTGGCCTTCGTCAGAGTAAGCCAAGATACAAAAGTGCAGCCGCTTTTATGGGCATCCACACGTGGGCCGTACAAAGAATACAAGATTGTGCAAATGCGAGAAAAGAATATAACAGAGTGAAAGTTGTAAATCCAAGTGTGCCTGGACCACACACATGAAAAAACTGTTTGAAGTCACGCGGCAAACTACACATTTCGTGATGCTTGCAAATGAAATAGCAAGTGCTGCATAAGAAGAATTTGTTAGAGTAAGTACACCCGTGAAAAGAAGTATGCGGACCAGGGATTGCGTGATGAAGCCGATTTTTTCAACCGCCTGCGAATGCAACTTGAAATTGACGACTGCAGCCCAAACTTGGCATTGCAAACTTTGCAGTGCACTCGTCAATTTCAGTTTATACGTGTTAATTACGAAGAAATTCAGTTTTTTCGGCGACCCTACAGTCCGTATACTTTTGCTCACGGCTGTACATTGCAGTAAAACAAACAACACCATAAACAATTAAGACTCAATCATCTTATAACACAAAGACGTGGCACTTTTCCTGTGCTCTCGATAATACCAGTCCATACAGTGCTAAATTAATGAATTAGGAAAGATATCCGCGTACCCACTTCCTGATCATGGTGTGATTTGAAACCTGATTGTAATATTGTTCCTTTGATATTGTCAAACATATGACCCGGCAGTGTCGAACATGTTCAGACAACGAAGATGTGGCAGGCTGTTAATGTGTCACCTGTGGTTGCTAAACCTGATGCGAAAGGATGTTTCGGTCTTACCAATGTACTACTGCATATGACTCAAGTAAGTACCCTAGATAATGTTAGTGCTGCTGCAAGTAAAATCGTCATTGATATAGACAGAACCCTCCCTATAGAACAACCCCTCCCTGGCAGATCTCTGCCAGGGAGGGGTTGACAGTTTCCCAATATGCTGTGCTTATATGGTAGTCTTTGATGTGGTCATAAGCACACAAACTTTACAACGCGGTTTACTGCACGGATGGAAACCGGCAGGAGCAGAGGCCTTATATAGTCGGTTAGCATATCGCGCAGGTTCCGGGAGTGGCAATAGACCACTCTTGGCGATTCCGTGAAACTGTTCTTCAGGCGATTGCTCTGGGTCAGTACATTATTCTAACAAATTATTGTTATGCATCATCACTGCTTGGGCCCGGGGAGGTCCCACCTCGACAGGTCAACTGTAACACTGTGGCACCCATTCTACAAGCACTGGAGGTGATTTTATTACTAGTAGTGCTTGTGTAGGGCAATTCTAACTCTCCAATTTTTCGATTAATTATTTAATCGCGATTAACCGGTTGATGTTGCATGAGCATATATATATATATATCATAAGATGCCAACAAACAATGACACCAAGGACAATATAGGGGAAATTACTTGTACTTACTAATTGAATTAAAGAAATGATAAATGAATGGAAAGGAAAATGGATGAAAAAACAACTGTCCACAGGTGGAGAATGATCCCACGTCGTCTTCGCATTACGCATGCGATGCTCTTACCTTTGAGCTACCGCGGAGCCGTTTTCCCATCCACTATCTGGGGTATTTATGTTTTACAACTAGAACTCACCCAATTATATATATATATATATATATATATATATATATATATGTGTGTGTGTGTGTGTGGTGTGTGTGTGTGTGTGTGTGTGTGTGTGTGTGTGTGTGTGTGTGTGTGTGTGTGTGTGTGTGTGTGTGTGTGTGTGTGTGTAAAACAATAGAAGCACGTAGGAAAAATGCCAGGATGTTACTGACGCTTTGGCCTGGGACCGGCCTCCGTCGGAGTGAAGGATGGAACTTGGCCGAAACGTCAGTAAAATCCTGGTAATTTCCTACCTGCTTCTATTCTTTGACCTGTTTCACTGGTGGATCCTGTGATTCAATGTTTCACTGATAGTTATATATATATATATATATATATATATCAGTAGCACACCCAGGATCTCTGCCAGGGAGGGGTTGACAGTTTCCCAATACCATCTAAACAGTACTAATTTCGATTTCTTCACGGGAAATTGTCAAAAAAATGCGCTTTTTGCGAGTGTGCAGACGACTGCGCGTCTTACATCTTAGTTGCAGCACTCAAATGCGTAAGGAAAGAAAAGGGGTTAAACAAAAGGGGGGGGTTAAGTCGGCCTCAGGGGGGGGTTACAACCCCCGAATCCCCCCCCGTCGGTGCGCCACTGATATATATATATGTGTATATATATATATATATATATGTGTGTGTGTGTGTGTGTGTGTGTGTGTGTGTGTGTGTGTGTGTGTGTGTGTGTGTGTGTGTGTGTGTGTGTGTGTGTGTGTGTGTGTGTGTGGTGTGTGTGTGTGTGTGTGTGTGTGTGTGTGTGTGTGTGTGTGTGTGTGTGTGTGTGTGTGTGTGTGTGTGTGTGTGTGTGTGTGTTTGGTGTGTGTGTGTGTGTGTGTGTGTGTGTGTGTGTGTGTGTGTGTGTGTGTGTGTGTGTGTGTGTGTGTGTGTGTGTGTGTGTGTGTGTGTGTGTGTGTGTGTGTGTGTGTGTGTGTGCACACTGCACTGGTTGCCACCCTACGAGTGCCCCCCTCCACTGAAGGGAAGCTTTAGCTCTGTGCATCGTTTGCTATCTCAGTGCTGTTACTTCACTTGCAAGCATCACGAAATGTGTGGACAATGTATAGTAGTCTGCCGTGGGATCTGTAACTGCTTTTTCATGTGCATAGTCTAGGCTTTTGTAGCACACTTCAATTTACATGTTTCACTATGTTTTTATCTTTTCTCACATTTCCACCCTCTTGTATTCATGATATTGCACACATTTGGATGCCATAAGCGGCTGCGCTGTTGTATATCGTGGTTTACTCTAACGAATATTTCTTGTTTATATATATGTATATCCTTCACAGACCCGAACACAAATATGGGACATAATCACTCTTCAAGATGGTTTTTATTGTCTACTGTTATGTTATGAACTTGAAAAACAATTTTTAGTATTTTAATATCACCATTAGATGCCAAAGCAGCATCTTCATGTATGTGGTATCTCCATCTCCTCATGTTTGCAATGGTAAAAATTGCATTTCATTGCTTAAACGCAGAGATGAAGAGGGAACTACGTGTAGTACATTGCCACGTTGCTGTCACGTCCGGTATTCTCACGAAATCTCGGTGAAATCTCAGCCGTCTGAGACGACACAGAGGTCTAGATCAATTTAGTGTCAAATTTATCAAAAGCAAATGACAGGAATATGAGTTTACCACTTCTTTCCAGTTACACATGCACTGTACTTTATACCAGAATGAATGTTTTGTGTAATCACTTCTGAGTGAAATTTGAAAAAAGTTGAAGGCAATGGTGCAATATGTTGCACAAGGGGTCTTAGGAAGTTGTATATTTATAGAAATTATGTACTTTCAACATGCAATAAAATAAGACACCCACAGCAGCACTGCGACCAAATTGCACGATGCTTCAAGTTTGAGCGCTTGTATAAAAATTGCCGACGCATATGCTTCCGCCACGGCGACTCATGGGCTTTGGCATTCAGCTGCTAAGCGCAAGGTCGCATGTGTGATTCTCGCTCACAGCATAACCACGTAGTCAGAATGCAAAAATGCTCATGCGTATTTAGATGGATGTGCTACACGTTAAAGCGCGTGCGGTGGTCAAACTAAAACCAGAACCTCGATCGCACTATACGTGTTCCCTCACAGCTCATTGCGCTGCTTTTATGTGTATAATCACATTGATTCTCGTATTCTATTGCATTGCAAGTGCCTATATAGATGATCATTTCGACAAGGTAAACATAGTCTCTTGTTCTAAATGATTCGACGTGATGTCTTGCACGACAGGTGCTTAGGTTTTCCAAAGACCCTTCGTTCCTTTCTTTGCAAAAAAAAAAGGTTGTCTCATATGGTGCTGTAACAGTGCGCAGCCTGAAGTTGACAAAAGTGAGGCAGAATACGAAATCAAAACGCAGAGTTCAGAAGTGCTCACCGTACCTGTACGTGGCACCACTTCAATGCATCTGAATCACAGATATCCCTGAGGAATTTCGGCTTCTTTATTGCAACTAATTGATTGCATGTTCAAGAAGCTTCTGTGGGCTATCGTACAGGCGAGTCAAGAAACACTAACAGTGGATGTATGGCCACCCAGTCAAAAAAAGATCGCTCAAACCAGTTGGATATTTCCAATTCTGTTTCGGGACACCCATTAGAAATATCCAACAGAGCCAATTGGACCAATCAGATTTTTGAACACAATTGGACCCTATTGGTCTGTGAATTGAACTCATTGGGACCAACATGAAAAACGAAGGAAAGAAAAAAAAAAGCCTAGATGGACCCTAACCTTGACATGACACGGATATACTTGAAACTCCTTTCGAGAACCATATATACTCATGCATGAACACACTAACTACAATTCTCTTCATTGACATACCCAACACTCACCACTTCACTATGAGAGATGCATGGCAGGTGCTATATATATATGTGAGCAAACTTTGGTTGACCTAGTGGTGCCAGTGATTCATGAGAAAATTGTAAAAATTCAAGATAGATTTTTAACTTGACAGAAAGCTAAATGCTTTTCTCCATTGATCACACCAAAAGACAAAAACCTTTTACTTTAAAATTAACATTGAAATTGTGCTATTATTATAATCAACTGTTCCATTGTTTCGCGTGATTACACAGTGGCTTCCAATTGGGTCCAGTAATTGGGGCCAATTGGCATACCAAGCTCCAGTGATGTCCAACTGGAACCAACTCGAACTTCTCAAGAAGCCCAATTGCAACTTGGGGCTCCGATGATGTCCAATTGGAACTAGTTGGGTCCCATTGAAAAATCCAACTGGACTCAATGGGTTTTTTTGACTGCACGATATTCTTGAAGTGACGCAAGACTTTGTGATGTCTCACATAGTGGTGTATATTGGACGAGACACGCTCAAGCTAAAGATAACTACAGCAACAATTTTCGAGCACTGCTCGTGTCTAATGCAGCCAATTACCATAACACGCTGACTCACCTGTCATAATATTACCCCAGCTGCCTGTAATTGAACAAATTTATTATGTCCCACAGACACTGTGTTCCCATCTAAGTAGACAGGAATTAAAAACTGAGATTTGCTGATCAGTGGAGGAAAATGGGCATGAAGACGACGAATAAATGGACATGAAGCTGCCATTGCCCTTTCCCTCAACTCTCCCACTGTGCTCCGTCTCCCTTTCTCAGAACCCTCCTCCGGCGCTGCTGTTTCCGTTTCCCGGCGTGCTCCAATTTTCTGTACCTTACAACGCTACCTTGAAACAGAGATCTAAGGCCTTAAAGACGTCCTTTTGTTAAACTGCACCGCGTAACAAAAGCGACCAAAACCGTTTTTGTTAAACTCCGTGATCGGCACACATTCTCCAGCACTTCACTCGTAGCGTCTAGCGCTACGACAGCAAAAAACCTTTTACGGTGGCTTAGCGGCTATGGTGTTGCGCTGCTAAAAGCACGACATCACAGGATCAAATCGTGGCCACGGCGGCCGCATTCCAACGGAGCGGGAATGCAAGAACGTTCGTGTACCATGCATTGGGTGCATGTTACAGTACCCGAGGTGGTCAGATTAATCCGAAACACGCGAGAACGCTTAGTAAGTTATAACGATATCACCAAGCACTACCAGTTAGGCAGGAGGATATTGCCCCCACCTCACCCCAAACTGAAACGTTGCCAGGCAGTCGTCTGGCGACAACTGCAGACACACACCTTCCCCAGTCCGGTGCGATTGCAGCACATTTTCCCCACGCAATACCCGAGTGCTATTTGCAAATTATGTCAGGCAACTAGAGCGACACTCTCACACATGTTGTGGGAGTGTCCTGTTATAGCAGCGAAAATGGCAGTAGCTCCGGAGGCTCTTGCGTCGAAGTGGGCCGCCGCTCTGCGCAGCTCCAACCTCAAGACACAAGAGTGGGCAGTCCAGCGGGCCCGGGAGGCGGCGACGAGGCAAGGCCTCGAAGTCCCCTCATGGGAGACCTGAGCCCGGGTCATTAAACTTCGCCGGATTTGAATAAAGTTGTTTCCATCCATCCATCCAGATTAATCCGGAGTCCCCCGCTATGGCCTGTGCCTCATAATCAGATGGTGGTTCTGGCACGTAAAACCCCACAGTTTAATTCTTTTTTTGTATGTTAGTATAGTAGGGAAAGAAAAATAAGAAGGAAAAAGAAACTGTGCAGATCCGTACTGTGGAATCGATGTTATGCGAAGCATTTTGCAGGCAACTGGCTCTCCAGCATCGTTTGGGGTTCTTCAAAGAGTTACCAGATGGGCGAACGTGTTTCTGTGAATTAAGCAATTTGTGTTTTAGGCGAGCCTCCGTGTGACAATTGGCAGAAGCAAGACAACAAATTATGCCATGTCATGCATGTCATGACATGTTATGTATGCATGCCATGAGTCATGACATACGTCATCTTATGAATGCGTGCCATTCTTGTCATATCATACCATTCATGTCATGGTATACATGTCGCATCATGAACGTCACATGTCATTACATACGCATGGCATATGTTGATGTATGGGGTGATAATTTTCAAGGTTTACGGAAATTTAAAAAGTCACCTGTCGTAGATAGCATAAATATAGTCCTTGAGGGGGATTATTTAAAGGTGTGGACACCCAGACAATGCAAGAACATACCCAGTAAGTCTCTAGGATGTCTGCATCAGGACATTCGTACATCCTAAGGATGTCCTGCACTAATCCTAAAAGGCTCCTGATCAGGTCCACTTGTCCGTCCCAAGTTGATACTGAGAACATACCAGGTACATAATTGGAGGGCCATTTTAGGATGATGTGAGGACTTGTTCCAAGGTACTATAGCTGTCTGACACTGTAATTAGAGGGTCATTCATTATTTACATATTGGGTTAATATATGCATGACACAGCTTGGATATGAGAACCCATATCCCGTTTTGATATTTTTGTGCTTTATTGTGCTTTTTATTTATTTTTGTGCTTTTTGTGCGGTATAAAACAATTATGCTACCTCAGGCGCAGCCCCACCTATGCACTTACAATAGCATAGCCTTCAAGATTGGCTTTTGTTACTTGAAGAGAACCGTCCGTGGAAAGTGCACTTTTGACACGATGACCAATAATAATAGCATAATAATAATAATAATAATAATAATAATAATAATAATAATAATAATAATAATAATAATAATAATAATAATAATTATATATATATATATATATATATATATATTAATAATGTTTAAAACAAAATAGTTTACAAATAAACTTTTTTTTTTGCAGTGTGCCATTTGTATTTCTTTCTTGGTTATACTCATTTTCGTTCGGGCAAGCATGAAGCTCCCAAATAAACACACCTGGAAGCAGCATCCTAAGAATATCCTGCTGAGGATATGTTGCTTGGAGATATGTCAAGTTAGGTTCACGATAAGTCCTACAGTAAATGTGTTTAAAATTCATTGTGGACATGGTGCTGTGGCCATCTTCAGTGCGTCCCATAAAAGGCTAGAACGTTCCGATCTTTCTGGGATATCCACAGGATGTTTTGTGTTGTCCGGGCACGATAAATCGAAACACATCATCAACTAATTGAAGAAATTTTACAAATTAAATTCTTAATCATTTACTTTATGGCACATATTGCAATTTACGAATTGTAGCTGGTGAGATTGCGAGGCGTATCCACTTGGAATGAATTTCCAGAATGACACCAATTTGCATCGAGATATGCGCCATGCATCAAACTCACTGTAAAAATGCACTGTTGTTCCATCTACTTTTTTAACAAAACGCTCTTTATTATGCATTGAAACACAAAAGTAACTGGAACGCCCATGTATTTCGTCCCACACTTTGGGAAATAATGAAAGAAGTGAACCCGCTACATACAACGACATAGTAACGCACCCAGGATCTCTGCCAGGGGGGGGGGGGGGGGGGGGGGTGAATTTTTGTGGTTTGGGGGGAGGGGGGAAGCAAGCATTTTGCATAATATGCTATTTCCTTGCTTTAGCCAGAGGAGTCCAACAGCAAATAAAATGCCTAATAATTATAATAATAATGACACCAAGGATGCTGACAATGTTTATTTCTTCAGCGATTTACTCAAGGTAATACAAGAGTGAATGAATAAAATAAATACAAGACAGTGATAGAGTGTTTTTGTCAACCAGGAAAATTCGACCTCAAGCCACCTCCCGAATCGTAATGACAATGTGAACAGAGCACTGAAGGTACACGTTGGACTGGTGGGGCTGGACGCGTGGGGGGAGGGGAGTTTAACCCGGCCTCAGGAGGGGGGGGGTTACAACACCCGATCGACCCCCCCCCCCCCCGTCGGTGTGCCACTGCAACGACATATTCACACCAAGCAAAAACACCCACCCATCTACGTTCCGACTCATTGTACTAAAGCATTTTGAAGACGTTATTCAAACTTGCAGCACAATTCCAATCAGACGAAGTGTATGTTTCAATATGTATGCGACACGTTTTAAATATTGATCATTACTTTCATCAATGCTCTTGCCGTTGATGCAATATCTTGTCCTACACAGCTGTGTACACATCTTCTAAAAGGGTTAAAAGAAAGAAAATTATATTTGATGTTTCAAATCGCCCTCCTCGTGCTCTAGTCTGAATGAGCTGCATTGGTCAGTGGCGCCTGCATGCAGACCGATGAGAATATTTTTCACCGGCGAAGATATGAGTTTCAAACTAAAATCGGTTAATAAGTAAACATTACCTACATCAAAAATTTTTGCCCCCCACACTGGAAGCCGGTCTAATAGCATGGGAAGATAAACTTTTGATGTGGGTAGCTTTAGCTTGTGGTGAACTGCGATTTCCCTTTTCAAACACACGTAGAACTATGGAGTGCATTTATGAGAAAGCCGCGCTAGATTGATATGAATGAAACTTCTACTTGAAAGAGAAAGTTAAATTCTAGTGACTAAAAGCAGAATTTGGATTTGGAGCCCGTAATTTTTTAGAAAAATTCCCGATAATTGGCAAGTTAAAAAAAAATTAGGCACGAAGTTTACAAATACGCAACTCAGCACAATATGCAGATTTTGCAGTTCAGAAAAACTGCATCAATCAGAGAATCTGAAGCACACAAATGGGATATGTACAAATTTACAACTCACGTGAAATTGTGACAATGATTACGAGGGTTTTGTAAAAGTCCTACTCACAAATTAGTGGTATATTTCAGAGCGGTGTATAATCCGGTATATTTACATCAATTTTGTCCGCTTAGATATACTATTAGATGCAGTTATATCGTTTCTTATTATAGAAAAGTATGTTGGGCCTGTTGGTACATACTTGGAGAAACGATGGAACCCAGCCTTAAGACGCAAACACCAGGAGAGAAGTAGACGGACACAGGCTGGGACTAGCAACAAGTTCAATGAAATAACCACACAGAAGTTCGCAGGGAAGCCAGAGCACGTATGCGTCGTACATACTACGTGAATAGCAAAGAAAATTGTTGAGAAGAAAATTCTTATTGCTGAATTACAGTGTTGTAAACTTCATACCTTGAGTATTTTTTTTCTTCAATGATCATTCTTTACAATATGGCGGCCTAAATTAAAGACCTGCTTCCTACAGTCCCTAGATTTTAACCTTTCCTTTCAAACGCAGCAAACCTCACCGAAATCGGTGGAGGGGTTGCCGAGAAGAACAATTTTTCCATTCTCTCGTATTTAGATAAGAACTCCGGGCCACTGAAAAATTATCTCATAGGCCTAGGGATCCTACATACGCCCGCGTCTCGGAGTCGCGCGCCTATGTACAGCTCCCTACATCGGCCTGTACGATGACGCTACACTGACCGACGTAGCTAATTCTGGCTAGTGTAAGCATACTACGCTTAGATGTGTCACGAAAAAACACGAAGAAATGCTTATAGGACGCAGTACGTAGAGGCACAGACGCCAATGAAAGGTGCGCATTCAGTTCCTGGAGCGTACGTAAATACGTGCACGTTTGCGACCGGGCGGATGATTCCTAACAATCGTTTCTATGACGGTCAGTTGGTCTGTAACCTGTTCAATATTTGCCAATTAATTAGCACAAGTGCTTCGCAAACTAGCGCGAGGATTCATTTGCTTCTCGCGGGTGACGGACCACTTTCTTAATTTCGACATTCATTGGTATCTTAGTGACAGTGGAGCACCGACCGGGGCGAGGTCGGGGGTTGTAACCCCCCCCCTGAGGCCGAGTGAACCCCCCTTTTGTTTAATCCATTCTCTTTCCTTGCGCCTTTGAGTACTGCAACTAAGATGTAATACGCGCAATCATCTGCCCACTCGCAAACTTGCGCAGAAAGCGTATTTGTTGACAATTTCCCGTGACGCAATTGAATTAAATTAGTGCTGTGTAGATGGTATTGGCAAACTGTCAACCCCCACCCCCCCGGCAGAGATCCTGGGTGTGCTATATTGCTTAGTGATGATATAAACTGCTGTGAATTACGCGTTATTCGCACAAACACCGCACCCTCGAATTATTTGAGCGCTGCACAATGAATGCGACATACAGGGTGTTTCAGCGTACACTTTCAAAATTTATTTAAGGTTGCCTGTGGCAGATATAGCTCAATTCTAGTTAATGAGCTGGTCTACTCGAAGAGGCGGACATTACTTGCACAAAAAATTGAAATGCATAATCGACTAATTAACAAACATTTGCTAAATAAGTTTTTAACTAATTACCTGATGGTCCATATTTTAATTTACAAATTGTAGCCGTGGAGTTCGCAAGGTGGATCCACTCAGAATTAATTCTCAGGATGACACCAGTTTAGAGATATTAATTACCGAACTTTGCGGAGAAATGCATTGGCGTTCCAGTTAATTTTGTGTTTCAATGCAAAAAGCGACGTTTTGTTAAGAACCTAACTGGAACGCCAATGCATTTCTCTGCAAAGTTCGGGAACTAATATTTCGAAACTGGTGTCATCCTGAGAATTCGTTCCAAGTGGATCCGCCTTGCGAACTTCACAGCTACAATTTGTAAATTGCAATATGGGCCATCTGGTAATTAGTTAAAAACCTAATTAGTGAATTTCTCTTAATTATTCGATTATGCATTTCAATTTCTTGTGGAAGTAATGTCCGCCTCTTCGAGTAGACCAGCTCATGAACTAGAATTGTGCTATCTGCCGCAGGCAACCTTTAAGAATTTTTGAAAGTGTTCGCTGAAACACCCTGTATATAAGATATACTTTTGGTGTGGTCCTTAGCATCTATATGCGACTTAGCGCTTTAACTCAGTGATCGTAGCTAAAACCCGATATCGTCGGTATAACGGCGCAGCTAGCGCTGAAAATGATAACTTTGCGCGCTGTCAACGGCATTTCTCGGTCGAAACTCTAGGTTCATTTGAAGTGGTACGTAGTTATAGACGTTCTCGCTTTTTTGTCAACAATGGCCGTATCGCCGTCATATTACGGCTGCGCATTATCTCTATCTGTGCTGAAAAAGCTAAGGAAGGTTAGTTGGTTACGAGTATTAGGCATGTATCTCGCTGTATCCCGCTTAAATTCGCGCCGTAGAACCTCGTTTCATAATACCTCCATATGTGCATGCGAATACTGAAATAGTTCTGGTTGCCTGAGTCAATGCTAGAGAAAGAAATAACTTGGGGAATCATTCCGTGTCGGCCCTTACAAAGCTAATCACCGCCTGATAAGTGGCACTGTACGTTCATTTTCTTTTTGTTCAAGGATGGTCTCTGCCTTGTTACAGTTTTGAAAGTGGCAGCCATTCCTCTGATGCTTGTGCACAGCTGACTCAGCAAGGGTTGCTGCAAGGCAGTAGTTACATGTGTTCACCTTTAACGCTTGAATTTGAGCAGCCAACGGCTGAGCAGCCGACGATGGTTTTGCTAGGCACCTGCAACCGGGTAATTTTCGAGTGGGTCAAAGCCGGACTGCAAGCGCAAGTGGCTCAGTCAGCTAAGGCGTTTGCGCTGCTGAGTACGAGCTCGCGCGATCGAATCGCGGCCGCGGGGACCGCATTTCGATGGAGGCGAAATTCGAAAACGCCCGTGTGCTTGCGTGTGCATGCGTTAAAGAACCCCAGGTGATCAAAATTAATCCGGAGCCCTCCACTACGGCGTGCCTCATAATCAGAGGTCCTTAGCATCTATATTGCGACTTTAGCGCTTTAAAAAGAAAGTGTACGGTAGCGTGCAGAAGCCCGTGGAATGCATCTGCAATTTCGCGAATATGTGGTGGCGTTTCAAGATAGCCGGCATGTCAGTTGTTGATTGGCTGAAAGAATATCCCGTGAAGAGCGTCACAGGAAGGGCTGTTTCGTAAACGTCAATTAGACGTTGCGTGACGTTGCGCTGGGCTGCCATTGCACAGATTTTCCGCCATAATTTGTGGTGCGACGAGCCGCGCGAATTATGGTAATGAGCGGCCATATGCAGTGTCAGTCGAGAGTATAGTGAACTAGAAGACGTTGAAGTCTTCTAGTTCACTATAGTCGAGAGGCATGCGTATCGCCGCATTTTCCCTGTCATTTGGGGCCATGAAAATATTTTGTTCACAACGCGTGCTCATAGCATTTGCATCCCTCTCGGGTGGTGTTGGCCTTTGTGTTTTGAACCATCATTTCTATTAAAAACACGTTTATTTGAAATAATATTGGTTGATACTAGCAAACTTTCTGCGACATTTCGCACTTTTCACTATTGTGTTTGTGTTGTAATCAATATTAATGACTTTTCGCGTCATCAAAGGCTATGACAACGGTGACTTCTTAATTTACAAAAAGAAATGTACGCAAGACGGCGCCTTGAAGTTTCCTCTCGCGGTGCGAGTAAGCGGCGAAGTGCACAAGAGATGACAGTGCCGGCGTTTGCGTCGCTCAAGCGGATACCTGTGGCGCGCGCAACGCTATCGATGATATTCGGCCGCTTCTCAGCCAGACGAGTCGGGCTGAGTCACTTGCGGATCACGAGATAGCAATAACGCGGCCTAGAGCGGGCGCAGTTCATCACTGGCAGGTCGCGTATATTGTCTCAAGGTAGAAAGCAAGCGCGTGCGCGCCAATATACGATGACTCATTCCGTTTCCCGAGGACACGCATCCTAGCTAATGAAGCAGACGACAGCCTGCGCGCATGCAGACGACGGAAGCGAGAAACGATTTTGATCGAATAATCGTACGCTTTGAGCTAGCTGCTTTATTTTCACTGGGGAGGAAAACTGTTTTGCTTTATCAACCACGCTATGTTCAATGCCTACATTACAGTTTCTTAGGCGAAACGTCAAATTTGCGGCACGTTACGAAAGCGAAACGGGGCTATCGGCGCCATTTTGTAAGCGTCGCGCCTACGTCACGCCTCGAAGAAAATGGCGGAATGTCCAGAATAGCGGCTATTGTTGACTTTTCGCAATTCACGTATCTTAAGATGATTTTTGAAAGTTAACAAGTAAGAAACAAATATATATAATATACATTACTTAAAGAATAAAGGTATTTTTTAAAAGTCTTTACCCGTGGTCTTTACTTTTACAGATAAATTCACAAGTTAAACAGAACACGGAAACTTCCGCTTCTTTTCTCTGCTTCCGTACGCGTTTAAACTAAAGTCATTCAATTGCAGGAAGTTTTTCCCACGTTCGTGCCATTTTAATGCAATTTATTCTGCTCGATTAATGTGTGAACAGGAATGGACAGTTATTGACTATTTGTGACTTCAATCTGGATGGGGCACGGCGAGAACTAATTGTCCTACGTCGAATTCCGACATCCGGAGCGTCCTGTGCTTGACGCGAGCTCGTATCAGAGCGCTAACGTAGTCGTTTGGTTGGTTTATTTCGCTACTTGCTTCTATGGATATAGATAGGCGAGATCGAACTCTCTTCTGCGGGAGTCTCGATTCTAAGGTAACAGAAGAGCTTCTGCGTGAGCTGTTTGTTCAGGTATGTACTAATGTTCCTTAATGTATGCTTGCACATTTTCATTGTACTTCTTTTTGTGCTTGTTAGGCAGGGCCTGTGGAAGACGTAAAAATTCCAAAGGATAACACTGGCCGGACCAAGAACTTCGCTTTCGTCACATTTGTCCATCCGGAATCGGTCGGCTACACCCTAGCACTCATGGATGGCATTTCGCTCTACGGCCGACGGATTAGAATGGAGCGGAGGCCGCATGCAACTGTCGATGACACATACGTGAACATGATGAAAAGGCACTACGAGTACATGGATTCCGTCAGAGCGAGCGCCTACACGTTTAACCATCCTGGTGACATGTGGAGCTCATCTTGCACACCTCAGGTCCAAGGACCACCGAGAGTTCAGATGGCTATGGACGGGCCAATGTCATTTGCTTCTGAGCGTTCATTCGGGCCTGAATCTGCCCCATTTCGTCGCGAGTACAACCGATCTGAAGTCTACCCGCCTGTCAACGATTCCAAACGCTACGATCGCTACCATGGTCAAGATCGCCATGATCGACAAGGTCGCCATGATCGACAAGATCGCTACGATCGACAAGATCGCTACTTTCAAGCACCTGACCACTACAGAGGATCTTTCAGGGAATTTCGCTGTGACACAGAAGACCCAGACATGCACAGCAAGCACCGTGGACAAAATGGATACGACAGAAGGTATGAGGAGCCAAGGCACAGAAGGCCTGAAGACCGAGGTGACTATCTCACGAGGAGACGCCGTTATTGATAGGTGAGTAAGTAAACTGTTCCTGGTTAGCTATTGTGAGGCATATAAATAGTGTCCTTCATTTTTGCGTAAAACCCAATAATTTGAGGTTCTTGCACCCCTAACAAGTTTAATGAAAATCGTGTTAAAACCTAAGGTCCTTCATTTTTGCGTAAAACCCAATAATTTGAGGTTCTTGCACCCCTAACAAGTTTAATGAAAATCGTGTTAAAACCTAATTTCACCCTGAAGCTTCGCCATTCTTAAAGGGTAGGAATAAATGCCCGCATTACAAAACCAGTGAACACTGCTTGACTTGTGCGAGCAAGTGGTCAGTATATATCGTTAATATTATTCGTGTATGATTATGATATATGCCCCCTTTTTGTTCAACACTCAAGCAAAAACTAGCATATATAGTCTATTCAGAGCCTGCTGGTTTGCTGAGCGAAAGCTTGTTACCCTTTTAGTAGCTGCATTTAGTATCTGAATACAACTGAGGCATCGCAATGTAAATAAGGCCTGCCAGCAAGGGATTGTATAAATACACCCTTGCAATTTTTTACGATATCATGCAAACCTCGACCACACAACGTGTCAGTTGTAGCGGTGAGGGGCACTCCTGAAAGAAACAGCGCAGCATAATACATTTGAACTAGAATTCGTCTTGCACGACTGCACATAAAGTTGCCAATCCCAACCTTCTTCGCTGCTACAAGGCTGCTGACACGCTGTGCAGTCGACGCTCGCGTGATATCGTGAAAAAATTGCAAGGGTGTACGTAACGTAACTTGCAAACAGCTACCTTTCTCATTACTGTTCAAATAAAATGTTTGTGTCCAAAAGGAGACCATTGCCTGTGTTAATGGTTTGTGAAAGTTACCAGAAAAATCCCCGGTTTTCCTCTTCAAAAATAACATCCAGTTATTTTCCCCCTCGAATACCAAAACGAAGGACCCTGCAATAAACTGATTACACATGATTTTTAATTGTATTTCTGAACCGTAAAGGGTTTTTGAATGTGCTGTTTGCTTGAACCCATGACAGTTCACAAATGTGGGTTTGTTTTGTTTAGAGTGGCAACTGTTCCTTCAACAGCTTGACATTCTATAAACCATATTTCAAGTGTAGCATTTGGTTCATGGTCAGATGTGATGTGCTGTTGATATGTATTGCATATCATGTTTGTTGGACAGTGTTTGTTTACCTAGTTATTTAGCAAGGCCTTACAGTCCAGAAAAAACAGCATTTTGTGAGTGTGTACACAGAAAAATGTTAAAATACACTGATGATGCAGTTAAAAAGATAGTAAAGCAGTCCAACAAAAAATCCGTCAGAACAAATGCCTGCTATGCTGGTCAGTAGCTCCTTACATAAGATTGAGAATTGGGGAATGCTTGTTTTTGCAAGGTGGCAGAAACTAATTCAGTCATTGGTCAGCATGTGAGATAAAACTTTATTGTTGCTCTGCGACGACTGATAAGCAGGAGGCCTCAGTCCAGGCCTCCCCTTTCAGCCTACATCAGAGTGGATGTGATGTATGCTGCCAGATATTCTTGGTCCCAAGGTGTGGCGGCCACAGTCAGGCACCCAGGGTTGAGGGATAGAGACAGGGACGTGAGATCTGGAAGTGAAGGAGGTGGAGAATGACATGAGTATATGTAGAATGCAAAACATAGTATTTACAAAACATTCTGTAAATAGGTATGCCATGACTGTTCTGGATAATGCGCTGGCTCGTTAGCCCTGAAATTTCATCCAAAGGTAACATTTCGTAGTGGCTGCATTTAAATGCCACATTTAGGTGTATCACTTGCCTGTTTCATTCATAATAAGTGCCAAACATCAAGTGTCTAGTTTATGGGAACGGAATGGTGATGCTGTCTGTTATTGTTTGAGCGATGCCATAGTCTATGAACAAAACAAGGTTTACACATTGTTTTGCCATTATAGTGACAGACAGATTCCTGCAAATTCCACACTTTTCATTTGGCATTGTCATAACGATACAAACTCGTTTATTCTGTGTGAAACAGGCAAGTAATGCTCCCAGACGGTATTAAAATATATTCACCATGAAATGCCACCTCTCGGCAAAATTTAAGTGTGAACTTAATTAAGACAGGAGATTAGTCAGAAGTGTTACATATACTTGGTGCTCCTGTTTTCTCTATGTTCACTGTAAATGGAAAGCAGTGCTGAGTTGAGCCCATGATACCGTTTCAAAAAATCCAATCATATGTGGCATGATTGCTCAAGTATTTGCAGGGTTCCACTGCTTTCATGTATAGTATTCTTCAATATGAACCGATAGGTGCAGTTATGTGGCTTAAAAAAGTACCGACACAAGCTTTTACAGCAGAGCTTTTAGAACCTCGCTATAATGATAATTCCGTCGTCCGCAGCTTCGCTGAGCTGGGGGACAGAGAGCTGAGAGAGAGTGAAAGCAAGCAGAGTATAAAAATAGCATCGCGCAGCATAGCGGATGTGAGGTAGAGAGGAGGAGTGAGGCAGGTGGTAGTGGGACGCAAGAGCTGCTGCCGACGCCGACCGCGTTTCCCCGCGTTCACGCCGGACGCGCCCGTTGTCCGTGACCGCAGCCAATGCCTCTGGCGGCGGCTCGGCAGGTTTTGACCAGAGAACTGGACCCTCGTCGCTTCCGAAAGACTGAAGCGAGAGCTAGGGAAGCTGAAACCAAGCGTTGCAGAAGAGAACACTCAAGTTTAGATTGAGGGAAGCGGAGAGTGAAGTAGGCGAAGAAATGAAGATCCGGAGGCTCGTGAACGTGGCCGGTTGAATTCATCGCGATACTAGGCAGAACATCGCAAAGAAATCCTGAGCGCCCAGCAAAAGTTAGACTAAGTGTGTGGTTTGCCACTACTTTGCTAGGCTTTCCCCTGCTCAGCTGGTCTCTAGTGTTTGTGATAGCAGAGCCACACATAATTTTTGTCTTACTTTTCTCGCTGTACTAGATAGTGGTCGACTCCATAGTTGCGGTATGAGGCGTTCGTGGCTTGTGACCACTGCAACAAGCTGACTGGCGCGTGCATCAGGAGTTTGTGATACCACATTACTACCTTCAATTGTTGTAGAGTTGCAGAATTGTGTAGAGGAACCCTTATGAACACACCCTACGCCAAGAATCCGCACTCCATTTGGCACACATTTTGAATTAGCCACATTAAAAGATGGTCTAATTCATTTTGCTGCTTCGAGGAATTGAGACCTCATACCGTGATTAACCCTGTAACTGGTAGCTCAACAATATTGTTGACCTAACAAAAACATCTACAAAAACTAGACAAATCCAAATATTAGTCTGTGCCTTTCAATTTACCTTTATGTACCTGCTCAACAGTGGCATTCACTAAAATGTTGAGTGTGAGCAGCAGCACATGTGTTGGTCACAAAATCTGAAGGCTTTGGCGTTATCTTAGCACACGCGGGGGTCATCTTCTTGCCAAAGCGATTTTTGTTTTTCCTTTTTTAAGCAAGCTCTTATTTCTTGACTCCATAAAGGTACATCTCAAGAACACACGTTGACCTTGCCATAGCAAGTGCCAGAGACCAGTTTTGGACCATACATTTTCCTTTCACCACCTGGTGAACAATAATTTTGACCTACTGTATCTCGCTTAGTTTTTAGAGAAACCGTGTAATATTTCAATTGGTATGTATTTGAGCAAAGTAAAGAAGAACTAAAGCAATAATAACCATTCTAGGTCAAGTCTTTCTTATCTTGCCAGTTAAAGGGTTAAAGAGACACTAAGGAGAAAAATAATTTGACCTGGATTAGTAAATTGACCTTCTACAATACCAAGAGTACCACTCTTGCTGTGAGAGGAGACTTGGTAAGCCAGAAAAGATGCACAAACAAGACAGGTAGCGACGCTGCCTTGAAGTTCTTGCACCAGCTCGCCGTGATGTCATGGATTTTGACAGTGTCTGCTTGGGCCTAGTTAATTTCTTATTGGTAAACTGACTACATTGTATTCTAAGGGAGCAAAAGAGAGATCTTAGCAAGTTTTTAGAACTTTTACTGAGCCTCAACTGCCCTAATATGAGAAAATGCTTTGAAATCCATGAAGTCACACTGTCATACTGGTGCTAGGGTTTCAACAAATAAGAAAAAATGGAATCTTAAGCTTAGTTTTCTTTTCTAAGAATCTACTTAGAACCGTGAAATGAGCGGAAATAGATTTAAAGAATACTTAATGGTATAAACCGACTTAGCGTATTGCTTTAGTGTCTCTTTAAGAGTTGGGTGGTATCTAATGAAGCAAGAAAAGAGGGATGTACAAAATTCTTTGTGTCGGTACTTTTTTTTAAAGGGAATATGTTTAGTGTAATTATTGATCCTTTCAGATGAAGAACACAAAATCTTCCAAGTTAGGATTTACTAATGTCCTGTGTGGGCAATGAGCTTTATGGCAAACCAGTTCTGCGGAATCTTGCAAGGTGGAGGAAGTTTTATGAAGGGGAAGCATTGTCATCAAAGTAGCATGAAGCTGCAAAGGAAACCCATATGTGTTTCCTTTCTGAGAAACCCGCACGGGTTTCTCAGAAAGAAAGCTTCAAATCCGGCAACAGTGTCTTTCCAGGGCAGTCGCTGTATCATCTGAGCTAACCAGGAGGCTAGCGGATTGTATGGCAAGGCCAGTTAATCGATAACTCGAAGCGTAGCCACACTGAATATGGGAAATCAGTTCTGCAGAAGCCCGCAAGGGGAAGGAAGTTTTATGAATGAGCTTTGTGTAATGATTAGCCATGTGCAGTATTTTACACAAGGGTTTACATGCACTCGTACCGGATTTCTGCTTGCACTGCTAACCATGCATTCATTGTGTGTGCCAAACACAAAAAACGAGTAAGTTGTGAACAATGTAAGCATTACACTAAGAAACATGCACCACCAAATTACATGATAATACAATAAAAGGCACTGTAGGCTTGAAGTCATTTTATGTGAATACTGGTCTCTAGTTACCGCTACATAGTGCCATCATTGAGCCACAGACCTCTCATTTTGCATAGTGTGCTGTTTTTTTTTTTTATGTCCCATTTCATAGTTCAACGATGTGGCCTTTATTTACATCTTTGAGCTGCATGTTAACAATCCCATGAAAGCAGTCGTCTCTTGTTCATTTAATGCTTCTGACGAGCTTGTATTTGTGTAAGTGCTTCTTGAATATTGCTTGTAATTAAAAAAAAAATTGGCTCTTAAGTCACATAAGCCTCTATGTGATAGCTAGAATATTAGGGAAGGACGGATTAACTAGGCAGTCATGCTTATTTCAGATTTTCACTTGCTTACTTTGTTTTGATAATCTTACATGACATGATAATCTTACATTCTTCTTGTTTATCTTCCAGTGCATCTTGCTAAAGCACCGCTACCACGTCTACTGGCTATGTGTGTAATTGATTGGTTTTCTCATTGTGCTCTCGTTATTCATACAAGAACATTTATTCATATTCATATTTGTGCCACAGGTGCTGCATTAACAATGTACTTAAAAATTTCATTGTTTGCTCATTGGATTCACAGTTTCCGTTTCACCAGTTGTTTTATCACACACATGGCACATAGAGCCATTCGCAATATTGAAATGTTAACAGGCTTTTGTACGGGCAGTGAATGCCATCCTAGAAGGTACTTGGGCGGCATTTTGCTCACCTTTAGTTCACTATGGTATGTTTGCTGTTGACGCGTAGAGATTTGCATGTGGTGAAAAATAATTGACAATTTTTGTGCAACATAAATGAGACAGTCAGTGATATTACTGCCTGTGTTACTTATTCACAGCTGGTACCAACAGTATATTTTATGTGCTTGGATTACATTTTGAGGCACAGGCATTGTCAAGTCAATTATGAAGCAGCAGCATCTAGCATGCTCTGCGTTAAATTTTCATGGGGCTTTTCGTTTCGTTTGATATTGTTGTAAAAATACTTTGTGACAAGAGCTGAAAACTTTTAAGGCAATCTTTAAAGCAATCTGATTGCCTTTGTCATGTTAATTGGCTTTGTAAAGCTTGTATTGTGAAGCTTTTTATTTAAGGCTTACAAAACTAAGGCTAGTTCCCCTAAATCTGCCTCTATTGTTTAGAATTTTTAGGAAGTGCACACTGTAAATAGCTGTTAAGAAATTGTACCTGTGCATGGCTTGTGATGTATATCTTCCTCATTGCAATTGTAATGCATTTCACTCAAGTGTAGTGCATGCTATTGCAGCAGTCTTACATGTAGAGAAGTGGGACTCTCTCAGAGAGTAGTCCTTCTGGGTGAGGAAATATGCTCCTGTACAAATCATTTCATCTTTTCAGACCGGACACCAGTCATCTTATCACTGCATATTTTGTGGTGATATGCAATACAGAGTTTTAATGGGTCAGCTTCATTCGTACAAAATGTAACATCTTCACTTTGCACTTGGGCATTCATTGGTTTGACGTACATTTGGACTTGGCAAAATGTCACTACAACTTGTTGTCACTAATTTTTATGTCATCATGTGTCATGGAGAAAAAAAAACAACTAAAAAGTACCTGAGCACACTGCTGTATATAGTCTTTTTCTTTTGTAGTTGCTCATCATCAGATCTCACTTTTATTTTTGGGAACATGACCAGTAAGCTCAAAATACATTCTTGTGCCAACTGTTATGGTTTTATTTGAAAGATGAGTGTATCTTTTATTTTTATTTTGAAAATTGTGTGCAGTGTTTTGGCAACTTGACTGTCGGAAGGCGTTCATGAAAAGTAGTTAATTGAACTAACTGATTTGCTTGGTTAATGCAGCCTTATTTCAGGCACGAGGATAAGGGTTTTTGTTTGTGGAACACAGATGTCTTAATAAAGATGTGAGCTCTACTCCTTCACTGTCAGTTTCACTTCTGTATTTGCATTTTTAACACAGCTTCTACTTCTTGGAGCCATCATAGCATGTCAGTTGGGACATTGTGTGAATTTTCGTGGCGCATGCAGTAGTTTTACTGCAGGAAGATGAGAAGTCATATGACGAGTTTCATGCTCTTAAAACCATTAAACTTGTAGAATAGCACTCACAACTCTTTGCTTAAGCATGCTGAAAATTTGCTGGTGAACTGCCTTTTATTCATGGTTGTTGCAGCCTTTCGGGTCAGACCCTTTGCATACTGGAGGAAATGTTGAAAATTGTACCACATTCCTAAGCATTTTCCCAGAAATGCAGCCCTCGAGCAAGCCACAATATGAAGATAAACTTTGCACAATGCCACTAACATTGACAAATGCTTCTGTCTAGTGTCGAAAACTGCAACCGAGCTAATGGATATACTTGTCATTGATTCACACTGTGATAAATTTTTCCTAATGATGGCTATACTTGCTAGTGGTAGAGAAAGGGTTAAATTACTTTAATGCTTTGTTATATTTATTTGAAAATCAGTGGACATCCCTGCAAAATGAATTGTAGCCTGTCTTGAAGATTGCAAGCTCTGCATTAGGTAGGGTGACATGCATATGAGACATGAGGCTACTTTTATCTTAGTGATCTTCACCATTGTCTCTCGCAGAATAAAAAGCAAGAATTGATGGTTGTGAACTTTAACAGAGCCCTTGCTCTAGTTACTTTGTTGGGTGCCCACATGACATTATCTAACATCTCTGTTAAAGCTTCCAGGCCACAGTGCACATGATTGAAGTTGCTGTGTAATTTTGCTGCGTTGTCCCTACTCTCTGTTCTTGGAGTAAAGTGAGAGTCCCCCACACTATTTAAAGGGGCCCTGAACCACTTTTTAAAGAAGTGGAGAAAGGCATTTGAATTGAAAATAGGTAATTTCACAAATACTTCGCTGCAAAAAGTACTTAAATGCGTTTGGCAGAAGCAAAGTTATTGGCAATCAAACACAGTCTCTGCTGTGCTCCCGTTCCTTCAATGCCTTGCCCTGCGAAGGCTATGGCGGAGTGGGACGTGGCCACAGCTGCGCCACACGGTGACATTTAGAAGGTGAGCACCTTCTAAATGTCACCGTGGCGTGCAGTTCAGATTTCATTTTGGATGTTAACGTAGACATGACTTATGATTTTGGTGCCTGCGGTGTGCTAAGTGTAGGCCAAACGCAGTTGTCCTCAGCAAGCCGCAGTGCGTTTAGCCAGTGGACTCGTGGAAGCCGCGGTATCTACACTACGTAGCCGACCGCAGCTACCAATAGCAGCCGCGTATGAGAATCCGGTTTATTACGATATAAAGTACCCAGAAAAGAGTGAGAAACATGGCTTCTGTTGAAAAGAGAGCATTTGAGAGAAAGATGACTTTGCGCTACGCTTGTGAGCTCCATGCACCGCATACTACAACAAAACTTGGCTGAGATGTTCACAGCAGCGTATGCTACCTGCGGACTATGTTATTTCACCAAGCTCGAAGGGTGGTTTGGGCCCCTTTGGAGCTCTGGGTATGCAGATACAGTATCCATTGCATGTCCCGCAGTAGACCTTGGTCTACTCTACAACTGCACACTTTGTTTTGTCAGTGCTGAAGTGCCAGCACGTCACAAGGGGTGGGTGGGTATGGAGGGTAGGGCTCTTGCTCTGGATCCAATAATGCTGTGACACATTTTCTGGTTGGGATCACTCTGTCAGTTAATGGGTGCAGCCACATTAGGTATATATATATATATATATATATATATATATATATATATATGGGAGCTAATAACATTGCTACCACACTTGATTACATATTTCTCTAATGGTAATTCTGAAAATTCTTGCAGGTGGCAGATTATTAAAGAATGCCCTGTAAGTGCTAGTATACAATGCAGCTGTTTATATAGTGGTACCAGGGCTTGTTAATTTGGCCAATTGGGCAGATGTTTGCAAGGTTTCGGCCTTTGCCATACAAGTGAAATAAAAAAGAATGATCTGTGGACTGGTGTACAGTGAATAGATGTTTTACATGCCAATCCTGTGCAGTTGTGTGAAGAGTTCAGGCAGTTTCTTGTAGGGACTGTAGTGGTTGAATTGTGCGAATTGGGCTTTCAGTTCATAGTGCATCTTGCATCATATTCTCTTCGTATTCCTTTTTTAAAACCGAAATGTGAGGCTCATTGGCAAGACAATTGAATCACATGACCGCATAATCACTGGGTTGATGTATCTATATGAACCGAGACAGACAAATTTATTTATAGAAAGTCTGAGTGGTTGGCCTGATCTATGGCTTGTTTTGACCTGCTACTCTACACTGAGGAAGGGGAAGAAAATGAGTGATGATGATGAAAAGAACAAAGTGTGCATATACAAGTCTACCACGTTGTGACATCTCTAAAGCCAAGTGTCCAGCCCAGTGGCTTGTCAAAAGGCTAGAGCTGCCCTAATAATCATGGCTGCGCCGTTTACGTTGGGCCATTAACTCAATACAAAGTCATCGCATAGTAGTTGGCTAATGGTGAAGGGTATGTTCAAAGCAAGAACGGAAAAAATAAATAAAAACAACCAAAATAAACCAAATATGTGGCCACTGCATGGGAACTATGCTTAGAAAATTTTTTTCACGCATAAATATTATCCCCTTCCTCCTCTTTTTCTTCATATATGTTTGACAATTCTTGTTTGTAGTATTTCCGGTTTTTTGCTCTAAGCCTAAATTATCTGCTCATGTGACATGATTTTGGGAACCATTTTATGTTCACGTTCACTCTATTGCAAGAAAGTAAACACCAGCCAAGGGTTGCTGGCATTGGCAAACTGGTCTTTACTTTCTTTTACATCTTAAATATTTTTGCATTGCTTATAACGCTTTCCAAATGTATACTGTAGCACTCGGTAATAAGTGAAATGTGTTGCCAGCAATCGGTACACACATTTGTCACAGAAGTATATAATGCAACAAGAAATGTTTATAATTACATGAGTGTGAACAGCGTAGGGAAGCTTTATGGAGCGTAAGGATTGAAAGCTAATCGAATTGTTACATCAACATGTTCATGGTAGTTTAGTATGCAGCACTCGGAGTTAGGACAAAGCATGAAAGGAAAGACATCGGATATGAGCTGTCCTGTATGGTTCCTTTTGTCCTTCGCCTTAATTATTAGCGCTGCATGGACTACTACTATAAGCATTGTAGATGTATTGAACACAACGTGCGCTATCTGTTGGTACCATTACGGTAGTACTGGCCTTTAAAGTGATGGTCCTATTTGTGCTGTGGTACCTGTGAATTTGTACACACTGGCAGAAAACCATTTAAGAAATTGCTTCGACACTAGTGTTATAACTGCGGCCTAGTAAGTGGAGGGGGCCATTCTTTAACAACATGATGCAGTTTTGCGGCAGCAGCTGCCATCAATTTTCAAGATGCGAGTGTCCAGACGCTGTCAAGTGTAGCTGCACATGCCACTGAAAGACTGGGCATAAAACATACTCTAATGTAGGTGCCCACCTCCCGCATTAAAATGTGGCAGTGGGCTGTGCAGCAAGTGAGGAAACATGGTCTCTTCTCATGCTATTTTGAGTGCCCCCTTTTTTCTCCTCTAAGCCCAAGGGGCTGACGTCTGCAGAAAAATGCAGTGTCTGCACAGCGAAATGGTTGGACTGCCTGGGCAGCGCTGGTTCCCATACCAACCCATCTCATGCTGCTGCATTTCATAACCATTCCGTCTCTTATCGTATGTTGCCACACTCCCATCCAGCACTGGGGTTATCGGGGTAACTGTGGCGGTTGCCTAGCTCCACAACACAGTGATAATGCCATTAAAACGATGGAAACTTCCAGCAAAAGTCCACAAAGTATGGACTGATTATGGCAAATAAGCTCTGCAGAAATCTGCAAGGTGGAGGAAGTTTCATGAAAGGGTAAAATTGGCATCACTGGGACACGAAGCTACAGAAGGAAACCCATATGGGTTTCTCGGAAAGAAAGCTTCAAAGTTTAAAGAAGAATTTGTCCTGGTCCAGGGCATTGAACCTGAGACCAACTGATTTGCCATATTCAGTGTCCCAGTGCTTCGAGTTCTCGATCGATTCGGCCTCACCCTTCAGTCTGCTAGCCTCCTGGTTTGCTTGGATGATAGAGCAACCGCCTTGGAAAAACGTTAGTTCCAGGTTTGATCTTGGATCAGGATGAATTTTCTTCATTCTTCAACTTCGAAGCTTTCTTTCTAAAAAACCTGCGTGGGTTTCCTTTGTAGCTTCGTGCTACCGCCCAGATAGATGCTAATATTTCCATTTCATGAAAGTAGGCTCTGGTGATACCTTGTCTTCCTAAGCTTCTACAACTTGTGCGGAGATCATACATCCTTTCTTACCTGACGCAGATCCCCTTCAGCACGATTCAAAACTGCTCACTGATTTCATCCTCTTTTTTTTTCTCTCAATACTTTCACACATCACAAAGAACTTCGTGCTTTTATTATTTTTCCTCGCATAATTTCGTTTTTTAGATCGCATACTCAGTTTGTGTGTTATGACTCAATAAAAGTCAAAGAAGCACTTACGAAAAAAACATTTTCCCTTCGAAGTTCAGTTGAAGTCTATTTGAACATGAGCAGCCATGTGAATAATTATTACTTGCGCAGCGGCAGAGGTGAAAGTTGTGTGTCAGATTCCAAAAACAAAAATATGTCCCGATGTGCAGATGTATTTCTAATCAGTGGCTTAGTTCTTACAGTAAAAATTTATTGCTTTATATTACTTGGGGCCATACAAAATGTTTACTACGGCACAAGGTTTACTGGTTCTGTAAGGGGAAGCACTGAACACTTCATAGAGCCATCAAAACTATTTACTGTATTTATTCAAATTAGGCCAATAGTTTTCGGTTGGCTTGCATTTGAGGAAAGTTTTATTTTCTGGCTTTCCTAATTTAGGGCATGCCTTAGAATCGAGGCCGTCTTAAATTCGTACAAATTCAGTATCAGCCCGAGAATAGACGGCAAACAGTACAAGGAGGGAGGAAGAATATGGAAGGGCCATCTTTTTTTGCACTTTGTTATTTACACTATAGCTCTTCAACAGAAACTGTCGTGCAATAGTTCCACAAAGATCCAACAAATCGGAAGGCATGTCGCAGTGGTGCACCGACGGGGGGGGGGGGGGGGGGGGATTCGGGGTTGTAACCCCCCCCCCCTGAAGCCGACTTAAACCCCCCTTTGTTTAAATCCTTTTCTTTCCTTACGCATTTGAGTACTGCAACTAAGATGTAAGACGCGTAACCGTCTGCACACATCGCAAAAAGCGAATTTTTTGACAATTTCCTGTGAAGAAATCGAAGTTAGTGCTGTTTAGATGGCATTGGCAAACTATCAACCCCCCCCCCCCCCCCCCCCCCCCTGGCAGAGATCCTGGGTGCGCTACTGGCATGTCGGGATTAGGGTGCCTCGATGCCAGCGCCGCCGTTCAGGGTGGTGCCAACCTTTGACCACCCCCGCGCCGCCGCTTTCTCGCTGCGACGCCATATTGTGTCACAGCGAGCCGTTGCGATTGCTTGGTGCCGGTGCTGAGTTCGAGGCACAGTGCGCGCGGATGCTTCGCGGACGCTTCTACTTGCTAGACAGTGTTCAGCCGCATGACTGACAAGCTATCAAGTGCATCGTGTCGACATGACGGGCTGTTGTGTTCCCAAGTGCGCCGGATCGACGCGTAAAGGACTTCGTTGTTTTCGCTTCCCCCGGGACCCAGAGCGACGGAAGAGATGGGAAGCCCAAGTAAAGCGCGATCACTGGAAGGCAACGGATAACTCCTGCATTTGCGAGGTAAGTGTCAAGAATGTTTAGACTACCGCACCGTGTTTTTCATTTAAATAAGAAAGTATTCTCTGATCCTCGCTCACGTACCTACGTTCGCTCACGAACTAAGGAAGCACTGCACCGATGCTGTCTGAGTAGCGTATGGTTTGCGAGCGCGCGTCGCATAGGCTTTTTTCGTTTTGATGGGGCAGTCTGTACCCTTATTTTAAGGACTGACGAAGATGCTTAGCCGCGAAATAGTCTTACATTAGCTACGAATCGTCACGTAAGCCACCTATTTTCCTTTTTCACGGGAAGCACACATCGTGTGTGTCTCTTGTTTTTTTTTTTTTTTTTTTTTTTCGGTACTGGTTATTTGGGACTAAAGAACGCAGTGCTTCGTCTGGGGAGAGCGGCTGTTTTGTACGTGGTAAGCGAAACATTGCGATTTTCTCTGATTTCTCAGGAGATATCTTGCGGACCTCAGGGTGTTACGTTACATAGCTGATTTTTTAGACTTGTACATATTTGTAGCGTGGTGATCGTAAGCCGATGGTCATTCGTGCTCATTCCCGATCGTAGTGGGTACTGTGACGGTCTTTAAATGCCTGTGCACGGTATGCCCAGGTGTAGTAGAGTTAAGGGGCATCATGGGACCAAAATGTTTCGGCGCTTTCTGGCATGGTGTCTGTTGTAGCCTGTGCATTTCTTCGAAACGTGTGAAGCGAGGTAATACAGCATTGCTTCTGCTAAAATTTATTTTTAAGCACTGTAATGGGTTCTCTGTATTTACAAGGCAACTTTTCATATCAATAATCACTTTTGTTGTTTTACCTGTACTTAGAAACACTTTGAAGAGGACCAGTACGAGAGAAATCGACAGGATGGGCGCCGTCTGTTAAAGTCAACAGCCCTACATCATCATGGACTATATTTTCGATGTGAAAAACATTGCTAATCTGTATTTGACTGTCTTAGTTTCATTTACGGTTTTTGTACGCGATATGTATGCAGTGTTGTTTATTTTTTCAATGTAGTTATCAGTGTTTTAATGGTTATTTATGAAATGTTCTGTACTCGCCATCGATGTGTTTGGCTGATGCGACGTATTCGATGGTAGCTGATGTATGTATTCTGGCTGGATATCTGGTTGGATATCTTGATTAATATTACCCGCGGTTGCGTTTTCTTGTTTGCATTCTTGTTTTCGATTTATATTGTGTGTAATAAGGTTGATGTACTCACTTGAACCCCCCCCCCCCCCCCATGTAATGAATAAAAAAAAAAAAAAAAAACTCTCTCTATCCCGAATTGTGTGTCGAGCCTACCTTGCGAATTAATTTTTTTTATCTCGTCTTTCAACATAACCTTCAGGCGCCACACAGTACATATAATTTTTCATGTACATATCTCTTTCATGATTGATTGTACTAGACATTATAAGTAAATGTATTTTGTGCATCGTTTGATTTCTTGTGTGTACTACGCAAGATTGACACAGACAAGTTACGTTACATTTTTCTCTACAGCACTAACTAAACCTTATTTTCACATCGCAGTTATTTTTACACCAGCTTAATCCTGTCAGCACACAGTTTTGTGGGCAAAAAAAGCAAAAATTGCGCGTAGATATCGTCAAATAATTGCAACGAACGCGAAGAGCACGCGCAACGCAAGGGAAACTAACCGCCGTGCGCGAGTGGATGGCTACGGTAAAGGAGGCGTGACGTGTAAACCAAAATACAACAGCGAAAAAGAAAAACTTCCACACATAGGGGGTCGCAAACCGTATATACCAAGCATCGAAGCGCAAAAAAAAAATAGTGCGTATTTTAAACATACACACGGCATATTAAATGTGATTGAATTAGACAACTTGGGGCATGTTCCCGGCGCCATACATTTACGTCTTCGACCTTCGACGAGTTAACGGCTATTGGTTATAAAGATATGCAGATGGGACACCGATAAAAAAATCCTCATCAAGGCAAAGCACTTGGAAGCGCGCCGCGAGTAACACTTTATGAACGCAAGCGTAGCTGAGTCTCAGCTCGTGTGACACAATATGGCGGCGCCAGCGGGGTTGTCTCCACCCTGGACGGCGGCGCTGGGCATCGAGGCACCCTAGTCGGGATTCCCGGCCGCGGCGGTCGCATTTCGATGGGGAGGGGAGGGAATGCAACAACGTTCTTGTGCCGTGCTTTGGGTGCGCGTTAAAGAAACCCAGTTGGTCAGAATTAGTTCACATTCCTGCACCATGGCGTCGCTATAACCCAATGCGCAGTTTCGGGACGTTAAACCTATAATTTAATTTGTGTACCCTCGTCCATAATTACCGCACGTATGTTCAGCACTCTATGGACAGAAGTTAAAAAAAGTTCACTTAGGTTACTGACGCAATAAGTCTGTGATTACACTTTATTCAATCGGCGATGCGCACAATTTTTTAGAATAGTGTTTGCCTCAGAGCTCGTTGGTTGCACATAGCACAAATGGTTTCCAGCAGAACTATAGTGAACTAGAATATACTCTATATTCTAGTTCACTATAAGCAGAACGTACTGACACGTACAGAAAGGGACGACACACGCTTGACTGGCAACTGAATGTTTATTCTTGGTTTCCCACACCTTTTATGGCACAAGACAGCCAACGCTTCTTCCTTTTGTCATGCCGGTTATCCGTCTCTTAGAGCGAAATATCGTCTTTTTTATTTCTATTTTTTATTACAATAAAAACAATTTTTAGTCCAATATGTTTTATTTCTGGTCCGTATCGCGCTCGTGCCACAGCAATCGTCATCTCTCACCTTTGGCCCTCTACGCCTCATTCTGTACAATTCTGCTTCGTCGTTTCCGATATCGATCCTTGCCACATTTGCTAATGATAGTGAATGCAACCAGTCAACGTTACTCTTAGTTAAAAAAATGCAGCAGATCCAAAAAGTTGGAATCTATAAACAGCGAAGCTTTGTGTGAGCTTTTATTCTATGGTGCGAGTGAATAAAGGATCAGAACACGAGTACACGCACGCGCGGGCGAACGCAAATCAGTTGCTGGCTGCTAAAAAAAAAAAGAAAAGCGAGCACGACGGACTCCTGGAATGCATCATGGTTGCAGAGGCGGCATGCGCATGCGTACGTAGCGCAATTCGAATCCATTCTATCCGCAAGAAGCGTTTAATTCCTCATAGCCATGCTCAAAGCCGTACAGCTGCGGATGTGCGAAGGCGAGCTTGTTCTTTTTATTGCGATCGCAATTATATGGACTCTCCAAGCGCATTTCTGCCGTCGCTGTCGTCGTGAGGTGCCTCGCACCGTACGCTGTGTGTGCGAGTGAAAGCGTACGAGGGGAGCCGGCAATCGCGGCTCCCCTCGTATGCGAGGAAGGAAGGCAGGCCGTAAACGCGCGGTTGTCTTTAGCGCGCGCGCGGCACGGACATAGAATAAAGAACCAACTTTAGAGAAGGGAAACTGTACCTTCCACAGTGATACGAAAACAAGAAGCGGCAGCGCATGGAAATGGTTTTAGCACAAATAAGCAACCAGCATAAGTGTACCAACCAATAAATCCGTGCTTGCCGTGTACCCGAAAATACCGGTAAAAATTTTAAATCTAGGCGAGGGGTCGCTTGGGAGGTCGATGATGAACGTTATTTAGCGTTTATAATGGCAAAAAACAATAGTGTTACTACTCAACAGTACAATGTATAATTAGAAATAATAATTTTGTACTCTTTGTCATAAAATAAAAACACTTCGATAGCCACCGTAACTTCGATAAGTGTGGGAGGAAGTTTGTATGTTGAAATGGATGGATGGATGGATGAGGCTGAACCCCTTAAATCGGGCGGTGGCATACGCCACCTAGCCATGACTAGTAACATATTTTGTACTTTGTGGTGAGTGAAATTTCACCCCTGGGGCCTTGATTTTGGCCACCAATCAGATAACCTCCGTTTGGTTATTTCTACCCGCTTAAAGTCTATTTTGTCTTCACTGTCCTTAAACCCCAATGCTTTGAAAGAATCAGCCCCGTTGCTTTGCACTGTAGGGTTAATCCCTTTACAGAAAAGTATGAGGTGTTCAGCCGTTTCCTCTTCTTCTCCACACGCACCGCACAACGTGTCTATACCTTGGTACTTGACTCGGTACATCTTAGTCCGCAATACTCCCGTCCTGGCTTCAAACAACAACGAGCTTCCCCTAGAATTATCATAGATATTTTCTTTCGCAATTTCTTGCTTGAAAGTTCTGTATGTTTCCAGTGCTGATTTCGTCTGCATCCCTGTTTTCCACAGACCCCTCTCTGTTTCTTTAACCTTTTTCTTAACCGCTGTTTCCTGGTTTGCACCCCTCTTGCAGTCCAAATATTTGATTGACAATTTTCTGGTCAGCTTCCTCCATTTTGTGTCAACATTCCTCATGTACAAATAACTGAAAACTCTCCTTGCCCACAGCTTTTCTGCCATTTCTCTCAATTGCTCCTCAAATTCTATCTTGCTGCTGGCTTCCCTGCCCTCAAATGACGGTCATCCCATGTCATCCTGTACCCCCTGATTTGGTGTATTTCCATGTGCTCCCAGAGCCAGTCTACATACCCCTCGCTGCTTAACTTCCAACCTTGCTCGAACTTCTGATCTTATGCACAGGACCGCATTGCCGAAAGTCAAACTAGGGACCATCACCCCTTTCCAAATCCCTCTCACCACTTCGTACGTATTGTAATTCTACAGTGCCCTATTTTTCATCACAGCTGCATTTCTGCTACCTTAAGCCATCACATATTTTTCATGTTCCGTTAGATACTCAGCCCCATTGTTTATCCACACTCCAAGATATTTGTACTTATCCACCACCTCCAGCGTAACCTCCTGTATCCTATGCTCGCTGCCCTGATTATCATTAAAGTCATGACTGCCGATTTTCCTTTACTAAACTTCAAACCTAAGCTATCTCCCTCTACAACAGATGTCCATTAATCTCTGCAAGTCTTCCTTGCTGTCAGCCATAAGTACAATGTCATCCGCATACATCAGTCCTGGTAATGACTGTTTAATCCATTCTCCTTGCTTGAAATAGGAAAGGTTGAAGCCAAGTTCGCTCCTCTCTAATTTTTTCTCTAATCCTTGTAAATACAGCATGAACAACAGAGGTGACAGAGGGCACCCCTGCCTAAGCCCCTGCTGTATCTCTATAGGCCCAGATACCTTATTTTCCCATTTTATAAGCACCTTGTTACTTTTATAGATATCTTTTAAAAGATTTCTTACTCCATCTTCCACATATAGAGTGCCCAGTATGTCCCACAAACCCTTTTGGATTACACTGTCATAGGCTCCCTTGATATCCAGAAAGGCAAGCCATAGGGGCCTGTGTTCCTTTTCTGCTATTTCAATACACTGTGTCAATGAGAACAGATTATCTTCTAACCTTCTTTGTTTCCGGAACCCATTTTGTAGTTCCCCCAGCACCTCCTCGCTCTCCACCCATGGCTGCAGTCTGTCCTTTATAATCTGCATCACCACCCTGTAAACCACTGACGTCACTGTTATGGGGCGGTAGTTTATGTCGGCTTTGTCCCCCTTTCCCTTATATATCATGCTCATCCTGCTCAGTCTCCACCCGTCGGGGGCTTTACGGTCCATTATCATTTTGCTCACTGCCTCTCTTAATGCTTTCTTAGATTTTGGGCCCAATGTCTTTATCAACATAATTGGGACGCCATCAGGACCTGTCGACGTGCTACTAGGAACCCTCTTCTCTGTGCTTACTGCGGCGCCTCTTACAGTGCGCTTACTACGGCGCCTCTAGCGGGAGACTACGGCACTCACCGGGGCAACTTTTTGACGACGTACTACGCTTGGTTTATTAGCCGCGCCCGGCGTGGTCGATTTTTTCGCCCTCTGTGGCCATTTGTTGAACTTGAGAGTGTGCGGGCACGGAGGCGAGGCGCGACGGAGAACGAGGGGGGGGGGGGGGGGGGGCGGGGACAGCGTGACCGCGCCGTATCTTGAAAGCGATCTGCGATGCGGGCGAAGTGCGCGCCCGCGCGGGCCTCATCTTCAAAGCAATAGATCTGCGATGGGGACAAAGTGCATGCGCCGAGTGCTGGTAGCTTCGTATGCGCTCTGCTTTCGACGTTCGTGTTGAAGCGAGACCCGCGTTTTCACAGCGAGCTTCCGCGGTCATCGAGCAAGATCTGTTCATGTTTACCTGTGCGCGCGTGACACCGTGCGTGTCTATTAAGGCCAAACCCCATATGCGCGAAAATGCACGCGACAGCGACGAGCGACGCGACGTAGATCGCCTTCGCGCAAGCTGTCTCTTGCACGGGCAAACCCCATTCACGCGACTGCTTCAGCGAGCGATCTCCATTGTTGCTAGCATGAGGGCGTCTACTCGTACCAAATGGGGCGCGTTGTCAGCGGTATGCAGTGTAAAATAAGATGGGTTGTTGCACAATAATACATAAAATTTTTGATCGTTGTCCAGCAATTATTTTTTTTATATGCACGTGCATAAACATTACTGTATTTGCTCGCTGTGTGCACGTTGCTGCGAGTCGAAAAGCACGTGGAGACAACCGGCAGTACGTCACTGATGTACACCCCGTTCCGGTGTTTTACTATTGGCTGCTTGAGCACAGCACTTCCGGGCGATGGGCGACAGATTTCAAATGTGAAAAACCGAGCGATCGCGCGATTTCGACCACGCGACACGTTGCGCGAACGGCCCTTTTCATCGCTCATACCGTCGCTCGTCGCTGTCGCGTGCATTTTCGCGCATATGTGGTTTGGCCTTTATTGCGATAGCAATTATATGGACACTTCAAGCGGATTTTTGCCGTCGGCGTCGCCGTGGGGTTCCGTATAAAGTCCAAGGGCGATAAAATCGTCGCCGTGCGCCGTACGTGCGAGTGAAAGCGTGCGTGGGACGCGCGCTATCACGGAGAGCGAACTCACGGCGGAGAGCAAACGCGACTTCCGTCGCGCGAAAGGCCGTGGAGGTACGGGAGGGAGGGGCGACGCTGTGCTGCGGCACCAAATGCGTATCTTGCAACCAGGCGCAAGGGGAACTAACGGTTCTGTCTCGCACGTGAAAGAAGGAAAGCGGAAAGGTAGCGCGGGAGGGAGGGGGGGGCGCAGCTTCTACTCTGCCAACAACTGCGCTTGTACTTTGCACGGCTGCGGCGGTCGCCCGCACCGTATCTTGAAAAGCGATCTCCACACGGCTCTGACCTTCGTATGCACTGTGCATTCGCCGTTCAGTTTCCGTTGAAGCGATAGACCGCACGAACCTTCGCTCGCTGCGGCGGCTGCGCTTGATGCCAGCGTTTTGACAGTGGTTGTCTGTGGTCATCGAGTGTGATCTATTCACGTTTGCTTGTGCGCGCTGACACCACGCTTGTTAATTCAGTTAGTAAGCGAATCTGTCCAAGTTTATGCAGCCGATAAAACTACTATCCCTACTCCGAATAGCTCTCTACTAATTTGCTATCGCAATTAATGCTTCGCGTTTCGGGCGAAACTGCAACATTTTTTTAGTTAGTAAGCGAATGTTTGCAACTTTATACGGCCAATTAAACTACTCTCCTTGCTTCGTTTAGTTCTCTACTAATTTTATATCGCAATCGATGCTTCGCCTGTCGGGCGAAACTGCGACTTTTTTTTCTTCTTTCTTTTCCCCGCATGCATGGCCGGCGCTGCCGCTGCCGCGGTGATGTTGATGTGGCTTCATCCTTTTGAACGGGCGGGCGCTAGTGCTGCGCCCTAGCCGTGATAATAATTAAAACAATAAAATAACAGTGTGACGAAAGAAAATAAACGATTGAGGATGATGATGATGCACGTAGTTAAAAATGCAGCAGATCCAACGAGTTGGAATCTATATACACCGAAGCTTTGTGTGAGTGCATAAAGATTCGAAACACGAGTACGCGCACGCACTCGTGCTGCCTTGCACAGGGTGTGGGAACAAAATGTTTTTCGTTCTGGTTTTAGTTTCGTTCCACTGGAAAACGTTTTGTTCCGGTTCTGGCTCTGGAACGAAAAAAAAATTGCCCGTAATGGTTCATAACGCTTTTGGTTCGCATGCAAAAATTTTCGAAGCAAAGTAACGATAAAAACATAGCATTAATTTTTCTCAATAAGTGAATTCTGAATTCTGAGATCATGGCTAATTAAGTGCCTTAAGTCAAGGCACTGAGCATCATCTCAGAAGCAGCACATCATTGAGTGTACTCGCCGTAATTCGAGACTGCTGTTCCGATAAAACGAACACAAACGAAGGATAAAACTTCGGTAAAAAGCGTTGTATCCGCAGAAAACGAAACAATAAGCTCTTAGCGCGCGAGCCCTGAGTTTTGCTACGATGCCGACCTGCTAGTGCACCGAGTGGCAGGCTTAGATTAGTGGAGCCAAGAGTGGAGCGCTCGACTGGCTATCGCTCGCACTATGCCTGCCTGAGATACGCGCTAATTCTGACGTTGCCTGACGTCCGTCGTTTCGGATTGCTGACTTTCTCCTTGAACCAAAAACCGATAAAAATTATTTCGGTTTCACTCTGAAACAAAATAATAAATAACGTTTCGGTTACGTTATCGTTCCGGTCAAAAATATCGTTTTGTTTCGTTTTTGTTTTCGTTCCGTTCCGACACACTGGCCCCTTGCACGCCGCATCGGGGAGTGCGCGGAGGCGAGCGCCATCTGGTGGTGCTGCAAGGAACCCAGCGGCGCGCGTGCTCCGCTATGATTGGTTGGCCGGGCCTACTCGGCAAGGGAGCAGCCAGGGCCGGTATTTTGTAGCGATGCCTTTAAAGTAATAATGCCTTTTCGCGCTTATCGCGCTTTGTCAGTGGTCAGAGCGACGGTCCGCTCACGATATCAACGTTGATAACGCGAGCGGACCGTCGCTCTGACCACTGACAAAGCGCGATAAGTGCGAAAAGGCATTATTACTTTAAAAGCATCGCTACAAAATACCGGCCCAGGCCGCAGCTCCCACGGCCACGAAACCACGGCCGCGATTTTGTAGCAAGGCATTATGACTTATTCTACTCTAGTCTTATCATCCACCGCTCACGGCCGGCTGATCCCGTTGATAATGCGAGCGGACCGTCGCTCCGACCACTGACAAACCGCGATAAGCGCGAAAAGGCATTATGACATTAAAGGCATCGCTACAAAATACCGGCCCAGGTGAGGTTCGCAAAGAATAGCCTGGCTTTTAATACCCAAATCCAGCCTATACGTCCAGTGTAATGCATGAGAATATCGTCGGCGTATATGGTATACAGAAGCCTGATTTTCGCTACCGTGGCTACCGTGGCTACTGTGGGCATATATGTCCGGTTGATTGCGACCCCAGCTTTTAGTTGTTCTGCGCATCGTGACGGCGTGGGATGATAAAAAAAGCGGGCAAGTTTGCACTCGGTCGTGCAAAGCTTATGCACAGCGAAAGTGTCAATCCTCAAGTCTTACTGGCTGCTACTGCTAGATATTAGAGAGTTTTAGAATAGGGGCCCCAAACGTTTTGGGGCCCTAAAGAAATAGCGTCGACACCACTGCGCATGCGCGAGACGCTAACTGCGTTTAGGTTTTGCGTTGGGCACGCTATTTCGCCGATTTAGCGGGAGCTCCAAAAGCAGCCCCAAAAGTTTTGCGTCAACAAACATGGCGGCACCCATCGAAGCGGCGGCTCTCCGAGTACCAAACTCGGCTTGATTCGTGGTAACGCGTGAAGTTAGTAAGCTAGGAGAAGTGACTGCGGTTATCGCTTTCTCTCAACTAACGTGTGTAATGAAGATTGATTCATTAGACGCCGCTGATTCTGAATCCGATTGTCGATTTCATGGCTCGTAGGCCTAACGTGGATTAGCTTGGCTGGTAAAGGCACGTCAAGTTGGTTACTCAAAATTAGGCGCAATAAATCGCTTGCTGCTAATAGAATAACACCTTAATTGCAATTAAACGCAAAACCACGAAAGTCAAAATTACTCTTCCTATCATAAAATGGTATAGTTTATTTTAATATTTATAATACCTTTTCTTTGACACCGTAGTGGCGCTGCAATCGCAAGACGGTATTCGCAAACGCAAAGCCCTATTCTAAAACTCATCGCTCTTGCATGCCCCAACGCTAACACCCGCAAAGCTCTTTGGGCCCCCAAACTTTTGGGGCCCCTATTCTAAAACTCTCTAGTTTAATTGCAATTAAGGTGTTATTCTATTAGCAGCAAGCGATTTATTGCGCCTAATTTTGAGTAACCAACTTGACGTGCCTTTACCAGCCAAGCTAATCCACGTTAGGCCTACGAGCCATGAAATCGACAATCGGATTCAGAATCAGCGGCGTCTAATGAATCAATCTTCATTACACACGTTAGTTGAGAGAAAGCGATAACCGCAGTCACTTCTCCTAGCTTACTAACTTCACGCGTTACCACGAATCAAGCCGAGTTTGGTACTCGGAGAGCCGCCGCTTCGATGGGTGCCGCCATGTTTGTTGACGCAAAACTTTTGGGGCTGCTTTTGGAGCTCCCGCTAAATCGGCGAAATAGCGTGCCCAACGCAAAACCCAAACGCAGTTAGCGTCTCGCGCATGCGCAGTGGTGTCGACGCTATTTCTTTGGGGCCCCAAAACGTTTGGGGCCCCTATTTAACTTGGTTGCTGCTAGGTCTTAACTTGGTTTAACTTAACTATACGCATGTAAGGAAGGTATTCTCGAGCGATCATTTTCGGAGGTACCTTCCCTTTCGCGACATTTCGCAACTAGCGCTGGACGCGTCGACGCCTACGAGCGACATGCAGCGTTCATGGCATGCCACAAACGCAGGCAGGCAGGCAGGAGCCGTCACCCGTGGCGAAGCGAGCGCGCACATGCGCCGGCGGTTACTAGGCAACGTGAGGAGACGTCATCGCTACTGCTTCGGCGCATGCGCTAGGCAACGCGGGCGGCGTCGGCAGCAGCAGCTCTGCGCGTTGCTCGTTGGTGCTGCTACAATTTCTTTCTCTATCTCGCTTTCATTTTCTCTTACCCTCTTCCGAGCATTACGCGCGCCGCGCTCATGCTCTTCTTCCATCTCCTTAAAGGGACACTAAAGAGAAACAGGAAGTTCAGCTGGAATAAAAGAGGGACCTTCAGGAATGCTTGCAGTTCTTGTTGGGCGCAAAAATATGAGTTATTAGCGGAGAAATTCGTAAACAATGACCAAATATCTCTTCCTCAATTTCTCTCACCCCAGATTTGGCGCTGAAGCAGTGTCGTCACAGATTTCATTGCTCTCAGCGAATCAGAATGCGCCATGATACGTCACCGCTTGCGTAAACGGCCGAGGGGCTGGCTGCATCATGGCTGCATGGCCGCTGCGTTTGCGTTCGCCGCGATGGATACCGTTGCTGCCGCTGAACCTTGCAACGAAGAGCTCGCCAGGGAAGCAGGAGTGCATTTCAGCGATATTCAGTGAAACGGAGCGCGAAATGATCCTCCGTGCTCGAGCGGTAGGTGTTTCCGGGTGCGATGGCGGTGAGCCGCCGGCCGCGCCGGCGGAAAGCAGAGCTTCGTTTTCGTCGACGGAATGCGTGTGTCCGGTCCGCCAGGCGACGATGCTCCCGACAGAACAAGCGTAGAAAGTTGCGCACGTACTCGGTATGGTTATTTCGTGGCTTTATTTAATGACATTCAGCACTCACCGAGCCGCCAGTTTGCTGCTGCAGGGGCACCGGTAGGGGGTTTGATGAAGGCCGCATTGAGGGAACAGCTGCTCGAGAAAGGACTGGCCTCTGGGGCACGCCAAGATACTTTCCGAGCGCAGGATTATACATATAATCCGAGGGCGAGAAATGCAGAGAGCACACCATCGGTTTGTCTGGCTCTTTTGCCGTTTTATCATCGGCAGAGCACTGAGCCATTGCGAACGCCGAGGAGCCGGGGCTCACCGCGCGGCACCACATGAAATGACACAATTGAGTCAACACTGCCGCTGCCCCTGAGCAAACGCCTTGGGCCATTTATACAGCCGTCAATACTACACACACGAGGCATTTTCTGGCTGTTTCCCGCGAAGTAAACGTTTTTCGAGCCACGGAACACGCAACCAAACACTGTAGAGCGGAACAGGCGCGCGCGATGATGCATGGACCAAAAAACGAAACTACGAAACCGGATGTATCGCCATGCCATTTTTTCTTATTTAATTTTGCGCTAAACTTGTACTTCCTCGCTTGAAACGGTTTAAAAAGTTGGCAAATGCTGTTTATCTACGTTTAAGGTGTATTTCATTTTGCATTTTAATAACAGCGATAAATCGCTCTCGACCAATCGCGACCGGCCCGCGTTTGTAATCTCCGACGTCACGAACGTGTAGTGCGGGAAATTCCAAGGGGCGTCAGCACATATCCTTCAGTTTTTCGCTATTTTCTCGCTTATTAAACATCTGTTCGCCGTAAGAATGGTATGACTGTGATTGTGATAGGATAATATACCATTAAAGCTCAACTTCCGGTTTCTCTTTTGTGTCCCTTTAACGTCCCATGTCAAGGCAACATGTGCATGGCACGCAGAGGAGGCGAGGCACACGCCGCTCCGCGAGGTGGTTGCTAGGCAACGCAGTGACGTCATAGCTCGGCGAGGTTTTGCGACAGCAGGCGCCACTTTTTACGGTTAGCTAGAACAGCTTCGCTGTTAAAATATAGGGCTCACGAGGAGGGCGAGTGCGAGCATCACCTCCTTCTACTGACGGCCGCTTTTGTAACAGTCTGTTGCGTGAACTCGACGAATTCTCATCGAACCGTATTGTTAGGATGAAATTTGCCTGTTTGCATGGCTTGTGTAAGGGCTTGTGTGCATGGCTTGTGAGTGTACATTTGCAATACGCGCGGCTGCGTTAGGAAGCAGCCTCCGGCGATACTCGCATGTGTCCTTTGCAATGCAGCTAATTTACTGCCATGCAAAAAATTGACTCGCCATCCCGGCCCTGCGAATGTCCAGCGAAGCTGTTGACAACCACCACTACAACTGCTGAGGGTGTATATGCAATGCTTTATTGCTTTATAGTAATGGTAATTTTGGCTGCACGCCGCCGCTGGTCGTATTGCCGTTTCTTTTCCCTTTGCGGCCGCTCCTCGTATTCACGCTGCTCTTCGGGACTCCTAACTTTGCGTTGCCTACCCATAGCGGTGCTGCAACAACCACGAAATGAGTTGCTGGGCTGGTTCCTTTATATATACGAAAGGCTAGTGACGTCACTCACCATGTCGCAGGCTGCCGTCGCCGCGGCATCTTGCGCATCAGTAATCTTTATCGGGAAACGTACGCGGGGAGCGCTACGTGCTTCGCATTGTTATCAGGAGCACCTTATCATCACTACTGCGATTTGGATGCTTGTTTTATGCTTGTTCTTTATTGAAACGAATGCTGTGCTGTTGGTTGTATGCGTGATGCCAAAGAATGTATGCACTTATCGCTTCAATCGCTGATGTTTTTTTTTTTTTTTTAAATCGCTGAGGGTATTTGTTTTTTCCATGAGGACGCGCCGCGAAAAATCCAGCTAACAGCTTCGCTGTAAAAGATACTTCTAGTGCATTGCATTTCAAAATGCATTGCGGTGCCTGCTGAAGCGCCGTCCTTCGAGGCTCTGCGTCTGATGAGCAACGGTTGCCCTTTACGGTTACCCTTTATAAAATGTTCGCATTCATTTGCCGACGCCTGAATGCCGTGAGAGGGGAAGACCGATGACTCGGCGCTTGCGTTAAACGAATAGATCGGGAAACTTAAATGCGAGATTCTGATTGCTCCCCTGCCCCTCCCCTTTCCTTTCTTTCTTTTTTTGACTCGTTTGTTTTCAGAACAAGAGAAATTCCATTGCTAATAATGGAACACAACTCAGAATTGCTGAACACTCTACATATGGGGTGCTTTTTATGAAAGGGTCTTCTTACCCAGGGGGTTTTGTATCAGTTTTCTGAAGCTGTAACTGACGTCAGGGTGTGTTTAACGACGCAAATGCAAACATGGTGCACGGCAGCCCGTGGTTTTATTTACTGGCTGAGTACTGCAGCTTATCGTCCCCTAGCAACACGGACGCTGCACTGATTTTAGCCTGCCATACGCGTGATTGGTTGCCACATCCAGCTGTAGTGTCATATAGCGTCGTATGGATATTACAGCAACGCGTTAAGAAAAACACCAGCACAAAAAAAAAAAAAAATGAAGACGGACGTTGGTGACTCTCAGTGATGTCGCACCAACTATAGCCCAGTCGCTATATGTTATTCTAGATCGCTCTGCGTTGGACGTTTTCGTAATCTGGAACTACTTTTAAAAAATACGCGATAAAATTGAACTACCGAGCTGTCAAACGGATGAGACAGGAGCACCAAAGTCGGATTTTCGTTTTTCATCTACAGGGCAGCGTAAATGGGGATGGGAGCGGGTGAGTGGGCAGAGCCCCACCTCTGGATCCGCCAGAGGTGGGGATCCGACTGAACATTGTTCAAGTTTCCTTTATGGTGTCTTGGCATGCTAATTCACTCATTGAGTACCAGAAAACGTTAGTGTGTTTAAAATTAAATTGTGGGATTTAACATCCCGAAACTGCATAGTGAATGAAATGAAATAAATGAAAGACACCGCAGTGGAGGACTGCCACCTAGGCTTCTTTAACATCCACCCAAAGCACAGTGCACCAATGATTATGCATTTAGCTCCCACAGAAATGCAGCGGCTGCAAGCGGCAGTCGGACCCGCGACCTCGCACACCCATGTCACGATTTGTGTATATTACGGAGACGATTATGCGCGTGTGGGAGTGCATGTTAGCAAAAAAAAAAAAAAAAAAAATGTGCTGAAACCATCGACGAAGACTGTCAATGTAATAGCCCGAACGAGCGCGCGAGCGGCAGTTCACCCTCCCCCTCCCTACCACCCTCTCCCCGCAATTCAGTTGCGCGAAAGCACACTGCCTTTTCCTCGGCGCCTGTGTATCGCAGGTCCGACCACCTATCGCCGCCAACCACGAAAGCGGTAGAAAGAGCCAAATAAATGTATTCGCTTTAAAAGGAAAGAGAGGGTTGTCCAGTCTGTTCCATCCTTCCAGGCGTCCGAAAACGGCATGATGAACTATCGGTCCGCTGTATGACTAATAAAATAATGGTGATTATGTACATAGACGCTCTATTCCCGACTCGGAAGGAAACAAGGTAAGTTGGCCCTACAAGTCTATAGGCACCCTGCGCTAAAGCTGCGCAGAGTAGACAGCAGCGCCAGAACACACAGCCTAACGAGTGGTGGAAGCAAAACTGGAGGGACGCTCCATACATTCGCCGTGACAATTTCGATCGCTTATCACGGGGCAAGAGTACACTGTAGCAAGAGTGTCCGAGATGTGAAAACGTCGAAAGTGCGCATGCGCAGGGCATAACACTCAGACGAGCGACAAAATGACCGCTTTCGTTTGGAATAGCGTACCATTTTCATCACCTCTCTAGCGGCCGGTGTCAGCGACGCTGAGGTGAAAAACGAAAAAAAAAAAAAAAAATAAATAAAGCCCGTCGTAGCGCCCTCTGAACAGTGCGTGCGCCTATAGAAGCATTGGTGCACTCGCAAACAGGCATCGCACCCGTTAGACATCGGCTCCAGAAGAGTATGCTCGAAAATAAGTTAGCTCTTTGTGAAGACGGCGTGAAGTTTCAAGTTGCAAGTTTATTCATCAACGATGTCAGTTTTACAGAGAAGTGCATACATAATTAGTACATACACAGGGAGTCCCAAAGTTAAAAACTGTCAGGGGGACTCTCATAGATGAACAAAATGAAAAAAAAAAAAAAAAAAAACGAGATTAGATCAAGCATTGGTTACGGTGATTTTACAAACAATTAAAAAAATAAGGAATAGTGCGAAAAACAAGAATATAAGGCTGTTTAGTAAGACAAAAAAATGGCAAAGAAAACTTCTCTAATAAACAAGCAATTCAAGCTTACAATGCAATAAAAATGGGGGTAATATACCAAGTAGTATTATAGTTACGTCAATTATTAATATTGCAATTAAAAAAGTCTGTTGTTAGGATGAAGAGAGTTGTTGTAAAAAATATTTCTTAACTTGGTTCTTGAATATATGTACTGTGGGTGATGATTTAATGGTATGTGGAATATAATTCCACAGTTTGATTCCCGCAAGTGTGGTAGTTAACTTACCATAGTTGGTGCGCACTTTAGGTAAAAATAAGGCGGTTATCGAGTTCAGAGAACCTAGTAACGTTAGTATTTACAAAAGTTTCAATGACAAAGCCATCTATATATGCAATATTACGAAATAACTTATATATCACGATTGTTAACTTGAAGTGCGGACAGATGTCCTGATCTTTCTCGACAACGCTTCAAAAGAACGCAGCTAGACTAGCGGACGTTTGGAAACAGCGAAAACAGCTGCGGCACACCCGTGGAAAATGGACTCTTTGGCATGAGGCAAGCGGCTAGACAGCAAGACCAGCGTTAACAGCAGTGTCGACAGGAGACCACATTGAGCGGCGTTCTCGGGATGGAGGGTACACCGCGAAGAGCTCAGTCAGCTTCAGACTTAACCGCAACTTGCCAACGAGAAGTAACTGGCGTGTACTCCGCTCGATTATGAGCATGCTCTCCGTGTGACGGCCTCAGGAAATAGAACCAGTAGTGCTTTGAACTTCAAAATGAGGTTCTCAACAATTGCAGCCTACATCACTTGACTGGTTGTACATAGGTAGTCTCAAGGGGCCACAATGTGTGCGTGCGTGCGTGCGCTTGTGTGTCAGAGAGAGTAGAATTAAACAGCGATGGAGTACTCTGTATGGGAAATTAACGCGTCAGGTCACACAACAGAGCGAAACGACTTAATTTATGGCACTGCACAGGAGAAGCAATGAGTAAATCTGAGTACCTCTCTATGTTTTGGTCCTTAATTGCTTTCGCAATAAAAACTAGTTGAACCACTAGATTATCATCGCGGCTCAGAGCTTTCAGGCGTCCCCTTTATTATTTAGTTTCGCATTCCGGTAAGCTGGGCCGGTATTTTGTAGCGATGCCTTTCCGATGCTAATGCCTTTTCGCGCTTAGTCAGTGGTCAGAGCGACGCTCCGCTCACGTTATCAACGGAATCAGCCGGCCGTGAGCGGTGGATAAGACTATAGTATAGAATAAAGCATAACGCATCGCTACAAAATACCGGCCCAGACAGACACCCAATCAGAACTGCTCTAAAAGTTCCCTGTTCCCTGCTCCAAGCCCCCTGTTACGATTCACTTAGAGCGGCCATGCCCGGACCACGTGTAGTCTTACGATTCACTTAGAGCGGCCATGCCCGGACCACGTGCAAACGCATGGGAAACGGTGTGCCTAACGATCTCGCTCGTCCACTTGAACAGACGTGTCCGTCGTGAGGGTCAGAGATACGTCAGAGACGAAACCCGCCGTGCCGCCTTGCGACCATCTTGCCCCCGCTGGGGAGGTTCACCCAAGGAAGTTATAAAAAAAACTCCTCCTTGGGTTCACCCCGCTACGGTCACCTACCCTCACTACTTCGTCTGGTTTGCCATATCCTGCAGTGGGGGAAGGAGCGGGGAAGAGTGCCCGGATGGTGGAGGGTATAAGAAATCCAGCAAGCAGCTACGAAAACACTTTTGCTTTGCCCTAGCGTGCAGGTGCATGCACGCTGAACGTTTCTCGTATGTTTTCTTTGGAGATAGGGCAAGAAATAACTTTTCAGTGGCTTCCAAGTCACTGTGGAATTATCGGCAATGAACGGGCCGATTAAGCTGCCCGCACAGCTCACAAAGAAGATCACCAACGGCCCATACCACTTTGTATATAGGACTGACGCTGCACGGAAGCTCTGCGTGCTTGCTCGTCAACGCACAAGGTCACAATGGAATGAATCGCACTTCAAGCACGCTCGCTTATACTCTCTGGACCCAACCCTAAGCCTTCGAGTACCATCAAGGCTTTGCCGAGGAGACGCAACTCTTTTGTGCAGATTATGGTTGGGCGTTGCGTTTACCAACGCCTATGCGTTTCGCATAGGAATGGCCGACAGCGCAGCCTGTGACCACTGCGACAATGAAGAATCGATTGTACATATTTTGTGCGACTGCCCGCAGTACAGTGCGCAGAGACATTCTCTTACCAACGCGTTCAACCAATTGGACGACCGGCCTCTGTCGGAAGAAAAAATTATCCACCACAGACTAGACTTAACGTCACAGATGAAGGCCGTGCATGCAGGCGCTTCTGCGCTTCTTGCGAGCCACCGGCCTATCTGACCGACTGTGATTAGAACGCTCTTCCGGTGGAACGAAACAATCGTACACCTTCTTTGTGAGTGCCCTCGTTTCAACCCGCAGAGAGCAGCTCTCTCAGCCGCGATAGATCAACTGGACAAACGCCCAATAACGCAAATCAACATCCTTGGAAACTGGCCTACACGAACAACAGCGCGAGCCGCCCTGAAGGCACTGCTGCGTTACTTAAAAGACACCGAACTCAGCGACAAATTGTGACTCTACACTCTGTGACGTTGGATGGGACGTTGACACTATGCAACACTATATAGAACGCCTTCGCAGACTGCGGGACAGTGCCCACAGAAACAGTTCTGTTTTGTGCGTGTGTGTGATTTTCTTTTCTTTCCTTTTTCCCCCTTTCTTTATACTTCTTTTTTTTTCTCTCTCTCTCCTGTCGAATCCCTTTACCCCTCCCCCGGTACAGGGTAGCCAAGCGGAGATGATCTCTGGTTAACCTCCCTGTCTTTCCTTTACCTTTTCTCTCTCTCTCTTGAAGCACACCGCTCACCCGTAACCATGTATTAAATTTGTGTTAATTGTTTTTACGTCGCCTCGTCTTCCCTGCCGGACCCTCTCCGATGGTCAACCTGGTTCGAGCTCCAAGCAGAAGCTGTTGAAGGTTTACCAAACCCCGGCCTGTAACACCCCGTAGAAGGCCGACGCTTGGGCCACGCTTCCAATCAATTCTTCAGTCGTCCTGCTCGCGTACCGCACGTTCAACGCACGCCGGTGTGAAAGCAAGCGCTGAGGGTATGGTGCGGAGTAAAGCTTCGAGCAAAGCCTTATTCTTTCAGAATAATTTAGCTCGGTCGCAGCGTTGAAAAGCTTAAATATTTTATTCTACACTATAGCTTCCGTTCTTTTGGGAACATAACACGTATACATGTTCTGTCCCCAAAAGAACGGAATATGTAGGTGTGGAGCATGATTCTATGTAATCTTGCGCCATCCACAGTTTCAATATGCACAAGTCAGTTGTACCTAATTGTGCAGAGATGATATTGATATGTCTTTTCATTTTTTTACAGAATAAACAACAAACAAAATCTGCTACATGTTATCAACAAGAAATATCAATAAAAAAGCTCTTGAAACTTGTAGTGTTGCTTCTCGTCAGAAAAGAGACGCTCCAGTGTTTATTAAGGCGAAAGCCTAAAGTGTCTATGTTGCCGGTGACCTTGGGGAAACTGCGCCGTGACGAAAAATGGCCGACGCCGCAAAAAATGCTCGAGTTGACATCACATTTCTCAGGGAGTTTCCTATAAATAACGTAAATTATTGGCTTTGAAAAGAAAATTTGGTACATTTAGGTCTGGGTGGGAATCGAACGCGGGCCTCCGGGTTGCGAGACGAGCGCGCTTCCCTGAAGCCACAGCTGATCCATAATGCTGGCTTACTAAAGGTGTGCCTAGTGCGTGCGTGATTGCACATGTCGCGTCGCAGCCATCTCACTGACTAAAGTGTGGCCGAGTGCGTGCACTAACATGCCGCACTTTAGGTACTACGTGGCGTTCAGGAGGTCGCCGTAGTGCCACACGTGTACTTCCCATTGCGGCTCGTTACGTCTTGCAAGAAGTCTAGCCCCGATTGTATAACTTAATGCATTACCAATATGTCTTACAAAGAAGTCTAACACCGATTGTATAACTTCATGTATTACCATATGTGCAGCAGGCTTTCGCCTCCTTGTGTTACAAGAGTGTAACACCTGCCGAACTTTTCCTTCAAGGAGTATAAACATTCGGTTGTTAGCACCGTTGTCTGTACCTTCCTTATGGCCTGTTCATCGCGCTGTTCTTTTTTTCTCAAGTCTCATCTCTACTTTACTCTTTATAGCGCTTCTCATTATATATATTTCAGCACTTATTCCCCCCGTTGCCGTCCTCCTTTCCCATAAGTCCTTAAAACGTTTTTCTACATGGTTTGTAATCCTCAGTTTTCTTTTATTTTTCGCTGCTTTCTTTCTCGTTTCAGGCAGCTGAAGAAAAACTCTTTTTGCAGGGACCCATTCTACTGACAGCCTCTGCCACAGAAAGAAGCACTCGGCGCCTTACACCCACAACAGCAATAACCTTTACGCCCTTTTAGAACACATATTTCACCCAGTCTTAGAAAGCGCCCGCCACAACGCTTTCTGGACGCATGCTCCCGAGCACAGTGTAAGCTATCACTTCTATCCGCTGTGACCAATGTCATATGCGGTTGCTCTCTTTGATTAGTTTACTCCACTTCGGTAGTTCCTTAAATAACGTATACTGCTTTAAGAGTTGCTTCGCCTTAATATATTCCTCGGTAGTATCTTGGCACGGCTTGTTTCGTCTTGCCAGCAGTGTCGGTGCTTATTGCCTTCTTGCTAATGAAGCCCTCGTCTCGTACTACGTAATTGAACCAAACGTCTTCCGTCTTGAGCCTTGAATCCGATGTTCACGACTGGATGCAGTTGTCTCAAACTTCGTCCTTCCTTGACGTCGCTCCACATCTATCTCCGCATCCACATTTCAGCCACTTAGATATTCTGAATGTTAGCGTTCTTCATTGGAGGCCGTTTTGGTTCTATACAGTAGCTTGTCGTAACATCGTGTTGTAAATTTGACCTTTCGACATGGCTGATATCAAAGAAACCCTTGAAAACATACTTCCAGTTCTTCCATCCTACCTGAATTCTCGTGTCGCGCAACTTGAGTTTTCACGTGAATCAGTTGCGGCGTCGTTAGGCCGTGTGTTCTGTCTTGCTTTTGTTGATCCTCAATTTCTCGAATTCGGTTTTACGACTCTGCTTCAGCACATTATGTCGGCGTTGCACATGGACCAATGCATCTGAGCAAATTACGCTCTAAGGTACATCTCCCGTACGGAGCTCCATCAAGATATCGATCACCGTGCTGAAGAAGAGAGGGTTTAGTGCTGATCCTTGGTCCCACTTGACTTCCAAGTACGCAAGAAGCTGCTACGAGTTTTATTGAAGAGGGTTAACAACTTTGCACTTGGACCCGAGTCAACAACGTTGGTAGAGCACAAATGTAGGCGACAAACGAAGCGCTGTCATTGCTATCGACTGTCTTTTATTGCGCACGAAGAAAAAGGGAAGAGAAAGAAGCATGCAGGCAAACATATGCACAATAAGGACAGAACTCAGGCACCTCTCATACGCGTGGCGCAAATGAGATTTCTTGGCGTACAGCGGTGCTCATGGCGCATTCACACAGTATTGGCCTGGCGATCAATGCAAGAAATCCTCAACGAATTTGCCTGTGGTCTGGTCTCTGTAAAGTCTTAATATGTTAATCGTTGCAAACAAGAGCGCCCAGCCGCATTTCGAACCATAGGATGCTATCAAGACACCTCTTCAAAGTGTGAGATGTTACCTAAGACTGCCCTTGATACACTAACCTGTTTGGCTAATGTTGCAGCGTCCGTAAGAAGAGTGAGTGCTGTAAACAGCACACTTGCGACAGAAAAAAAAAAAAAATCCTTTCGCGTTTCGTTTCACGTCTGGGAACCGCCTTGGTTAACTAACAGAGGCTAGACAAGGAAGCTTGTTGCGGGCTGGAAGAAAATGAAAGAATAAAATGAACTACGGCTTATTCTGCAAAGTTTTATGTGGTGTGATGCCTAGTGAATCGTAAGGCACTATTGAAAGATGACGGTTGTGCGTGACAAGGGAGCCGTCCTCCCGTTTATTTTAGAGCGAAGCTCTAAGGCGCCCGGTCTTGGGTTGAGCGTCGGCGTCCCTCGGCGTAACCGCGCGAACGCGCTCGGGCCACTGCTCGCGCATTCGTTGTCCTTCTTCCACAACTGGCTCCGATGCCGCTCATCATGCCAGCGTTCCCATACTGCCCCTCCCTCTGCGAAGGCGCTGACGGCACTGGTCCACTGAAAGTCGGTGCGGTGATTTCGGTCTCAAATTATTTGCCTCAATATATCGCGAAATGAAAACACGTATACAACTGCGCTCAAATTTCCCATTAGGGAGTGTCGTAATCGTCGAACATTGTTTTCTTTTCTTTCTTTTTGGCTGTTGCACCAACGCACTTCGTCACTGTAAAAAAAAAAAAAAAAAATGTTATTCCCTTGTTGTAGATTACGCGCTGCAATTTCATTCTTTGAAGGGTTCCTGAAGCGGTTTGGACAAATTTTGTAGACGCGTAAGGTACAGCTACAGTAAAACATTCGCGCCAGAATTTAAGTGAAGCGCCTCATTTTAAGAGAGCTGTATACGGACGATTACAAGTTACCCTCCTCCCTAGCCATGATTTTCCTCCTCAACTCGTTGGCCGAGCGATCGGGTCGAAGCTCCGCCTTCACTGGCTCTGCATGATGATGTGACGTCGTGTCGTCTACTTTCGGTGTCTTGGGGCCAGCGCGCGAAGCCTATATTTTCTCCAGTAACCGCCTGGCCGTCGATCCGGGAACTTTTTTTTTTTTTTTGTACACCTCCGTTGTTTGTGGTTTCCCTACTTTTCTGCCACCAAACCTCCTTTCCTCTCTTACTAATCTCTACTGCGGACATGTTTACTTTTCCCCTGTTATCCCTGAATCCAAGGGCTTCAAGGAGGCCAGAGGAGCCTAAATAATGGAGCCTAATAAAACATGTTCCATTGTTTCCTTAGCTTTACCGCAGCAAGCACATGCTTCCTCTTCCTTGGTGTACCTCGCTTTATAACTACGCGTTCTAAGACATCCTGATCTCGCTTCGAAAAGTAAAGAGCTTTCCTTTGAGTAATCATAAATTGTTTATTTGCTGATTTCGTTTTTTCCTCTTAGATAGTTATTCATCGCAGGTTTCTTTCCCATTGCCGTCACCCATGAGATCGTCTCAGCCTGACTGACTTTGCGTTTGACCTTCTTTGTTGCCATGTTACATGTATGGGCCAGTGCACACTTCATATTGTAATTTTTTTTTCTTCATGATGGTAAATGTAGATAATCGCTTTCGTAAAAACCTGCGTTATATCGCTTGATCAAGGAAGTCACGACGGATATTTTGTGTACGGACGCGCGACCAGTATGTTCTATGCGTAGGAGACGGTGCGAAGAGACAAACTTTTATTTGTACTATACTATTGCAGTGCCTTTCGGTGTGGCTTCTAGATCGTTCTGAGTACAGTGCGAATCGCCTCTTCAATTAGTTAACCGGAGGCTAATTACTTTCGTTCATGAACTCCAGGTAAACACTCCATCCACGGTGTCTGGAAAAAACACAGAAAGCGTTAACCGCAGCGATTGCACTAGTTGGCCAATGCATGAAGTTTGCTGTATCTATATGCCCCTTCACAGGGGTTCGGCCGAGAAATATTCTAGCGGCTGTGATGTGAAAATAGTCTATTTCCGACACAAATAACACCAGAAACTGTTACGTAAATTATATATTGGCCAATTCGACCTTCATTCCCTTTATTCAACTTCTTCGGATGCAAAAATAAATTGACACGAAACCAGGCCTAGCTCTGTAAGAACCACAGCGGGTAAAAGCCAGTTGTAAATTAAATGACAACCCGCCGTGGTTGCTTATAGTGGCTGTGGTGTTGGGCTGCTAAGCACGAGGTCGCGGGATCAAATCCTGGTTACGGTGGCCGCGTTTCGATGGGGGCGAAATGCGAAAACACCGGTGTGCTTAGATTTAGGTGCACGTTAAAAAACCCCAGGTGGTCCAAATTATTCCGGAGTACCCCACTACGGCGTGCCTTATAGTCAGATCGTTCTTTTGGCACGTAAAACCCCATAATTTAATTAATTTTAAGTGAATGACAATGACTAATAACTAAACTACAGTTTAGTGAAAATTGAAGAAAAATGAGAGTAATGTTCCACGTTGTTCTGGTGGTAGAAGAAAGCTGGCAGCTGTCATAGAAATAAGAAAAACAAACATAAATCACGCCTCTGTCTGGAACTTCATTGGAAGTGGTTTGGTGATTCCGGTTAGAGGTGGGACGAGGGAATATCCAAGAGAGGAAGAACTGAATTAAAATGCCAATAACTTCCAAGAATGTGAACAGCAAATGGGAAACAGAATAGTTTTTTTTATTATATGGTATTTAGGAGATGTTGACTCCTTTAATTGGCGCCGGCTACTCCTTTTCACATAGAGATATGAAAGAAAAAAAAATAACCTACACACTTTAAAATTAAAAGTCAACTCCAAATCACAATAACACAAAGTCCAGTCACATAAGTACACTATTACCACACTAATACTGGAAGTCAACTCAGAAACACAGCAAAACAAAGTTCAGTCACAAAAGCGCATTAAGGTAAATACAAAATCCAGTCACATAAGTACACTAATGCCACACTAAAACTGAAAGTCAACTCAGAAAAACGAGACATAAAGTTCAGTCTCATAGGTGCACTAAAGTAAACGTAAAGTCCGGTCTCGTAACTGTATTTAAATCACGGCACATAAGATAGCATGGATTCGATTCAAATGAAGGTACATGAACCCAGGTGTTGAATTGACCAGATTCAGATTTAAAAAAAAAATCCCATAGACTTAGTTTATCACAGATAAACATTATTTTCAATAGTTTTCGAGAATATTGAAACAGAATAGTTATAAAATCAAGTAGAAAAAAAAGAACTGCAAGCAAAAAGTGATAACATGAGACGCAAGGTTGAAAAAATGATCTTTGTCACAGCGACGCAACATTATGGATCACAGATAGCGGTGAAAGGCAAACTCTTAAAAGCTCAAGCATACCTTGACTGACACGTGGATGCAATGAGTCGGCGAGAGATAGTAGCATTAATGTCGCATTAAGACATCTAGCTCATGAAAAGAAACAAGTGGGCTCGCCAATTTCATGCACAAGTGACGAATACTAAAATATATTAAATTGCTTTAAATAGCAGATGAACTGAAAATAAAGTGTAGATGTAAAACGTATGAGGTGCACTGAGTAATTGTGCCCTTTTCACCACCGAAAGGACGGACATACCTTAAAGTTGAGCGATGAGTAAACCTGCAGGTGTTGTAGACGGCATTTGAGATACACTTTGGGGTGAAAATAGAATAAAAATGTATAAGATCTGGCAAAAACATCATACGAACGTGAACTTGACGTATGCGCATATTCAAGGGTTGTAACTGTGCTTGCACGAATATTACCCGAGGGCTGTACTATACCATGATACGTAAAGAAAAAAAGAAAAGAAAAAAAGTCGCAGTTCAGCCTGAAAGGCGAAACATCGATTGCGATAGCAAACCAGTGGACAGCTATACGAAGTAAGGATAGTAGTTTTATCGACCGTATAAACTTGTAAACTTAGGCATACTAACTAAATTAACAAGCATGATGTCACGCGCGCACAAGCAAACATGAACGCATCTCACTCGATCACCGTGGAAACACTGTCAGAACGCTGTAGTGAGTAAGCGCGCCAGCAGCAGCGAGCGAATTGACCTTCGTCCCTCCGCTTGCATCTACGAGAACTAAGCCGCGAAAACATAGCGCAAGACTGTATATTGTGGTACTTTAATGATATACTTGTTGGTGTGGTCTCCAAAGACTATAGAGGAAGAGATTGCGCGCTTTAACTATATGACATGTTGATTCATTTTGTGAACTAAACACCTGGGGGACGTTCCAGAAATGCACAGTTTGCTATCGTTTCGCAGCTCACTTTGTCCGGTGTGCTATTGGCGACATTTTGCCGAACGCTTACATTTCGCTCCTCCCTGAGGCGTTTATTCCGTTCGACTGAATGCTCAGCGAAGCGCGTTACGACTGCTATTCTGCAAGCGCTGATTAAGTGTGGCGCGTGACTCATGCCTTGCATATTCGGGAGTGGATTGATTTGGGAGTGGATGTACTTGGAATATGGATTTCTGCAAGGTGTGTCCATTGGGTTTGTGTAGCGTGGTGGGTGGTTGAACGCTGAACTCAATGCCTCGCCCATCTACGAAAGATCTGTTGAATGTCGCGTTGCCAGGAAGAAAGGAATTCCTGTCGACAAGTTTGTCTTTGAGGGTGACAACTACTAGACGGCGATGAAGAACGTCCCTTGCGGCCAGCAAAAAACGTGCAATTCAAAAATGCACAAGTCAAAAATGCACAAATGTCACCTTATTGCAGGAAAAAGAAGAGGCTTGTCAACTCCTCGCAGAAAAAAAAAAAAAGAGTCTTGTAACGTGTCGCCTTTGTGATTAACCAGAAGGAAGGCAGCGCTTCTTTTCAAAAAAAAAAAAAAAAAATCCTCACCCGCACGAGGTCCGATGACTGCTTCTATTGTCCCATCGGGGCTACTTAAACAGTCCCGCCATTGATCCATTACTCTCTCTTCTTATCTCAATACTTCACTATGTTATAAGTAAATCACTAAAGTTTTAGAACGCAAAGTCGTCATTCCTGCCCAGTCGGCTGATCTCCTAATGGCCATTGCACGTCAAGCTAGGACCATTACCATTTTAGTAACGCCGTACGGCAAGCTATGAGGAAAGAGAATCCGGCGTCGTAACAAGCGAAACGACTGCAAGGCTCCCGAGCTGAGAAGCTGAAAGCGAAGCTTGGTCCTTCATGGTTTCTCTGTCGTTTCGCACTCAATCAAGCTGCTCGCCGCTCGTATCTCTGAGATAAACGCTTGTCGAAAACGTGAAATCTGCGCTGCTCCCTGATGGCCCTTAGCGCCTGAACAGTGAGTTGAGCGTGCGGTAAAATAGGCTAATCTGAAGCACGTTATTCTTGGTTCGAGTAAATAGGTGACGGGCGAAGTTACGTAAGCAAGATTGGGTCATAGTTCTTAGAAAAATAAACCAGTGCGAAATAACGCATACATAAGGAATACAGAAATGTAATTAACTAAGATGAATAACCTCACTTGCGCAAGTCCGGCGGTTTTCCTGCATGTATTATTTTTCTGCGCTGATTTCTTTTTCTGGAACTAAGTAATAGTTCTGTTAAACATATATTTTAATTATGGTTACCCCTAAAAATAATTTTTTTACTTTGTAATGACAATATGTTACTGTATGGCTGAACAATTATTTGATAACAGTAACCATATGCAGTAACTGTGAGTTAATATAGGTGAATTATTTTTCATTTCAAGTTTATTTTTCATGATTATAAGGATGCATAAGGAGCAGCCACATAAAATTGACTGCACTGTCCGGCTTGGTGGAGGCAACCGCCCCCTACTTCGGCAGCATTAGACAGAGTTTTACATGGAACATACTTAATACAGAACAAACAAGAAAAGCCGTACAGGCACATATGCATTTATGCCCAATGTGTCCAAGTATGGGGACATTTGGCCAACAAATTTGGTCAGTGGTTACGGAAAGAAAAACAGTCTGTCGAATTTTTTACTATCACATGGGCACTGTCTGGGCGCACCTCTCTTTCATTCGGTCCGATAGCACGAGGTCCTTTGTGCAGGTCCGGCCAAGAGGATTGATAACGTGACGACTGGGACAAAGGGATCCTGCTTGCGGCCTCAGCGGGAAACCCCGTACTCTCGGAAGCGCCTGTCGCGGGCGTCGGTTATCTCGTTTTCAGCCGACCGTAAAGTACGCTACGCGAGGACGTTCTGCCGGCACGCAGCGAAAAGAACGGGTCGCCTCTCGGCAGTCGCCAGTGTGCTGGGATTCTTACCAGGTAAGCATTCTGCCAGTACTTAGAGCTCCACTGTTCCTGGCGCAGGCTGACGCCGCCGCTATACCAAGGTTCTGCTGTCTGCTCCTCAAATGGGTGCGAGGTCAGCCAGCCCCCACTGGTCCCATGTGTGCGGAATGGCTGTTAAGAGAGACTGTGTCCTAAGTAGATCAGTGGTGGACAAGTGACCTCCCCCTGCTGATGCTCCGCCACCCATCTACTTAGTTCTTTCAGCAATACCGCTGTGCAATCTCCAAGAGAACAGTCGCGTGGAGCTGTAGAGTATACCGTTGACGGATCTCACTCTCTGTTCGTCTCTGATATATAGTGTTTGAGCAGTGTTAACGTTGTTATGTTGTTCCTGCCATCCCGCACCTTTGATGGTCTGTAAGTCACTATCCCCAATGGAACTCTTCCGATGGCATAATTGGGTGCGCAGTGGTCGGATGAAGTACTGAACCACAGTTGTCAGGATTTCTCCGCTTGTTTATGTGCGCACGCGATTCGTATCGGTTGTGACGCGTGGATCAGCGAGCGCACAACCAGCGATATGGCGACGAAACTTCCAAATCGCAGGCGGGCGCGTGAGCCTGTGTTAATTCTCCGTATATATGCGCGCTGCGACGAAGAAACACGGTCGACAGTCGCAACCACGGTCGCAACTGTCGGAGCGTTTCCAAGAAGTTACGTAAGGACAGTTATTCAGCTACTTAATTTGCTGAAAATAAAAATAGCGCGAGAGACTGTGACAAACAAAGAAAGACACACTTGTCCCTGTCTCTCGCGCTATTCTTAAACATGAACTACCAACATGCCAAGTCTCTACCCTTCATAGCTTTATTTTGTTGTGTAAGACCCCCTCCCCTTACCGTCCTCTGGAAAAGTCTCCAAGGTCTAGCGCACTGTATTTAGGGTAATGAAAGTTGCAGAAATGGGGTATTTATGTAAATTGCGGCATTTCGGGAACAGCGTATCATCTTCACTCCTCTTTATCAATCTTAGCCCCTTCTTGCACATTTAAGATCAGGACGAAACAGGAAAATAATGTCCTCCCTCATTATCAAGTTATCGGATACAAATAGAATGGGGCTGGCGCGTATGTGAATGTCTTTCAGCCGTATAGGTCTCTCCCGTGAGAGCGTTGACCGAATGCGCATCTGATGCAGAAGTTCGCGCTCGTTCTTTCTCTTGACGTTGCTTGCAGCGCATGCAATGTCCACTTTAGTAGCGTGAATTGGTTCAGCGTTATAAAAATCAATTTAAAAAGTCGTAACAATGATGGCGCTATAGAGCGGCCGCAGGTTGTTTTTGTGCCAGCCAGCTGTACGGGATGGCTTTCGCAATAAACCTTGATACGATCATATCGATATTGCAGTAATGTTGGAGTACCAGCCATATCAGTCATAGCGGGTTATTTCGTGTTAGATAACAGTGATAAGCAGCATGCAGAGATATAGTGAAACCTTACTGCAACAAAAGGAATTCCGCTCCCGTTTCAACATAGCAGGTTCTGTTGTAATTAGCTAATGGCTGTGATGATGCTCGCTCAAACGCAGCGGACACTCAGTGGGGCATGGTGCGTAAGTTACTTATATAAAGGTTTCGATTTCTGTGGTAATAAGCGTTGTTTACCGTTAGAGTGTAAGGTATGTATTGAGACGTGCTCAATGTTCGCCAGCGGGACGCTTTCCGTAGAACTCATTTGGGCCATGAAATAAGTTTTGAAGCAATTATCAAGGTAGAGGAATGGTATCATTCAAGGAAAATTTACCATCCACGTGGTCAATTTCAGAGGTCAATTCGTTAACTCATTTGGTTATGATTATTCGTTCAAGCTCACAGGCCGATTGATTGTTTCTCCTGGCGTTTCGAGTATCTGAATAATTCGACTCAGTGCTAACCACGATATACTCTAGCCCGTCAGTTATAGCTATGCTGGCAGGAAGTGCCTGGTCAGGTGGGAAGTCAGAGTTTGAAATTTCTGCTAATTAAGAAGTTTAATTTTCGATGAGGGCGATCTACTCCTCTGCACACAATTCTGCTACCTTCAGCCCGATGGCAAACTTCACTTGCCTGATTTAAAGCGACGAATCTGTTCCCGTCCGACGTCATCACTTCGGACAGCTGTTCGGCGCTTGACCAGCTAAACAAACAAGGTATTCTCGAGCAAGCGTTGTCACGACGAAAAAAGTAAAGGAGCTGGGGAAAAAAAAATTAAATCAGTTGGAGGAGAGGTAGGGAGGAGAGGAAGGTGGTTTGAGCAAGCACTTGCGTCTCTCAAGCGCTTCTTTCAGCCAGGTCATGCTTTTGGTTGTTTCTTCTCACTTTTTTTCCCCGTCATCGAGTCTACATCTGAGAACAACGTGGACAATCTAAGGTGGGAAAGTGTGAAAATTTCTCGAGCGAGCGGTCCGCTAGATTTCTTGATTAGCCCTTTAATGTGTCCTCGTGCCACTCGGTGCGCAGAAAAACAACCCCATGGACTCGACGCAGGTCGACAGCGAGGAGGGTGCTCTGGAAGGGCGTCCCCGCAGCGTCGTGCTTCTGGGCTGTTCGGCGGCGTCGATGGTGGCCACCGCAGCCGGCCTGTTCGCCGGCATCTTCCTGCACCCGGCGCTGGTGCTGCTGCTCGTTTTCGGAAACGCGACCAGCGTGGCACTGGCGATGCGCTTTGGCTACCGGACTCACGAGCCGTCGGCGAACGAGACCAAGGCTTCCGTCTGCAGGCCCGTCGTACCTGTCATCCAAATCCACCCGCCCAAGATAGTCACCGAACTCTAGCGCAGCCGCCGGACCCCGGAACGCCGACGAACGTTGTGTTCGAGCCTGTGCATTCGGACTGCGCTGAGAACACGTATACGCAGTGTTCTCGTTTTCTGATTACGTGACGAGTGTGAGCAACTTGGCGGCGCGAAGTTGCTTGCGCTGCAAACCCGCGTATACAGGTTAGCGACAGCACACGCGTCGTCACTTGGATTTTATTTGTACTCGAAATCCCTTTGCGAAACTTCGTGCGCGATAGTATAAGTACTGCGTCGGTACGCTGGCGTTAGTTGCCCGCGAAGTCGGTTTTGCTGCAACCCAGGAGAATTCTGAACTTCTCTCAGAAGATCTTCTGAGAGCAGTTTATTTGTCATCCTCCTGCATCTGAAAAAAAAAAAAAAAAAAAGGTGCTCCAATTCTGTGCGTGTGGCACGTGCTTCATGAATGTTTTAATTATTTGCGCTTTTTGTTTAAACAAGGATCAGTTCGTGTATTGCCACCGTGGAAAAAAGGAAGGACGAACCAATGATGCTGGATCAGTCTTTCAGCTTGACAAATTACGTTTCATGCTTCATTTCTCTCTGTTTAATGCGGTACCATATGCCGATATTTGGGTATGCGCTATTCGCCCGTCTATCCAGGAAAATAAACTTAATATATATATATATATATATATATATATATATATAACAAGAAAGGTACAAAATATTATCTGCTCAATTCTTTTTCTAACGGTTCTTGCCACACGATATGAGGGATCCGCGAAAGAATTTAGGAAGAAAATATTATCGAAATGAAAGTTCAATGTCCTCTGGAAGCGATTTTTGCCCTATGTAGGTATGATTGATTTAACATTTTGTTGGACTATAATTGAGGAAAATCAATAAATCAGTATCAATAAATCAATTTTATTAATTAATTATCAAGGAGCGCGTACATATAATGTGCGTACTTGGGCTGGCAGTCAAAAGGTTAGGTGCCGCTCCAAAACAAACTTCATCAGTTCATCAAACAGGTGAGTCAAATGGAGAAACGAACTGAACAAAAATTTAAAGGAGTCTCGAAGCAATCTCGACACGCCCTAATTACAGCGTATCGTAATTGGTTTACCGCAAGATTAGTGGATGTGTCGAGCGCCTGTCAACCGCAGCAAATACGGGTGAGAAGAAACACGCGCAGCCGCGCTGTTCTTGTAGACGCACGTACGACATCGTGCCACCCAGAGGTAGACAAAACACGACGACACTCGAGTAGTACGGTGTCAGGAAAAGGCGACGCGGCACCCGCTATACAATACGCGGATGCAGCAGTAGAAACGTCGACATTGTGTGGCTTCCGCAAACAACACCGTGTTGCAAGTGGAATGCCAAATCTGACACTATAGTCGCAGCTTGCTTCGGCGTGGTTTTCCTGTCGGAGCCCCCCTTTGGAACAATGTGGCGGCGATAGCGCGCGGGAACCACTCCGGCGGACACGGACGGCAGCGGTGGCTGCTTACAGCACGAGCGGCGGAGGTTCTGTTTACAACCTCGAGGTCCTGAGAGTGAACGCCCGAGTGGGCTCGAACGGTTCTGGTGGTGCTTACATCGCGACGGGGGGAGATAGAGAGAGAGACAGATAGATAGAGAGAAAAAGAGAGACACGTTCTTATGCTGCGCCTTGACCGCGGGGGAACTTGAGACAGCCATGAATAAGAAGTACAAAAGGCCTCGTGCAGGGAGAATGCTTAAGCAAACCTAAGGGTTTGCTCGAGAGCGAATTCGGAACGCGCTTAGTGCGCATCTTGCAATAAACCAGCTGCATTTATCCCCAGTCTCCTCTGGGGGACTGCAACAAGCAAGTCTATATCAGAGCCGCGGCTTGCTAAGTAGCAGTCTGCACTAGAGATCTCCTGAACCTCACTTATGCGGTATATGTCACCACAATCCACACAGCGTTGTTTTTCCACGCGCCTATGTGCAAACCGCCAGTTTGCTTTCCGCTTGCGAAGCACATACACACCAAGTGCAGGCTTTTGAAGAGGAATCCTGCCTCTGTTTGCCGTTTCTCTCCAAAAGCGGTCCGTGCGCGCGCGTTTCGGTGCGCTTTCTTTTCCCTCCGCCTACTGCACAACGCGCGGCGAACGAGGCGATTGACCTGGTTGCCGGATAATTCACTCCGAAAAAGCATATATACGGGTGGCTGTGCGCCTTGAATGCGAAGCTTATGAAGACATCGCGCGTAGCCTTCGGACTTTGGCAGCGCGCCCGATGAGTGCTGCTGGCATTGACGATGGATTCTTGAGACTCGGACGCCGCACCGCGAGTGAGCTGGCCCCTTTAGTGGTGGCGGCGCTTTAAGGACCGCTGTGCAGTGCGCAAGTCGGCAGCCGCCCTTAGCTGGCGATGCGAATCGGTATTTCTTTCCAAGCGCGAGCGTCGGAACCATTGCGTTTCTTTGCGAACGAGACAAGGCAACTGCCTACGCTGCAACGTGTAATAGTGAGTGCTTCACATTTTTTTTTCTCATATTGCCGACCCGGTTATAACGAACAGGCTTATGCATGCGCTAAAAATAGTTCAATCTATCAAGTAATTCGAAATACCTAAACTCGCTATAACAACTTCAAACGAATCCTTGTGATGCGTTCGTTATATACGAATTTCTTATCTCAACTGGCACTAAGAAGCAAGCAAGGAATCTGTTGATTGGAAACAAAACTACACGTGCAGTAGGCAGTAGTTTTTGCCTGTGCCTTGAACTGTTTGTTTGTCAGGGTCATTGAGAATGGCGTTCTCAGTGCGCGAGATTGTATACACATGCACAGTCCACTCAATAAAAACATTAAATGAAAAAAATAAAAATAAAAATAACTCCACTCAACACTACGTTCACGACATGCAAGCAGATTTATGATGCTTGCAGCGGGCGCCGTCAGATCGTTATATTCAATGTATAGCCAGGTATACTTTGGCGTGTTCGATATACAGAATGGTGAAAGGTAGGCAAAACCCGGGGCACTACGTCGACCAAAGTCCCGACCAGACGGGCTTCCGTCAAACCTTAAACTTCGATATACAGAATGATTCGCTTTATTCGGGTTCCTTATATTTGGGCTTGACTTTATAGAAATCGAAGCCAGAGCCGCGTGGCCCTCAATTCGCACACCATTCCGGACGGCATCAGGTGCACCGTTCCGCCTTGCGGAAGGCCGTGCGGACGTCTTTACAGGTGCACTCAAGAAGTTTGTCAAAGAAGCTGTGACGATAGAAGATTATCTATGCGAAAAGGGCCAGACTGTATGCACTCCACGGCCGTGAAACTTAGCACATCTCTGCGAGAGCAGCTGACGTCACAACAGACACGCATTTTGTGACGTCATCGCCGCTATAGTTTTGCGCAGAACGTAAGACCTCCATTTGCGGTTCTCTTTCTCTGACGTACGTACGTCAGCATGGTTTCTAAGGGATATTATGCTAGCCTAGCCTTAGTTAACGAAATTAGCATCTGGCATGGTGAGAAATTACAGAGAAATTACGCATATATTTCTCTATCGTTAGCTTGTGTGATACTGCAACAAATAACTTTGTCTTGACGGGGGCTTTTAATGCAGTTGCCTGACTGTGCGACCTCATTATGAAAATTAATTTTATAAAATATGTGACGAATAAATGAAATACAATTTAAACGAAAGAAATATAATGAATAAAGACGAATTTACAGAATCATTGAGCTCACATGTTAAGGTAAATATACCGGCAGCAAGTATTTATTCTCCGCTAGCGATCTCTGACTATCAGGGAAATAATAACAGGGCAACCCACTCTCCTGCCTCGGACAATTCAGACACTGTACTGGTAACGCCAGGATCCTCACCTGCGTCATAGCTACGGTTCCTTGTTCTCAATGCACGCAGCGTCCTCAACAAGACTGGAATTTCTGTTGCTTTCACAAAACCCTCACATGGTTTTGATAACAGAAACGGGCCGCTCTGGTTGCTTAGTGGCTATGGTGTTGGGCTGCTGAGGATGAGGTAGCGGGATCGAATTCCGGCCACTTCGGCCGCATTTCGATGGGGACGAAATGCGAAACCACCCGCGTACTTAGATTTAGGTGCACGTTAAAGAACCCCAGGTGGTCCAAATTATTCCGGAGTCCCCTACTACGGTGTGCCTCAGATTGTGGTTTTGGCACGTAAAGACCCATAATTAAAGTAAAAAAAATAACAGAAACGGGGCTTCCCTGTGGTACGCATATTGACGTAATAATTCACCCTGGATATAAATATTTCGGAAGGACCTTGATTCATGTACATGGCGGAGGAGTGTGTATTTTATTGAAGAATTCTGTGCACGCGGGGCCTTAGTTGATAGTGACGTCCCCGAAACAGTTTGGCACAATAATACTTTTCAAAATGTTGATTATCTTGTTGGCACAGTGTATCGGCCACCCTCGGCTTCCCTAGATTGCTAGATGGATCGAGCACATTCTTTTGTACCCATCTGAATAGGAACACGCGTCTAATTATGGCCGGATACTTCAATCTACCACATATAAATTGGTTGAACCTCGTCCACGGCGGCGTTGAAGTGTCCAGTGCCGATAAATTATTAGATACAATGTTTTCTTTTAATCTAAACCAAATCGTTCATCAAGACACAAGAATAACTTCTGCATCACGATCATTGTTGGACATAGTGCTCCTATCTAGTAAAATAGAAAATTATTCGGTTGCAATAGAGGATGGTATATCTGATCGTAAAATGATTGTAGTGAGTATAGTCATTAGCACGATGCCTAGCACGATGCCTAGTACGAAACGCTTTGTATACAGTAACGATAAAAGACTACAAACGCGCCGATGACAATTCAATTCTTGATTTTTTAGAATTCGCGCTTGGCGATTTTGAGCAGAACGCCAACAAAACAGCAGACGAGCTGTGGAATGAATTCAAGGATATAGTAAATCACTGTGCGGACCGCGATTTGTGCGATCGCATAGAAAAAAAAAAAAAAAAAAAAAAAAAACACCAACACAGCGACCTTGGTTTAGCCGCGGCATTATTCGCATGACGAGAAGCGCCTGCGCAACAAGAACAAAAAAGAAAAAAAAAAAAGGAAAAAGGAAGCCCCCCCCCCCCCCCCCCCCCCCCCCCCCCCCCCCCCGATGAAATATCGAGACTTCGCACTGACTTAAGACGTACTCTGACGCAACCTAAGAAACAGTTCTTCGACCAAACACTGACCGGCTTCTTAAAAAGTTCCCCACATATGTTCTGGAGGTGTTTCAGCAACACAAAAGATAAAATTGAGAAAGTAGTAACTGGGACTAAAACTTTGACAAAGACAGCAGACATTGCCGAACATTTTAATTGTTGTCTTTTTTCAATCTGTGTTTTCTAGCGATATTAACACGACGCTAGGGGAACACCTCGAGTATGTACATGATACGCTTTGCAATGGCATAACTCGAGAGGGAGTGCTTCAATTAATCCTGAATTTAGACGAAAAAAAGAAAAGTCTAGTGGACCCGACGATATTTGTGCTGAAGTTTTGAAGTGATATGCCGAATGGATATCCTATTATCTAAAGATAATCTTCGAAAAGTCACTGCACACGCATTCTTTGCCACAGGACTGGCGCATGCATTGCTGCTGTTATACCGGTATTCAAAGGCGGTGATCGCAGACTTGCAAATAATTACCGTCATATTTCACTCGCATCCATATGTTGTAAACTCATAGACCACAGCATCGCAACACATGTTACATTTCTAGAAGAAAGTAGTGTAGTTTACTCCTGTCAGCATGGATTCCTTGTTGGGCTGTCAACCATTAGACAACTAATCGAAACAGTTCATGACTTCGCCGCAGCCATAGATGCCCAGCAACAGATTGACGCCATTTGTATAGATTTTGCAAAAGCCTTTGATAAGGTGCCTATTGATAAGCTCAACTTGAAATTTCGAGAAATTGGTATCGATGAAAACATAGTGGTTTGTACAAAAGAATATATAAATAATTGAAAACAGACAGTGCGTTTGAATGGCAGTTTATCGAGTCCACTTCGGGTACTATCAGGTGTTCCTCAGGCTTCAGTGTTGGGCCCGCTGTAATTCTTGATATATATCAATAATATTCTTAGTGTAGTTGAACAACCGGTTAAGTTGATGATTTTCGCAGATGACTGTCTAATTTATTCTACCGTAACCAACGTGGAGGATCAACTCAGAATTAGCCGTTGTCTAGATAATTTCAATCATTGGTGAAATCTTTGGTGCATGGAAGTGACCTACACTAAATCAACATGTACACATATCACTAAAAAAGTAAACGTGATGCCTTTTCAATATTATATTGACGGTAATTTATTAGTTCATGCTAGTCAACTTAAATATTTAGGCATTGTAATTGCAATAACGCAAACTCTGGCATGACATACGCATATACAGGGTGTTTCAGCGAACACTTTAAAATTTTTTTAAAGGTTGCCTGTGGCAGATAGCACAATTCTAGTTCATGAGCTGGTCTACTCGAAGAGGCCGACATGCACAAAAATTGAAATGCATAATTGACTAATTAACAAAATTTACTGATTAAGCTTTAATCTAATTACCTTATGACGCATATTGCAATTTACAAATTCTAGCCGTGGTGTTCGCAATTGGCGGATCCACTTGGAACGAATTCTCGGGATGACACCAGTTTCAAGATTTTAATTCCCGAACTTTGCGAAGAAATGCATTGGCGTTCCAGTTACTTTCTTAACAAAACGTCGTTTTATGCATTGAAGCGCAAAAGTAACTGGAAGGTCAATGTATTTCGCCGTAAATTTCGGGAATTATTATCTCCAAACTGGCGTCATCCTGAGAATTCGTTCCAAGTGGATCCGCCTCGCGAACTCCACGGCTAGAATTTGTAAATTGCAATATGCGTCATAAAGTAATTAGTTATAAATTTAATTAGTGATTTTTGTTAATTAGTCGATTATGCATTTCATTTTTTTTGTGCAAGTAATGTCCGCCTCTTCGAGCAGACCAACTCATGAACTAGAATTGTGCTATCTGCCGCAGGCAACCTTTAAAAAGTTTGGGAAGTGTTCACTGAAACAAACTGTAGAAAACGCGTGCTCGAAAGCGAATCAGAGACTTTCATTAGGCCATTACTAGAATACGCCTCGGTCGTTTGGTGCTCTCATGAGGAAAGATTGAAAGAAAATTTGAAAAAAAATCAACGCCGCGCTGTGCGCTTCATATGCTCCAAGTACCGTCGGCTAGATTCAGTCACACAAATGCTGCAGTCCTGCGAATTGGAACCACTAAAAGCGCGAAGGCAAAAGAATCCGCTCAAAGTCTTTTTTCAGGTGCTGCATGGACGACTTCAACTTGATGAAGATGTGTATGTAACACTGCCAGGGAAACGAAGCGCTCGTGTTAATCGCAATTATGTTTTACAGCCATACTTTGATCGCAGGGATGTGTTTCGCTATTCATTTTTTTCCAGCCATAATTGAACTGTGGAATGCGTTGCCAAGCTTTGTTGTTAACTTTGTTGGAACAATCCTTAGATAGGTATTTAAAGGATTAGATATGTATTTAAAGATATGTATTTAAAGGTGCGCGACTTAAGTGTTGCTTCGGGGGAGTTAAGTGGAACGCTCGAAAGGGCTTCGGGAGGATGGACGAGTGGCCTTCCTTGGCATGGCCGACTATTGTAGCAGAAAGCGTTGAAGCAAAATGGCCTTAAAGGGACTGGCCTCTTTAAAGAACCAGAAATATATATCTCTCGAGATTACTCTTATCCCATCCTCAGCGATATCACTCAAGGGTTGGACTGCCTGCAAGGCTGGATTGCGCGAACCTCTGTCAAGGAGGAAAGGGAAGAGGTCGCATAGAGCCGACAATATCTCCGCCCCAGAGCCAATTTTCAATTCAGTCGGATGCTGAGCGCTCAACGAATATAAAGGAAAGGCGTGCTCGATGATTGCGCTAATTGATAATTACCCTTCGTGGGGTCGTTATGTCCCGAGAATAGCAAGGCGTTTAAGCTGAGGCTTCCGCGAAAGTGGTCGTAAATAGATAGACAGCGCGAAACACACGGGTCCTTTAGATGCAATCACTTTACCTACGGCTCTAATTAGCCAGATAATTCGCTCAGTTGCACCCATGAACTGTTTAACTGGTGCGTTGATACTGCTCATCGTAATTTCGAACTGGTAAAGAACACCGAGGTAAATTCATGAGTGTTTGTGATTTTCAAAAAAAAAAAAAAAAAAGAAAGAAAGAAAGAAAAAACTATTAGAGGAAACACTTCATCGGTGTCCGATCCTGCATACTACAATTGAATAGTTCCTCATTTAGCGGGCAATAAAATGGTGTATACGAGTATACAGCGCAGAAATGCATTGATGAAATAATATAACCTGGATGGCCTTAATTTCACATATAAGCGGCCATGACGATGACACGCGCCAGTGTCGCGTTACTATATCGTCGTGTAATCGGAAGCGTCACAGTCGGCCGCCGTTGAAACACTCGCAAGGCTCCTGCGCAGCCATGTAATTGACATTGCGCTGTGACCACGTGCGCTACACGCCGCGTCGGGCGAGCATGCATGGTTGTCGAGCAAGGACGACCATGACCAGATAGCGATTGTTGCGAGACTCGAAGAGATATCCCAGCGACAGGCCTTTCATTTGGGCCCGGAGGTTGCACTTTCTCCCGCTTATTTCCGGTTTCGAGCGTAAAACGGGCCGAAATTAATCGGGCGCAGCGGCTAATTGCATCATGCTTTGTAAAATATAAAGGCGCTTGCGGATTAGGTCGAGTTTCTCTTTACAGTTAGAAACTCAACTGACATGTGAAGATAGGAACGAAGGCCTACTTAAGGAACTTTGTTAGCACAATAAAGCTGATTAATTATCAAATTACTGTGCCTGGTAATTTTTATATGTTCTTCACTTTGGTTAAGTAGCCCTGTCGAAGTTCAAGACGCCCAACTGCAGGGATTTCATAAGTGAACAATGAGGGCTTCGTCTCTGCATTTTATTGAGGCAAGGCGTCCTGGCGTGCTGACGTCGCCGAGTCTGACCGCTCACGAGAACACGTTCAGCCTTTCTCACTCTGTTCTCACGTGGCCGTCTTTGGCTTTGCCAGCGACCAGTGTTGCCAGGTTCGACGAGGTGGCGTGGCCAGAAGCTAGAGAAGTTGTAGCCCAAATGTAGCCAAACAGAAAAAAAGTGCAAAATATTTCGTAGCCAAATTTAGCCATTTTTATTTGCAATTTTATTTGTGCATACAATTTCACATTCCACTACAGCAATCCTTTCTTGCAACGCCCGTCGTAACAAAATGTCCGTGCCGCCGTGATGGTCGGCCCTTTACATCAACAACAGCGACATCATGCTTGCGCAGAACACTTTTTGGTTGGCCCCGGAAGCTCTTAAGTTCCAGCGAATCGCTGCAGAGGGCGAAATCAGTGCTTTTATTTTATGACAGATAGTACTAAGTTATTATTTTTAGTTATTTAGAGTAATATTAACTACGAACTCTGCTTTTTAGCTGTCGTGAACACAAAATAATGTTCAGCGTCATCGATCTCTCACGTTCAGCTGTCCAGCGATCTGCGACGGCGACGTGCTCACGGCTTATTTTTTTATGATCTAAAACAAGTCTTTCGTGCTATGATATCTCGTGTTATTTGTCTCATCGTCCTATCGTGTTTTCTCATTTTCTAGTTTTTTTTTTCAATTAGCTTGGCCCGGATTAGCTGGGACACACACTACCTGTATAATGTCAATTTACATCAACCTGGCCGCCATCTTAGGTCTCTAGCACGCCAAGAACATGCGTTAAGAAAAGGGACAGGCAACATATGCCACTCACTGTCTGAATCGGAGCAAGCGGAGCTTTAAAAGATTACTGCGCAAACCGGCACACTAGTGTAAGAAGCGACGAGCACGTCCCGAACTAACTCGCTCGAAATGGTAAAAGCCGCGACGGCGCACAAAGAGCAATGGTAAACAACAAATTGATAACAGCGGTAATGCTGTGAAAACCGGTTACTGTCAAAAAGCAAACCATGTTGATGGCTAATAAAGTTTCAGAATAGGGGCCCCTAAAGAGCTTTGCGGGTGTTAACGTTGGGGCATGCAGGAATTAAGAGTTTTGGAATAGGCGTTTTGCGTTTGCGGATAGCGTGTTGCGTTTGCAGCGTCACTACGGCGTCCAAGAAAAGCTGTTATAAATATTAAAATAAAATATACAATCTTATGATGAGAAAAGTAATTGAGACTTTCTTGTTTTCGCCTATAATTACAATTTAGAACTTATTCTATTAGCAGCATGCAGCTTGTTGCGCTTAGTTTTGAGTAACCAACTTTACGCACCTTCACCCAGCCAAGTCAATTCGTGATAGGCCGACGAGCCACGAAATCAACAATCAGTGGTGTATAATGAATCAAACTTCATTACACATGTTAGTTGAGAGAAAGCGATAACCGCAATCACTTCTTCTAGCGTACGAACTTCACGCATTACCACGAATCGAGCCCACTTTTGTGCTAAATTAGAGCCGTCGCTTCGATTGGCGCCGCCATGTTTGTTGACGAAAGCTTTTGGGGCTCCCGCTAAATCGATGAAATAGCGTGCTCGACGCAAAACCCAAACGCAGTTGCCGTCTTGCGCATGCGCAGTGGCTTCGACGCTATTTCTTTGGGGACCCAATACGTTTGAGGCCCCTATTCTAAACTCTAATAATTGCTGGGGTTTTACGTGCCAAAACCACGATATTATTGGGTGGCATGATGCAGTGGGGGACTCCGGATTTATTTTGGCCACCTCAGGTTCTTTCACGTGCACCTAAGTACACGGCCGGGTGTTCCTGCATTTCGCCTTGATTGAAATGCGGCCGCCGTGGCCGGGAATCAAACCCGCGTCGTCGAGCCAGCAGCACGACACCTCACAAGCTAAGCTAACACGGTGGGTGAAGTTCATGTGACGTGGTGCACTGATGTCATCGTGGCAAAGATGTTTCGATATTAGCAGAATGAGTATCTGCATCCATGATGTTACGGACAAACCATCTATAGAAGTAAAAGCACCAGAACCCACCTTTGGCTCGGGGTCTTGCTCCCATTCTTTTTTATACGTTCTCGCATACTTGGCCCACTTCCCCATGTTTGGATTCTCCCCTCTGAGGAGGATCCGATCTTACGTCCAACCTATCGCAATGAATCTTGGAATCTAAGCACGAAAATTCATCTAGCTGGAAAACGAAAATGGCAGTAAAGCTTCGCGCCAGAAACGTGGAGTAGGTCGAAAGCTGTGCCAGGCGCGATACTTCATGCGGAAGACATGGCCATGAACCCACAGGAGCGTGTCATCCACCCGTGCTTCCCTTCTTTCATGTCGGCGCCACGATCGCCCGACGGCCCCGACCCTATGTTACTGCTCTCCCTTCCTGAGTATAGGCATGTTAGTACAGTGTACTGTGAAAAACCCACTACTCCCAGCTTCATCCCGATGCCCGGGGATCGGGTACCTGACAGTCAAGCAGGGTGTACGTTTAAGTGCATCAAAGATGCAAGCCACCGGCTCAGACAACGGCACAGAGAGGGAAGGAAAGGCGGGGGGGGGGGGGGGGGGGGGGGGTCATTTCGCGCGCTCAAACACGCACAGCCACGTCGCCGGCTCAGCTAGCTAAAACACAGGCTTTAAGATTTGCTTTTACCTGATCAGAGCCACCTCTGGAGCGTCGATTAGGGCGCCACCTATAGCCCAAACACAGCCAAGTCGCAGATTTTTAGTAGCCCAAATATAGCCACGTCCAAGTCGACGCCAAAAAAAGTTTTCCCGTAGCCCAATTTGGCTATATATAGCCAAACCTGGCAACACTGCCAGCGACCCCACGACTGAAGGCGGCGCCGCTACACCGGCTTATTGAGGGAAAAAAATTACGACAAGTCCTTCGAATTTATTGATGCCTTGATAGGGTTTCACGTCGCAAAGCACCGCTGTCGGGCTAAGAGAAGCGTCGTAGTGGATGGCTCCGTATTAATTCTCACTGCCTCGAGTTCTTTAACGTGCCTAGAGCTATACGAGCGTTTTTGCATTCTATTTCCCAGTGGAATGCGGTCGACGTGGCCGGGAATTAAACCCGCGACCTCAGCATCAGAACAGCATGGTCACCGAGCACCGCGGCGAGAGAGAGAGAAAGAGAGAGAAAAGAAGAAATGCTCGAAAGGGAGCATGGGAGACACAATTTCGTTCGATCTCTTCGACGTCGGTCTCGAACTTTTTTTCTTTTAAACATAAAATAAAAATTTAGTAACGAATTTTTTAGATCGAATACAAAAATATGGCTAAAGATGGCTGTTTCCGAGCACAGTGAACAAGCTTGTTTAAACGACGACAGCTATTTAGCAAACCTCCATGTGCATCGCGTCGGTAAAGCATCGCTCCGCTGGAGATGCCGACGTTTAAACAACGCACTAACAACAAAAGAAAATATCTTCGGTGCTCTGAACCAGGATTCAGCCCTTCCATGGCTTGATTGTGAGCAACTGCTGTTGGGGTTGGAGCAGGCGGGGCTTGCTGAGAGGTGATGATCGGAATTCATAATTAGCACATGCGTAAATGTTACTGGTGCTCGTTTTGATTGAGCAGCTGCCATCGGCAGCTGTGAACGATCTACGGAAGCGCGAGTCAATGTCTTGAACAGGCATTTACGCTGAACATCTGGGCATACATACGTCGGATGAGGCAGACGAGCTTCCAACCCAAGTACTGCGTGCGGAGTGCAGAAAAGAGAGCGAATGCATGGGTAGAGGCCTGTGCGTCTAGCGGGATTTACGGATGATCACCGACTACTGGTGAGCCTTCTTTGCGCTGCGCCGAGCGCGCGATATATGATCCCATATGCACGTGACGAGCTCGCGATATGTGATCGTAACGTTCTGCGTTAGCCACAATCACTTCAATTTTGTTGCCGCATTGTGTTTCAAGCCCATCAGGAAAAGCATTCTGCGTCGTTCTAAACAAATGAGCTGGTCCCAGCGGGACAGTAGCGCAGCGCTTTCGAGACTTTTGGGTGATTTCGAAATCTTTGTGATATCACGAAACATGAAGCGGCGTGAGAGTCAGTCCATCAGTAGAAAAAAAAAAATACTTTCTTAAACACTCATACCATATATGCACTTCATCTGGGTAAAGGTGCATGATTGTCGCTTAATGGTTACGCGATCAGACTTACCTGTGCCTAAGGTCTCCTTTTATTATGCGGTTCTGATCCCATACGAAGAAATAATTTTCTGTCGAGAATGAATTAAGGCACTTTAGTACTTTGATTCGCTGTTACAGAAAGTAAACCAGCATAGACTGTGAAATGGAGGTCATGTGTGGCATGGCAGTCGCTACACACAGGACGTTAGAATATTGATTTGCCGTTGGCTATAACTATACGCTCTTTAGTGTGACGTTCTTATAGCTGGACGGAAGGTAGCGGCCATTATTTGCTTAAACAAAGGAAACAACATAATATTTGGCCCTTAAAATAATTTGAAATCTTTTGCCTCACAGCCGTGCACGCGGAACCTTGTCAATACAGCTTGTGCTTAAATGGGATGTTTTTACTGTTCCTACAATATGAAATAACGTCGTGTGAAGCAACACGGCGATCATAATACCACACTGTCACTCAACTTGTTTACTGAAGTTATGTTTAATGATCTCGACTTAAAAAAAAAAAAGCAATGCGTACAAGTGCGTACCAGCGGTGAAGTATTTATTGCACACTAACAGTGGACACATTGACAGACTTTCTTTTTTCTTTAAAACCAGTGCAAGAATAGCAGGAAATGCTGCATTAGTTGAGTTTCGCAACATCAATGCCAACTCATCCGGCAGGATGCAAGCGGAACACGCCCAATAACACCAATGAAGTGCCGAAACAGACTGTGTGGCTGAGTATACCAGTCCCACTTTGAATGGCAATGGGCGCTTCCTTCGCTCAATGTCAATATGTGTCGCTGGATATTACCGGTTGACCGCAATTAGCACATTTTATTAGCGTATACAATCGGCTGAAATGGCCAGGCAGCGAAGCGTCACCGTTTACATTTCAATGCGTGCCGCCTACCACATATATCCACACTAATGCGACGACCGTGGCTGCCACCGATCTCGCGGCGATGTGACATAAGAGGTACCAAATCATGAAACGTAGCTGTATAAATCTGTCGTATAGTTCTCTGTGCGTACACCAGTCATCGCCATTCTTGCCCCGACACATACATCGCCTTCGTCTTCGTCACATCGAGTGCGTAGACATCTTGCACTGCTCATCGGCCTGATTTGGGGCTTGCATTTCGGCATATACCCTTGAACGGTGTAGTGCATAAACGTAAAGCTGGCATGGGATTAGAGTTGTGATCTTTGGGGTAGATTAAAACATAAACATTGCATGATATTTCACGTTGCAAAGGGTGAAATCCTATGTCATTAGCTGCAAAGCGTGTAATTATAACTGCTTCATCAAAGCTTCGCTTCGCATAATGCGCGTTCTGATATGCGTAATTTTATCTCATTTTGGTTCTTTTTCTTTGGCGCCTTTGTTTTCCTTATATTTCTTTCATTTCTTAGAGGCCCGGATTTACTACTGTTGACCGAGGTGTACTTGGTTCTTTGGTGACGCCAGGTTCGTGTAAATTAAACAACAGGGAAGAAAAGAAGTGAGTTCGCAGCAGTGACAAACGATTTTGTATATAGACTCTAGAAATGCAGTGGCAATAGGTACACAGTGCTTCAGATGTATGGTTTTATTGACAGTCATCTGAGAATTGCCCTGAACATGAATGTAATGGCCGTTATAGACCATGGTCGATTTTGTGAAACTACAATTGAGGCAAATGTCTACGCTTCAGTAACTTTTGGTAAATGGTTAACTAGGCTGCGTAAAACTTGGCGCTGTATGTAGCCGAACTACGGTGGAAGGCTATCGGTCGATCCTTTCTTTTTTTTTTTTTTTTTTTTTTTGCGGGAGAAAGCAGAGAACAGGAAGTATTTCGCAACAAAGCGTGGTGATATAGCTGAAAGGTTCAGTAAACACACTTGAGTAAAAGCGTGTCTAAGTCGTTGTCCTAAGTCGTTGTTTTCACATTCTCCCTCTGGTTCATATCCTATTGTTTCTCTCGTGTTTTCTCTTGTGTCCTGTAAGCATCACGATTATTTTTTAGAAATATTGGTTTGCTGACATATTTCACAAAAGGAAATAACTAGGTACTGCTTCCTCCGTCCGTGTTTGCTGTCGACGTTCAGAAGGTAGTTCACAGCACCTTGACGAACTATACAGTTGGTTAAAGTTAGGTTTAATTTAATATCACACTGGGTGAGTCCTGGAAAGCTTTTATTTAGTGACATCGTTGAACTAAACTATACTCTTAATTGTTACATTAAACATATCACAGCTGCTGCCAGTTTGCAGTTCAGTGGTCGATAAACATTCGTCACAAAATAACTGAACACGGAAAAACGGATCAGATGTTTCACTTAATTAAATCATCAGGTTAATTAAAGCATTCCGGTTTTACGCATTCGGTCACCGCATGTTGTTTGTAGGACATCATTTTCAAGGAACAGCGGTTTATCTGTTTTGTCGATGCCTCACGCTGCATGCCCTCCACGACTTTTACGCGTTCCCAACTGGCTGCAGGCACGCATGTTCCAACTTTGGCGAGCCCGTGCGATGCTCCCAAGTACAGAGTTGTTATTTTGGCAGCACACTATTCTCTAGTCAGATTGGATCAGTTATTACGCACACACTTCTATGCCACTTTGTTTGTCCCCAGCATCTTGAATTCTACACGGTATGTGTTGGACCGAGAAGAAGAAGAAAGAGAAGAGAAGAAGAAGAAAAAGACAACGCTGCGAGTTTCGGCGCGCCGGGCAGGCAGCTCTGTCGCACACCCCATTGCAACCGCGACTCTTTCAGGTCGTCAAACTCGGTGCCCCTTCTTTCTCCCATCAGGGTTGGCAAAAACACGCCGAGCAACTCGCTCAGACCGCTGCCTGGAGTCAATGGTCATGAGTCCGGACATCAGTTCCACTGATCACCGCCGGTGGCAGTCTCGTTCGGGGAGATGCGCTAAAGACGTGAGCCCTTTCGCTTCGCTGGCAAGGGAATTCAGTCGCGCAGGCCTCAAACGCTCGCTTTTTTTTTTTTTTTTCATTTTTCTTTCTTCGCGGCAGCTGGCAGAGGACGCATCATGTTGTCCACTGCGTTGCGGAAATATATGGCCGGGCGTCGACTGAATGTAAAGCACCCTTGCGTGAAATAAATACGAAAACAGTGTAGGCATCGCCGATAAGGCCGGCCTTGTTCTGATGCGAGCTTCGGAGAGCACACGCAGGGGCCGTGTGGCGCAGATGGGAGTCCTTGGGGCCCAAACAAGTGGGCGGTGTCGGCGGCACACTCGTGCGCGCTCCCCCGTTCGCGAGCGCGCGGACTTCGTGGTCGTGCGCGCGCGCCGCGAGAGAGGTTTCTGTTTCCAGTGTCGCACGACGGTCGCACTCTCTGGCCGGACCGAACGTGATGTCACCGCTGCTCGTGTGAAGCGACACGCAAGGGGTGCGTTTACACCTGCATCGCGTCATCCGGCCGTCATTTTCCTTTTCCTTTTTCTTCCCCCCTGCATTTCTTCGTCATTTTTGCACGCTTCCCATGTTCGGTGAGTTTCTGCCTACTCGTACTGCTACCGGCTGCGAGGCTTCGGTAGATTGAAGTGCGTGCATTGTCTTATCACCCCATTCACGCCCACCTCGCTCTGGAAATGGAAACACGCAGGCGCGTGCATTGTTGTCTCCGATCCGGTGGAGTGGGCGAATTAGCATCTGCACTTCCGTGTTGGGCGGTCCACGCTGCAGACGCGACGGGATAAGGGATTGCGGCTTGTCAGTGCTAGAAGGGGTGATACAGATGGGGCTTTATTTATACTGCAACCCTCGCGTTCCAGATGAAGTCAAAACAAGGTGGACTTTGGAGAGGCACTGCAAAAGTGCAAAAGTTGGGCGAGTTGATTGTCTTTGATACTAAACACTGTACTAGCGAAAAAAAAAAAAAAGGAACAGGACATGGACGTCGTCCTTTCTGCACAAGCTTTCTTTCCGATAGAACAGTGTTTAGTCACAAGGCAATACACACGGGATGCGACCGGTGAAATAAAAGGGACAGCGCGTCTGAGTCGGAAACCAGCGCTCCCCATTTCCGTTTTCGGCTCCAGCATGTCAAGGATCCGTAGTCTTCGATGGGCGATGGTGCTTTCCATTTTATTACATTTTTGCCAGGCATTTTTTGTTTTGTTTTGTTTGTTTTTCAGCTATATGCGGAACTCGTTTATCGCGCGGTGTGCGGCAACGGCGAGCCACCGTACGTGCAAGCCAGCAGCGGGCGCCCAGCGCGAACTATTAGTCATGCATTGTGAGAAAAGGA